>NC_072431.2:65613653-65918461 GCF_028878055.3 Symphalangus syndactylus | reverse complement strand
GTGCAAGCCAGTAGTCCCAATACTTGGGAGGCTGAGGCAGGAGGCAGGAGGATGGCTTGAACCCAGGAATTTGAAGTTGCAATGAGCTGTGATTGCATCACTGCACTCCAGCCTGGGCAACAGAAAGAGATCCTATCTCTTAAAAAAGAATTCACTTGAGCTTTCATTATGACAGGAGCAAGAAAAAATTGTGCATGAAAAATCGTATGTAAACAAATCAAAGTGAGTACACACATGTGTTCCCTGCTGAGAAGAAACAGCCAGTTCTAATTGATGTTGGCTGAGTATGTGTATATGTGTGTATGTGTGTGTACATGTGCTTTTGAGGCAGACCGCTGGACCGAATAGAGTAGAAATCTTTTTTTTTTTAATTCTTTTTTTTGCACACAAAACAATAAACATTTTCTAAAAGTACATACAAACAAAAAGATGCATATCAAACATATTAGGAAGGTTGCCCATGGGAAGACGGGGAATAGAAATGGGGGGTGGGAATTAAAGAAAATAAATGAGAGAGGGACTTTGTATGGATCAATGATAATAACTCAATCCTCTATTTGACAAAGAAGAAGGAGAAGGAAGAGGAAGAAAAAGAAAGTGGGATAAAGGATCAGAAAGGGAGGAAAATAGAAAAAATTAGAGTATGACTCCAGGGTGGACCTGTTTTGTTGTTGCTGGGTTGGTTGGTTGGTTTGTCTGTTGTATTTTTCATATGTTTCGCCATGTTGGCCAGGCTGGTCTCGAACTCCTAGCCTCAAGTGCACAACCCGCCTCGGCACCCCAGAGTACTGGGACTACAGGCGTGAGCCACCACGTCCAGCCCCCACATTGCTTCTGGCCTCTGTGGTAGACCTCCCTGACGAGGCGGCTGGGCAGAGGCGCTCCCCACATCCCAGACGATGGGTGGCCGGGCAGAGGCGCTCCTCACTTCCCAGAAGGGGCGGCCGGGCAGAGGCGCTCCTCACTTCTTCTCAGACGGGGCGGCCGGGCAGAGGGGCTCCTCACTTCCCAGACAGGGCGGCCGGGCAGAGGCGCTCCTCACTTCCCAGACAGGGCGGCCGGGCAGAGGCGCTCTTCACTTCTTCCCAGACGGGGCGGCCGGGCAGAGGCGCTCCTCACTTCCCAGACGGGGCGGCCGGGCAGAGGCGCTCCTCACATCCCAGACGGGGCGGCCGGGCAGAGGCGCTCCTCACTTCCCAGACGGGGCGGCCGGGCAGAGGCGCTCCTCACTTCCCAGACGGGGCGGCCGGGCAGAGGCGCTCCTCACTTCCCAGACGGGGCGGCCGGGCAGAGGCGCTCCTCACTTCTTCCCAGACGGGGCAGCTGGGCAGAGGAGCTCCTCACAATCCAGACGATGGGCGGCCAGGCAGAGACGCTCCCCACCTCCCAGACGGGGCGGCGGCCGGGCAGAGGCTGCAATCCCAGCACCCTGGGAGGGCAAGGCAGGCGGCTGGGAGGGGGCGGCTGCAGCGAGCCAAGACCACGCCACCGCACTCCAGCCCGGGCAACACCGAGCACCGAGTGAGCGAGCCTCCGTCTGCAGTCCCAGCACCTCGGGAGGCCGAAGCGGGCAGACCGATCGAGCTCAGGAGCTGGAGACCAGCCTGGCCGACATGGCGAAACTGGGCGTCCAGCCAAAGGAGAAAAACCAGGGAGGGGTGATGGCGCGTGCCGGCAATCGCAGACAGCCCGCAGGCCAGGGCGGGAGAATCACGGGAGCCTGCAGGAGCCGAGTGTACTCCAGCCTGGGCCACAGAGGGAAGAAAAGAAGAAAGCAAGGAGGGAGGGAGGGAGGGAGGGAGGAAGGAAGGAAGGAAGGAGAGTAGAAATCTTACAGGTAGAACTTACAGAGCTTAGGCAGTTTAGAAACATAGTGACTCAAGCTGGTTGGAATTGATAGTAATAATTAAAGGAACCCAGCAGCTAAAAGCAAGGTCATGGCTTAGATTTGCCAAGCCAGGCAGAAATTCATTGAAAATCCATATGACAAGAAAGGCACGTGATAGGGATGAAATGATTCTGGTATTGGCAGGTTTCCATTTCTCATCCTAAGTCACCCAGCTGAGACATGTGGGCGCCGCGTAGTGACAGCTGACAAAATAAATGTATTGATGGAATGATCAGCAAGTTCCCTGCTGAGTGACAGAGGAGGCCAGCGAGATTAGAGGTCTATGGCCAATTATCTGAATTGGTCATCATCCAAGCTAGTCATCATTTTCACCATTGAAATTGGCTTTCATTGACTGAAGCTTTTTAAGAGAAGTTCTTTGAGAGCTGAACGCACATTTCCAGTCCATTAATTTTTACAGTGTTAAGGTAAGGCCAGAAATATACTCTGAGAAGAGCATAGTGTAATATAGGGATGTCGGACCACAAGGCATAGGATTCAGAGGACTGAGCAGGAAGAGATGTCTTTGTGGGACTCGAAGTGGGACAAGGAAGAGTGCCCTGACTAAGGTAAGAAATGCAGAATGCCAGACATCCAAGAAACCGAACAGTGAAGGCTTTCTTTGCTGCTGAGATGAAGAGATAGGATTTTACCAATGGCAGAATGAGCAGGCAACATTTAGCATGTGATTATAACTTTCCAGCCCAGCACGGTGGCTCACACCTGTAATCTCAACACTATGAAAGGCTGAGGTGGGCAGATCACCCGAGGTCAGGAGTCTGAGACCAGCCTGGCCAACACGGTGAACCCCATCTCTACTAAAAATACAAAAATTAGCTGGGTGTGGTGGCTCACGCCTGTAATCCCAGGACTTTGGGAGGCCGAGGCAGGTGAATCATCTGAGGTCACGAGTTTGAGACCAGCCTGGCCAACATGGTGAAACCCTGTCTCTACTAAAAATGCAAAAAATTAGCTGGGTGTGGTGGTGCACACCTGTAATCCCAGCTACTCGGGAGGCTGAGGCAGGAGAATTGCTTGAACCTGAGAGGCGCAGGTTGCAGTGAGCCGAGATCATGCCACTGCACTCCAGCCTGGGTGACAGAGCAAGACTCGGTCTCAAAGACAAACAAAAAAAAACTTTCCACAAAGTGGAATGCAAAGAGACTGAAACCACTTAGTACCGGTGGCATCTGGGCAAATCATTCATCTTATATGAAACCCAATTTCCTAATGTGTAAAATGGAAACAAAAATAGTATCTCCGTTGTAAGGGGGGTCTAGTACAGATTCAATGAGACACTGCGTTATGAGGCACATAGCACTCAATAAATTAAGATGGTAACCGAGGGGCTGGATTTATTATGGATGGAGAGAAGAGATGGCAGCTTGACCCTAAGGGAAGCTGGCAGGGTTTTCCTTGCAGCCTGCAGAGCTCGGGGCACGTAGTGGGGGCAGAAACCCAGGACAGCTGTGAGACTGAATGCAGGAGCGAATGTGCCTCCACGTCTTGACTGCTTGCCTAGTCAATTCTCAGTGCCCGTATGTATTTCACTCACTCGATGCTCAATTAACAGAAACACTATATAACATGTGTCACACTTCTTAATAAACCTTTGTAGTAGGAGTGATTTTTCAATAATTCAGATACCCTTAATAGTACCAATAAAGATTTATGTTGCCTGGTGAGAGTCTGTGAAGCTAATTATATGGGGAAATTTAAAAACATCACATGAACTTGGTGCTATAAGAATACAGCCATGTCTTCATTGCATCTGGCATCATTCTTTCCTTCCTTCATTCATTCCTTCAACAAATAGCTTTTGAATAATGTTAGCCTCAGTATGGGCATGTGGAAAATTCATTTGAGCAGGTTTAAAAAGAAAATCTCAGCCTGTTCTGGACTTAGAAATCATATTGAGTCTAAAATTTTTTTTGGCTTTACCCAAGGATTTGCTGTATGATTTCTTCATGTTAGAAACTTCTTTGGTGAATCTGTAAAGTCCTGCACAGGACTTTACAGTTTACAAATAACTTTCAAGAATATTCACTTGGGTTGTACAATAGTTCTGATAGTAGGAAAGGCAAGGATTATTACTTCCACTTGTCAGATGGAAAAACGCTCCTCCTGCCATGTTAAGATATGTGTCCGGCCTTGGAAATAATATGCAATACATTAGGTTGGTGCAAAAGTAATCGCAGCTTTTGCCATTACTTTTAAATAAATGGCAAGAACCGTAGTTATTTTGCACCAACATAATCGCTCCTAGTCCAGTGTTTGCTCTATTTTATCATATGGTCTGTTGGATAATCGACTTCTACTCAATTTGGCACTTTACAGTTTATATTTTCATGTGCATCACTTTGCTTATCTTCACAGCAATCTTATGAAACAGGCCAGTAATCATGATCATCATCGTCATTGATATCATCCTCCTCAATAATTATCCCCATTTTTTAGGGGAGATAATTGATGCTCACAGAGGAAAGATCTTCCTGCAAGTGGAGCCAGTATGAATCAACACATAATGGATGGAATTAGTCAGCTGCAGATGTAATCTATTCTAAGAGCTTTTATAAACGTGTTGCTAAGGGGATTCGGGGACCTCTAGACAATCCCATCAGATCGGCTCATCTTTTGGTCTAATCAGGGTGGCCAGAGTGTGCTCAGGACAAACATGTGAAGAAAAGCCAGCCTCACCCTCACAAATCACTCCTCATTTGTCCAAACAAAGACTCTAATAATACAAAGACATTTGCCTCCAGTCTAGAAAGGGGAAGTCCGTGAGCCAGAGCTTGTCAGAACTGATGAAAGAATGTGCTCTGTCTAGGGAGAAGAATTCTGTGGGCTGCTTGATCAATTTCTTCTTAAAGTGAGAGATCCTAGGCCACCAAAGTAGGTAACTGTGACCCGAAGATCACCTGGGTCTCTGACTGGTTCTAGGTGCCCCATGTGGTCACAAAGGGGAGAATGGCTTTCCTTGTGGGAGTAAGAATGGAATGGCCACTGACTCTAAAAGTTTGATCAGCAGGTGTCAGGACCTCTGGAAATGAAGCTACTTGTATTTAAGTTGAGCTGGGCTCTAGACTCTGTCAGCCTTGCTGCAGGCTGTCCTGGGATGGGGTGGTAGGTCTCTACTATCAGCTGGCCCCCATCCAGATGTCTTTCCTGCAGAATGGTTAAGAGCACAGGTTTTAGATGAGAAAAATCTGGGTTTAAATGTCCATCATACCACTTGATATGAGTGGCACCTGGGCAAATCATTGTTCATATATGAAATTCAGTTTTCTAATATACGAAACAGAAATAAAAATAATACCTACTTTCTAGAAGGTGTTGTGAGGATTAAATGAGATAAGGAAGCAGAAATTTTTCCTTGATCCCTTCATGGGAGGGAACTGGAGTGTGGGTGCTAGAGCTAGCCAGCTGCTTGGTTCCCGACAGGGTTCCACTCACTGGAACCCTTTGTGCTCAATCCCTCACAGGAGGCAGCACATAGATGAGTGGGGCAAGAGCTGGGACGAGTGCCTTTGGGCACTGGCAGGAGCAAAACTCTATGCAGGCCCCACAGCAGCATCTGGGGTGTAGTACCCATGACTCCCAAAGCCCCAGAGGGTGTGCGTTATGGTGCTCTTTTAGCTTTTCCATCCATGGATGGCTTAAGTGTTAAACAGCTCATTTGCATGAGGCGGTTGCTCTCCACCAGCAAGGGCAGAGTGTCAGAGTGACAGCCTTTGGTATCTGCACCTGTGGCACCTGAGCTCTTGCTGCATGAATGAATTGAAGGGTGATGAATGCAGAGGATTTTATTGTTGATGAAAGTGGATCTTAGCGGGAAGGGGAACTGGAAAGGGGATGGAGAGGGAAGGTGATCTTCCCCTGGAGCAACGCCATCAAACCATGCCTCTGAAGTCAAGCTGCCTCTCTCTGACATCATACTGTAGTCTCCAATGTCCAGCTGTTTCTTCTCCTTTTTCCTTTCTGTTGGCACAGCCTGGAGTTTTTATGGGCACAGGATGGGGGGGGGGCAGGGAGGGAGGGCCGTGGGTGATTTTGGAAAAGGCAACATTCAAGTGGGAAACCAGGGATGTAAAGTTCTCACTTGGGGCTGTGGTTCCAGGCTTGAGGGTGGGATCCTTGCTGGGGACCCACCCTCTTCTGCCCAGAATTTTCCTGCCTCCTGTCCCTATCAATAATGCACTGTCTTTAGCACATCACTCTCAATAAATTAAGATTATAATTTCAATAGGCTAAGTGACCTACTTTTCATGTGACTTTCAAAGAAAGGGATGCATCAAAAGTCATGTGACTTTCGGCCAGGCGTGGTGGCTCACGCTTGTAATCCCAGCACTTTGGGAGGCCGAGGCGGGCAGATCACGAGGTCAGGAGATCAAGACCACGGTGAAACCCTGTCTCTACTAAAAAATACAAAAAAATTAGCCGGGCATGGTGGCGGGCGCCTGTAGTCCCAGCTACTCGGAGAGGCTGAGGCAGGAGAATGGCGTGAACCCGGGAGGTGGTGCTTGCAGTGAGCCGAGATTGCGCCACTGCACTCCAGCATGGGCGACAGAGTGAGACTCCGTCTCAAAAAAAAAAAAAAAAAAAAAAAAAGTCATGCGACTTTCAAAGAAAGGGATCTCATCAAAAGGGACACATCTATGTTAAAATGTCCATTTATGTTTATTGTTAAACTTGATAAACGGAGATGGTGGTTGTGTGTTGGTAAACCTCAGTTAGGATACATAACAAAAATGCTTGATCAGGGAAGATTTATCAAGTGAGACATGCTTCTATGGAGATTCAGGTATCCCTGGAGTTTGCTTCTCTTTGGTTCCCCAATTGTTTCAATGAATGACTGTGTGAATGAGAACTGTTATTAATGAAATGTGCATGGTGTCCACCCTCAATGGGTTGGGAACTCTTGGTAGTGTTATCCCATTTCTTACATGGATGAGTAGTCCTGGGAGTACATCTGCATATCAACAGCCACCAGACCAATGAATGGATAATTTCTCTGAGAACCAAGCAGGTTAAACAAATGTGTCCAAATGGTTGAACACAAAGAGGGACTATTGGGAGATGAAGGCAAAGGTGCCTGCATGGAATGGTTCTGAGCTTCCTCTTTTTTCCTCTGTCCGTTCTTTGGAGGAGAAGCTACTCATGGTTAGCAAGAGACCTTGGATTTGGCTGAAGCATGAGCCTGAAAGCAGGCCAGTACAAGCAAATTCTAGCCCTGTGCCATGCCTAGGGGACCACTGAAGTATTTGTGGAACGGACAAAAGAAGCAGACTCCTGGGAAGGAAGGAGAAGCCAGAGCCCATGGTGGTGCTAGGAGAAGGTTTTGGGTGAGAACAAATCCAGGAGTTAGGATAAAATTAGATCAGAACTAAAAGGAAATTGACATGGAATCAAAGAACAAGATTTGGAAGCCCAGAGATCAAGCTGGCTTAAGCCAAGAGTGGGCTGTCTGTGGAACAACATTCCAGAGAAATGGGAGGAGGGTACTAAGAAGGAATAAAGACAAGGAAGTCCAAAAATCGCAAACAGTTGCCAGGAAAGGACATGTGTGAGCCAGGCAGAGTTTTACTGGAGGCTCCTGCCTGCTCCAGATGACAATTCCTGTTCAGTTTTTGGTGACTGGTTGCTGCCCTCCAAATACCATAGGGATACCCACCATCTTCTGGCAGGAGGAATGTCAAGGGGAAGGCAAGCTCTGATGTTCCATCCATCAGTTTTCCCACCACTTCCACCATGTAGCATGAAATGAGCATTGTCCCAGGAGTCAGAAAAACCTGGATTCTTAAAATAGATCTCCTTCGAACCCTTATCTTGAACAAGGTTCTGCTCTTATAAAATGGAAATAGTAAGGCTGGCTACAGTTCCTTGCAGCAAAGTCTGTTGCAGTATTTCAAATTTATTCTATTTTAGAAAGGTAATGGTGCACAGGCTGTGTTCTGCATATACCTCCTGATATGGTTTGGATCTGTGTCCCTACTGAAATCTCATGTTGAAATGTAACTCCCAGTGCTGGAAGTGGGCCCTGGTGGGAGGTGATTGGATCACAGGGGCAATTTCTCATGGATTAACACCATGACCCCCTTGGTGCTGTCCTTGCGATAGTGAGTTCTCATGAGATCTGGTTGTTTAAAAGTGTGTAGCACCTCGCTTCTCTCTCTCTTCCTCCTGCTCCAGGCAAGTGAAGTGCCAGCTTCCCCTTCACTTCTGCCATGACTGTAAGTTTCCTGTGGCCTCCCCAGAAGCCGATCAGAAGCCACTATGTTTCCTGTACAGCCTGCAGAACTGTGAGCCAGTTAAACCTCTTTTCTTTATAAATTACCCAGTGTCAAGTATTTCTTTATAGCAGTGTGAGAACTGACTGACACACCTCTAATGGGGTCTGCACAGCACCCAATAATCAAACACCCATATACATGTTTCCAATCTCCCCCTTTGTCCTCAGAATCCCATCTGCAGATCCAGTCCTTAGAGTCTTTCCTTGACCCTTTATAGCTGTGCAGCCTCCAATGAAAGACCAGAACCCAGAACTCTCCCTGTCACTGTGACAGATATAAAAGGGTGTTGACAAAGCAAACCCATTGGAAGCTCAGGGCACTCAAGAATGTGTTACTCCCTGCCTGGGAGGAGACACATGGTTAGGGAAAGAAGGCAGTGTGCGTGTGTTTGCTGCCAGGAATTACTATGGGGAGAAGGTGCTAGAAATTATTACGGGAGAAGGTGCTAAGCGCAGGACCAGAAGGATGGAAAATTAGAAAATAACAAACTAAATGTGGCATCAATATGCAAAAATGGGAGTGCGCCTGATGGAGGAAATTACAGGTCTATCAGTTTAATATTCATCGAATATAGGAGAATGCAAGCTTCCTATTGTACACAGGAGTGTTATTAAATCAAGGAGTTGGACTAAAATTGGCTGCTAGAGAGGCTGAGGAATTAGCAGCAGCTCCCAAGTTGCCTCCTGCCCAAGCCTTGCACCTGGGAGGCTGTGTAGAAACTATGTCACCCCTTATGAGAGGGTTAAGGGAGCCACCCAATAAATATAGATTTTATTTTGCTCCTCCTGTTTTATTTAACACACAAGCCCAGTTGTCCCTAGGCCATTTGAGGACAGAGATACATGAAAAGCACAGATTTAGGCTTCCAGGAAAAAAAAAAAAGCCTATTTTTTGTCACTCAAAATAGAGAAATCCCATGAATGAGGCATGAGCTGAATTCGAGCTCCTCGCGGCGCATCTCTGTCTGGGCAGTGATGTGAGGCTGGAGGGAGTCATGTTCTGCAGACCCAGAGGAAGGAGAGAGCATTTCCAGGCTCTGGCTTTTCTTGTATTATGTACAACAGTGACCCCAGAAACTGGGCAAATCATACCTCTTTCCTGGATCCTTGAAGGGCCCTGCAGCCTTGGTAAACACAGAGCCCTTCAGGTTGGTGTCTACTTCTGGTGGTTCCACCTCCCTGGCTACGTGTCTCCTGCCTCTAAGACTAAGGTCCAGAGATGCCTGACCCAACTCTCACCTTTAGAGAGAGTTTATGTCTTTCAACAGAACAGCTAAGGACTTGCACCATTAAGGCTTAGAGTTACAATTCTACCTGGGTCCCCTATTCAACAACCCCTCCCTTCATACCAGGTCCTAATCAAGGGTCTGGAGGTTTAGGGTTAAATAAGACAAGCCCCTGCCCCTCAGGTAATGGGACAGAGAGGTAACCATGGAGTTAGGTGATATGGTCAAGAGCCCTGGTGTAGCTCTGAGGAGTCACTGCACGCTGACACACATTCAATCTTCTTGTTTAATGGGCAGCAGTGACCTGGGATACTGGGCAAATCATACCTCTTTCCTGGATCCTTGAAGGGCCATGCAGGCTGGGTAAACGGGGATATTTGAGCAAACCCTTATAAATCAAGGGTTTGCCATGCAGCTACCTAGAAGAGCATCTGTTTGGGACATTGGAAACAGCCAACAGACAGGCCCTAAGGTAAAATCAGTATCTGCAGAATTTGACATATGATGGGGAAGAGAGGAGGATACAGCAAAGCCAGTGAGATAAGAAAAAAGGAACAGTATGGAATCTTAGAATCATGGGGTTCAAGTCAAAACTCCCCCACATTCTGAACAAGCTCTTTTAAAATTTGTATTTATTTATTTTATTTTTAGAGACAGGGTCTCACTCTGTCAACTAGAAGAGCAGTGGCAGGATCATAGCTCGCTGTAGTCTCAAACTCCTGGGTTAAAGCGATCCTCCTGCCTTGGCCTCTTGAGTAGCTGGGACTCAAGGTGCACATCACAATGGTTGGCTAATCTTTGTATTTTGGGTAGAGATGGAGTAAAGCACTTTACACATATGGATACATTTAATCTTCATAAGAACCTGTCAGCAGTCATAATTATCAGTCTCATTTTGTTATTGAAATACCAGGGGTTTGGTCTAGGTTCCGCTGTCCACCATGCAGAAAGCCAATCACTGAGATGACAATTATTGCCAAAGGAGAAGGCTTTAATCGGGTGCTGCAGCCAAGGATATGGGAGATCAGTTTCAAACCCATCTTCCTGACCAATTGGAATTAAGCATTTATATAGCAGGGAAGAAATGTAACCATGTGTGGGAAAACTGGAACTAGGGAGGGGTAAGGAAGTGGAGCTGGTCAACAAGAAGCAGGTGGTTTGTTAGGAAAACAATTATTAGGGAGGGATAAGGAAGCAATCATGATGAGTGAGAGGTCTGGCATCTATTTTTCTGGGTGTGGTGATGTGAGTTTCAGTTCTTTGATACTCTTTGAGAGGCCTGAGGGTCATTTCCTGAGGAAGGAATGCAAATAAAACAACTGTAAGTTTCAAGGTTTAAGACCAGAAGGTCAATTTCTCTGTTTATCAAAAAAAAAGAAAGAAAAAGAAAGAAAGAAAGAAAAAAACCTGTCTATGGGACTACTGGATTGGTTTCAATTTGATTGGCAAGGAAAGCAAGACTCAGAAAGTTTGTAATCACAGCACTTTGGGAGGCTGAAGCAGGAGGCTCACTGGAGCCCAGGAGTTCGAGACCAGCCTGGGCAACACAACCAAACTCAGTCTCTACCAAAAATACAAAGATTAGCTCGGCATGGTGGTGTGCACCTGCAGTCCCAGCTACTCAAGAGGCCAAGGTAGGAGGATCACTTGAACCCAGGAGTTTGAGACTACCGTGAGCTATGATCCTGCTGGTGCACTTCTGGGTGACAGAGCAAGACCCTGTCTCTACAAATAAAAATAAATTTAAAAATAAATACACATTTAAAAAGAGCTTGTTCAGAATGTGGGGGAGTTTTGAGTTGAACCCCGTCATGTGGATTCTAGGATTCCATACTCTGTTCCTTTTCTGTTCCTTTTTTTTTCTTTTCCTGTCTCATTGGCTTTACTGTATCCTCCTCTCTTCCCCATCATAGGTCAAACTCTGCAGATACTGATTTTTCCTTAGGACTGTCAGTTGGTGGTTTCCAGTGTCCAGAACAGATGCTCTTCTAGGTTGCTGCATGGCCAACCCTTGACTTATTAAGAGTTTGCTCAAACGTCACTTTTTCCTTAGAGCCCTGCCCCTCCCCCCAGCATTCTTAACCCACCTGTCCCTATTCTATTTTGTGTAACATATATCTCTTTCAAAAATGGTTTATTTATTTGTTTATTTATATATTTATTGATTTATTTTTAGAGATAGGGTCTTGCACTGTCACCCAGGCTGGAGTGCAGTGGTGCAATTATAGCTCACTACAGCCTTGAACTCCTGAGTTCAAGCTATCCTTCCACCTCAGCCTCCCAAATAGCTAGGACTACAGACATGCACCAACATGCCCAGCTAATTTGAAAATAGTTTTTTTGTAGAGATGGGGTCTCACTATGTTGCACAAGCTGTTTTTATTTTATTTTACTTTTAGACGGAGTTTCGCTCTTGTTGCCCAGGCTGGAGTGCAATGGCGCAATCTCGGCTCAGTGCAACCTCCACCTCCCGGTTTCAAGCGATTCTCCTGCCTCAGCCTCTCGAGTAGCTGGGATTACAGGCACACGCCACCACACCCAGCTAATTTTTTGTATTTTTAATAAAAATGGGGTTTCACCTTGTTGGCCGGGCTGGTCTCGAACTCCTGACCTCAGGTGATCCACCCACCTCAGCCTCCCAAAGTGCTGAGATTGCAGATGTGAGTTGCTATGCCCCGCCCAGGCTGGTTTTGAACTCCTAGCCTCAAGCAATCCTCCTGCTTCAGCCTCTCAAAGTGCTGGGATTATAGATGTGAACCATGGTGGCTGGCCAGATTCGATATTTATTACTCTTCTCGTTAATGTTTTTCTCTCTTCACTAGAATGCAAACTCCACAAGGGCAGGGGTTTTTGTCTCTTTTTGTTCACGATTGCATTCTAGGCACTTACAGCACTGCCTGTCATGCAGGTGGTACTCAATACATGCTTACTGATTGAATGGAGGAGTTAATGAGTACCCCTAAATAAAATAAAGCCAAGTAGAGATGCTCAGTCTTTATTTAGTTCTTGTTCAAAATTCATTTCAAGAAACTGGATCTTTATTGTGCTATTGTCAAGGAGTCTTAGCTTCACTCCAAAATACTTGACAAGATGCTGGCTGCCTGCTCATACCGTGGCAAATGTTCAGCTGATAAACACAGACCAATCACAGTGGGTGGCCCCTGGCCCCATGGCGGGCCAGTGCTGGTTCCATACTGGTTGTTCAGTGTTTTGAATATGACCCTTATTAACCACTGTGGGAATGGGCTCTTTTTTTTTTTTTTTCCTGAGACGGAGTCTCGCTTTGTAGCCCAGGCCGGAGTTCAGTGGCGCAATCTCGGCTCACTGCAAGCGCTACCTCACTGGGTTCAAGTGATTCTCCTGCCTCAGCCTCCCAAGTAGCTGGGACTACAGGCGCCCGCCACCACGCCCAGCTAATTTGTTTTGCATTTTTAGTAGAGATGGGGTTTCACCATGTTAGCCAGGATGGTCTAGATCTCCTGACCTCGTGATCCGCCCACCTCGGCCTCCCAAAGTGCTGGGATTACAGGCGTGAGCCACGGCAGCCGGCCGGAAATGGGCTCTTTTCTTTACCAGCCCTGCTTTCCTTCTAATGTGGTCACTCTATATCTTGTATTTTGCAGCATTCCGACTCAGCTGCTGGATAAACTGGTCAAGTTACTTCAATTCCTGTGTGTCCTTCTTTTCATCTGTAAAATGGAGATAGCATTTTCACCCCCTCATGAGAATCAAATAAAATAGTGAATGCACTGTGCTCAGGTCCATGCCAGGTGGGTAGCACACATTCCATAAATGCCAGCCATTAGAATTACCACCTCCGTTCTGCCCAGATGGGCTGTGGGAGTCAGGCTTTATTCCATTCGGCTGACTGTGGAACTTCCTGGTTGATGTCCTAAGTGAAAATGGATTTCCTCGCTGGGCAGAAACAAATCTGCCATGATTCTTCCTGGGTAGTGCCATTAAACAACCCTCTTGATAGCATTAGCTCAGGGGTTGTTAATGTTCAATCTATTTCATATAGGCTTTCAATGAACCCAGCTCCATCTCAAGCATATAATATGTCCTGATAAATGTTCATTGTTTTCCATTTCTACCTGCTTCTCTTCCTGCCAGTCTCAGCTGCTGTTCCTCTCTCCAGAGGCTCTGCCCTTAAGGAATATGCATTTTCAGCCCTGGTTGTAGTGGTTTTAAATAGCAGGAAGCAGGTGGCCGCGGGCTTCCTCCCTTCCCCCTGCGGATACCACTCTACACTGGCAGCCTCTACACGGTTTAACGTGAAACATAAAAATCCTACTCTGTAAGTTTTCCCATGTGATGTTGTCATTGATTAAATGAGCTAATGCATGTCAGGCACTTAGAACAGTGCCCGGCTATTGAGGAAAATTACTAAGAATGTTTATTATGAATAGTGTTATTTACAAAAATGTTGCAAGGTGATTGTCTTAGTCCGTTTTGTGTTGCCATAAAAGAATACCTGAGGCTGGGTGATTTATAAAGGAAAGAGGTTTGTTTGGCTCATAGTTCTGCAGGCTGTACAAAAGCATGGCCCCAGCATCTGCTTCTGGTCAGGACCTCAGGAAGCTTTTACTCATGGTGGAAGGTGAAGGGGAGCAGATGTGCAGATGTGTCTCATGGTGAGAGAGGGAACAAGGGAGACACCAGGCTCTTTTTAAACAACTAGCTCTCCGGTGAACTCACAAGGTGAGAGCTCACTCATTAGCATGGGGAGGGCATCAAAGGTTTCATGAGGTATCCACCTCCATGACCGAAACACCTCCCACCAGGTCCCACCTCTAACACTGGGATTTGGAGAGGACAAACATTCAAACTATATCAGTGATTTATCTTGAGAAGGTAAAAGACAAAAGTTCTGGTTTCTATTGAGGGAAAATTTCCAGCAGTTCTATTTTTGGCAAAGCCTATGACTGCCTGTACCATATTGACACGATCCATTTACCTGGGTTCTTCCCCTAGGTGTTCCTAGGGTTAGGAGAGAATATTCCTGGTCAGTGTGTTTGTGATCTCTGGGTCATTGGTGTTAGCATCTTTGCAAAGACTCCCAGTAACTCTCATCCGGTTGGAGGAAGACAGTACCTTTTTTTTTTTCACAGGGTTGGGGGATATAGAGCAGTGTGGTGCTCCAGATGGACATGGTCTTGGAAATCAGACCTTGTGTCTGTAATTAGAAAATCTGCGCAACTGATTAAGCTCCCAACACTGTCTCTTCATTCTAAAATGGGGATAGAATACCTAACCTGGTGCAGTGTAGACAGATTAAATAAAATAGCATATGCACAGGGCTTGAAATGTAAATGTTATTTCTCTCCCAAATACTATAAAAACTGCTCATCAGCCCCAGGGCTTTACATTGTTGTGGATAATTATAAAATTACATTTCAACGAATCATCCTAGACCTGCTTTCCTAATGCTTCTTCCTTTTCTTGCACGTGTTTCAATGACAACTAGTTAGCTTTCTAACTTGTCACATCACTCACCTACTTTAAGCCTTCATTGGTTTCCTAATGTAACTTTTGAAACTGCTTATAATCCAGCATCTTCTATTCTCCCATTCTCACATCTCATCATATCTGCACCTTCTCTTTCCCCAACTCACACTTACTCCTTATTGAACCACTGTGATCTCCTGGCATGCTTTGCATTTTTATGCCACCAAGCCTTTGCATGGGCTGGTCCCTGAGTATAATATGCTTTTCTCCTCTTTGACCCTCTAGAGGACTCCTGTGCTTCCACTGATACTTGATCTAAATGTCATTCCAGGCCGGGCATGGTGGCTCACACCTGTAATCCCAGCACTTTGGGAAGCCAAGGTGGGTAAATCACCTGAGGTCAGGAGTTCGAGACCAGCCTGGCCAACATGGTGAAACCCCATCTCTACTAAAAATACAAAAATTAGCCAGGCGTGATGGCAGGTGCCTATAATCCCAGCTACTGAGGAGGCTGAGGCAGGAGAATCACTTGAACCTGGGAGGCAGAGGTTGTGGTAAGCCAAGACCACACCATTGTACTCCAGCCTGGGCAATAAGAGTGAAACTCCGTCCCAAAAATAAATAAATAAATAAAAATTAAAAATAAATGCCATTTCATGGAAGAAGCATATCCTCTCAATGACCTTCCTTAACTTTTCCCAACCCAAGAATGGTTACCCACACCTTCCTATGCAACCTAGATTCATCCTTTGTTAGCTCTTACATCAGTACCTGTTACGAATATGTATGGCTATACAAGTAACAGGAAACTGGAGGAGGAATAACTTAAATAAAAAGTTTTTTCCCTTCTTTTAACAAAAACACCCAGGCTTTGATAGTAACTGGCATTGACTCAGCTTCTCATGTGTCATCAGGGAGCTGGGCCCTTTTTGTCCTTGTGCCTTGTCATTACTTGCATGTTAGCTCTCATTCCTGTGTGTGTCACCTCATGGTTGCACAATGGCTGCCTCTGCACCAGGCATCACATCTGTGCTTAATGCAAAAGGTAGAAGGTAGGGCAGCCTTGGCCATGCCTGTCCTTTTTTAAGAGCTCAAAAGCTATCTCAGAATCCCCCAGTATACTTCTGCATATGTTTTATTGTCCAAAATTCTATCAGTAGCCTACACCTAGCTGCAAGGGAAGCTGATGAAGTAAGAACAGAGCTGTACACATCACCAGCCCAAACACAACTGGCATCTGTTAGAAAAAAAAATAAAAATAATGGAGGATGGGATTTAATATTGGAAAAATGATAACAGCAATGCATCTGCCACATACAGTTTTGTTTTTGTGTTTTTGTTTTTGTTTTTATTTTGAGACAGGGTCTTGCTCTGCTGACCAGGCTGGAGTGCCGTGACATGATCTGAGCTCACTGCGACCTCCACCTCCCAGGTTCAAGTGATTCTCCTGTCTCAGCCTCCCAAGTAGCTGGGACTACAGGCACATGCCACCATGCCCAGCTAATTTTTCTTTTTTAGTAGAGATGGGGTCTCACTATGTTGGCCAGGCTGGTCTTGAATTCCTGAGCTCAAGTGATCCATCCCGCCTGGGTCTCCCAAAGTGCTGGGATTACAGGTGTGAGCCACCGCACCCAGCCTGCCACATAGAGTACTATAATTCTTTTGTTACTTGTCTTCCTCACCAACCAAAACAGTGAGCTTCTTGAAGACCACCCTGCATCTCATTTCCTTCTGCCTGGGACCTACAGTGTCTGGCATAGTGGGTGTGCATTAAGCATTTATTGAGTAAATAAATGGAAACTGTATAAATCTCCCAATCCCATGGGTTTATACACAATATAATTCTAGTTTTATTCTTGCCCAGGAAATAGCCAGGTATTTGGCTCCATTCATAGAATCACTTGTTGTTTTGGCATCAGGTGGTTGCAGCCAAAGCTTCACCTTGGACTTAGACAATTTACCCCCTGGGGAACACACATCGTACAAAATCTCCATGTTGCCAACTCCCAGAAGCCAGAATTTGGTTCTGGTAATAAAAAACTGCAGGGTCTTTAACTCTCAAGAAGCTGCCAGCAGACACAATAGCATTATATTAATTTTCTGTTTAATAAAGCGTACTGGAATCCTCAACATGGGCTGAGCAGGCTGCCTGGGGACCGAAGAAACATGAGGCAGCGTTTCACTTAAGGCGGGGGGGACGTGCTAGATAAAGGGAGTCTAATTGAAGTGTACGATATGCTTACCCACGTAGCTGCTGATAAAACATTACTCCTTTTTTCTTTACACAGTACAAAAGATAAAATCAGAGCCACAAAGTCAAAATCATATTGAACGTATCCTTTAGTTCAGGTCTGTGTGCCTCTGTGTTTTGTAAGGGATCACCTTTTGAAAGGGAAGCTTTACAGAGATTGTTACTGTAGGGGCTGCAGAGAGGGTATAACTGTGGGCTCACAGGAGGCAGAAGTATTTAAATATAACTCCCAGCAAGAGAGAGGTAAGAATCTCTCATTTGCATGAAGGCTGAAGTTCAAAGCTATTCTACTTGCTATAACTTCAAGTAACCTTTTAATTTGGGTTAAAGAGTGCGTATAATTTCCACTTAATACAAAGCAAGCTAAAACAGATAATGGTGAGGTTATATATCCAGATCCTACCTATTTAAGTCTTTGGTCGCTAAAAGCTTTTTTTTTTTTTTTTTTAAATAATAGTCCTAAACTGTACCTAACCTGAGAGGGATGCAGTGATTGGAATGAGTCTTTTATCCTTGACATCATTGTTCCTACCTGTTCCCAATTCTCTCTGTTTTTAATTTTTTTAATAGAGTCTCACTCTGTCGCCCAGGCTGGAGTGCAGTGGTGTGATTTCAGCTCACTGCAACCTCTGCCTCCTGGGTTCAAGTGATTCTCTCACCTCAGCCTCCTGAGTAGCTGGGACTACAGGCGTATACACCCGGCTAATTTTGTATTTTTACTAGAGACAGTTTCACCATGTTGGCTAGGCTGGTCTCGAACTCCTGATCTCAAGTGATCCACCTGTCTTGGCCTCCCAAAGTGCTGGGATTACAGGCGTGAGACACTGTGCCTGGCCTGATTGTTCTCACCTGTTCCCAATTCTGATGGAACATGAGAAAAAGGAAAGCTATGCCCATCCATCCAAGACCAATGGGATGAAGGTGATCCCCCAAAGCGCCCCCACCCCACCCATGCTCTTTCCCCATATGTCAGGCAACCTAACCTGGGTCCAGACACAGCCTGTCACAATCTCCCCAAGACCCCTGGAAACAGAGATGGTTGAGGCCAGATGATGTGTTTAAAGTGACAGCAGGAGATTTTAACATGTCCTGGAAGCTTGTCTCAAGGTGTTCATCAACCATGTCTGTTTGAGAAAATTAATATCCTGTCCCCTCTACTGAACGTTTGAGCAGAAACTGTTCAACACCTCCAACATATCCTTTGTACTGACAAACAGAAAATGTAATACCAGCAAAGATTCAGGGGTTTTGTAAGACCATGTATTGGGAATTGTTTATTTTTTAATTATCTTTGCTTGTACCTGGCCCAAGAAATCAGAGGAGAAGGAAGTTTTTAATTTCTAAAAATTATTTAACCTTCCAACAAACAAACAGCGACTCCAAATCTTGATGGCTTAATTTTTTTTTTTTTTTTTGAGATAGGGTCTTGCTATGTTGCCTAGGCTGGAGTGCAGTGGCGTGATCGCAGTTCACTACAACCTCCGACTCCTTGGTTCAAGCAATTCTCCTGCCTCAGCCTCCTGAGTAGCTGGAATTACAGGCATGAGCCACCACGCCTGGCCGAGTTTGTCATAAATTCTTGGTAACTTAGGAGGAAGAGCAGAATGAGGAGAGGGTTAGGGAGCCATTTAAAATTGTTTTCATCCCTACACAGAAAACATTCCATGACCACAGGCAAAATTTAACTTCTGCTTCTCCTCTCCTTCCTACTCAAAGCAAAGTCTCAGAGTTGCTACTTTTTATTGTGAATGAAGATTGGTCTAGAGAGGACCAATTTTTACCAGCTTCCCTGAATTAGCAGTTTTCAATAGCAGCTGTGATTTCAGAGTTACAGCCAGTTTATTTATTTGGAGGTACAGCACAGCTTTTCTTGCTAGAATCTGTGAATAGCTACTGTCGTTTAGAATCAGGTTACAACTCTATTCTAAGCACTTGATGGCAGGGACCACTGCTTGATAAGCTTTCCAATAAAATTTTTCTAATTTAGTGAACAAACTAATATGTACAGATAATGGATTAGCTTATTCAATCTTTTTTAATAATCCAGTGAGGCTGGTGCCATTACTATCTCCAAATCATAGATGGGGAATTTGAGGTACAGAGAGATTAAGTAACTTGTGCAAAGTCACAGGACTCGTAACTAGAGACACTGGAATTTGGACCTAGGTACCTGAAACAGTGCTATACAGCCTTGACCTTTGACCCACCACAGTGTCTTGCAATGCATAAGTGCTGAGATGAGCTCGGCACTCACTTCTCAACTATGGTTTGCTATCTGGGGTTCATGCCTATCTCTAAAATCTGCCTTTGATCATTCAGGGAAGTTGTATCAACAAAAGATGTTTGCATACAGTGTAGGACATAGTATGTGCTCACTAAATGCTTACTAAATGGACTGTTTTCAGAATTAAAGTCTTTGTCTTTTTTTTTTTTAACTCTGCTCTCTGGGAGGCCAAAGTGGGCAGATCATTTGAGATCAGGAGTTCAAGACCAGCCTGGCCAAAATAGTGAAACCCCGTCTCTACTAAAAATACAAAAATTAGCCAGGTATGGTGGTGCATGCCTGTAGTCTCAGCTACTTGGGAGGCTGAGGTTGGAGAATCACTTGAACTCAGGAGGTGGAGAATACAGTGAGCAGAGATCATGCCACTGCACGCCAGCCTGGGCAACACAGAGATATTCTGTCTCAAACAAACAAACAAACAAATACCCTATTGTTTCTTTTCTTCTTCTAATTCCATTGCCTCTTGTTCTTGGAGGTGTATCTGTTTCCTCCAGGTATGGCAGCCTCTGATATAATATGTCCCATTGCACAGTCTTCCTTTTGCTTGAACGTTTCTTTAACTACACTGTTTGCCCAGAGATTCCAACTCATCCTGCAGAACACAGCTCAGAGTTAATGCCTCTGCTTTTGTGTTTGTATGGCTGTGTGATCCTATCTCTGAAGTGATTGTTAACTCCGAATATCCATCTTTTTGTGATGGGTACATTATTTGAATACAGAGACTTGGCCCCAGTTTATCTTAATAAACCTTGTATACACTGCATCTGGTACAATAAGTGGATGCACAATGATTTGGTGAATTAAAGGAAAAAGACAAAACCAGAAGGTAACACCTCTGACATTTCTCTATGATTCTTGTAAGTTCTCAGGAATTTAGGACACTTCACAGTGGACAAATATCAATAAAGAAAACATCAAAGATCTCTGAAGTCAGTAAAAAATGTTGCAGTTGGATGGAATTTGCAGGGTCAACATATTTTGTAGGAAATGATCACATTTCCATTTCAAACAAATAAACCACTATCAAATTAGTCTCCCTGTCCCCAGATTCTATCCAAGGACACTCTTCTCCTCCTCACCCTCTAGGTTTACCAGTGAGTATCTTTTCTCCTAAATGTCACCAAAGAAAAGATCATGCAAAGCAAGACCATTTATAACATATTTTCTCCCCTGCAAGACACAATCTAAAACCTGCTTGCTATTATGGCTTGGAATAAGATACGTTATTAAGTGAATGACAGAAAAATAAGAAGACATCCATCAAAGTGTCTATTTCATTCCTATATTCAGAGCTTTCCTATATCCAGAGGGTGTCAATGCACAAATCATGGGTAACAACGTCTTAAGTAGAAAGGACAAGAAGTACAAAAGGAAAGACTTATAAATGTGTCTTCTTGCTCTTAACCTAATTGCCTCTCTTTTGGCATTGTCTTTCAAAGGGGAAAATGGATGGTTGCTAGTTGCCGGGAGAAAATGAGGCATGTGGAGACCAAAGCTCAGTATCGTGTAGATGAGTGTGTTACTGAACTGAAACTGAGTGTGCCTGCCCAACACGGCAAAGTCAAACACTGACTTTAGGATTGCAGCAAGAGAAAGTGAGGGGTTTATTGCAGGATGCCAAGCAAGGAGAACTGAGCACTCATGTTTAAGACTCAGACTCTCTGATGGCCTATAGGTAAGGGCTTTGTTGTTGCTGTTGAGACAGTCTCACTTGGTCACCCAGGCTGGAGTGCAGTGATGCGATCTCGGCTGACCACAACCCCCGCCTCCCAGGTTCAAGCAATTCTCGTGCCTCAGCCTCCCAAGTAGCTGGAATTACAGGCGTGCACTATTATGCCCAGCTAATATTTGTATTTTTAGTAGAGATTGGGTTTCACCATGTTGACAGGCTGGTCTTGAACCCCTGACCTCAAGTGATCCACCCACCTCGGCCTCCCAAAGTGCTAGGATTACAGGCGTGAGACCCCACACGCAGCCTAATTTAGGATTCTAATTGCTCAGAAAATCTAGCTCCCACAAGCCATTGGCTTACTTACACTGTTTCTGTTAAGAAAATGAATTTTTGACAACTTTTTGGTAAGAATTCCCTTGAACTCATTAGGGAGGTCTATTGGGCCTATATTTCAGATGCCCCTGGGATGGTGGGAATGGATGACAGGGATGGAGGATCTACGCAGCCGGGCAGGGGATGCTCAGCAAAAGAAAATTCCTTGGGCTGGGTGTGGTGGCTCATGCCTATTATCCCAGCAGTTTTGGATGCTGAGACAGGTCACCAGAGGTCAGGAGTTTGAGACCAGCATGGCCAACATGGTGGAACCCCATCTCTACTAAAAATACAAGAATTAGCTGGGCATGGTGGGACACGTCTATAATCCTAGCTACTCAGGAGGCTGAGACAGGAGAATTGCGTGAACCCAGGAGGCAGAAGTTTCAGTGAGCCAAGATCATGCCACTGCACTCCAGCCTGGGCAACAAAGTGAGACTGTCTCTGAAAAAAAAGAAAGTTGAAAAGAGAGACAGGCAGATTGAGAGGTGAGGGCAGTGTGAGCTTAGCCTGGATATGAGCTCCAGATGAAGTTTGATTATCACATGGTTGAAAAATCCTATAATAGAAAGATGTTAAGTTAGAGAAATTTCAGGGGTTTTGAAATTGTCCGGTATTGGCCAGGCACAGTGGCTCACCCCTGTAATCCCAGCACTTTGGGAGGCTGAGGCGGGCAGATCACAAGATCAGGAGATCGAGACCATCCTGGCTAACACGGTGAAACCCCGTCTCTACTAAAAATGCAAAACAAATTAGCCAGGTATGGTGGCGGGTGCCTGTAGTCCCAGCTACTCGGGAGGCTGAGGCAGGAGAATGGTGTGAACCCAGGAGACGGAGTTTGCAGTGAGCCGAGATCATGCCACTGCACTCCAGCCTAGGCGACAGAGCAAGACTCCATCTCAAAAAAAAAAAAAAAGAAATTGTCCAGTATGGGTCGGGTGCAGTGGCTCATGTTTATAATCCCAGAGCTTTGGGAGGCCGAGGCAGGCAGATCACCTGAGGTCAGGAGTTCTAGACCAGCCTGACCAACATGGTGAAACCTGTCTCTACTAAAAATACAAAAATTAGCAGGGCATGGTGGCAGGCACCTGTAATCCCAGCTACTTGGGAGGCTAAGGCAGGAGAATCACTGGAACCTGGGAGGTGGGGGTTACAGTGAGCTGATATCGCACCACTTCTCTCCAGCTTGGGCAACGAGAGTGAAACCCTGTCTCAAAAAAAAAAAAAGAAGAAGAAGAAAAGAAATTGTCCAGTGTGATGGGAGGTGGGAGTAAGGAGAGATAGGGAAGTTGTGAGTCAGCCCTCCAGGAATATAGGAGAGAATGCTATAAGCTTACACATGCTGGGGACCTGAAGAAACATCTTGAGGATGGTCAAACGAACAAACAAAAAACAAAAAACAGACGGCAAGAGCTGCAATGCACAGGAATTTGCTGTTCTGGAATAATTGTCTGGACGTGGTGGAGATGGGTTGGCTGATTGTCACTCTTCTTCCTCCCCAGAGATAAAGTGTGTGGGGCAACAAGGGTGCTCCCCTGATATGGTTTGGGTGTGGCCCCTCTAGTCTCATGTTGAATTGTAATCCCTAGTGTTGGAGGTGGGGCCTGGTGGGAGGTGTTTGGGTCATGGGGATGAATCCCTCGTGGCTTTGGTGCTGTCCTTGTGATAGGGAGTTCTTGTGAGATTTGATTGTTTAGAAGTATGTGACACCTCTTCCCCACCTTGCTTTTGCTCTGACCATGTGACCTGTCTGCTCCAGCTATGCCTTCTGCCATGAACAAAAGCTTCCTAAGGCATCCCCAGAAGTCAAACAGATGCCTGCACCAAGCTTGTACAGCCTGCAGAACCAGGAGCCAATTAAGCCTCCTTATAAATTACTCAGTCTCAGGTATTCTTTCAGAGCAATGCAAGAATATCTTAATACACCCTCACTCAAGAAGGCTGGGGCAAGAATGAATCCTCTATTCTCCAATTAAGGCAAAGACACCATTGGAACAATCTAGGAAAACATGACTCATATCACACCTCTTTTGACAATAGAATGAGGGCTTTAGAGGTAGAATGAGGGCTGAAGGTGTGGAGTAGCTGATGAGGGGAAGGATCAAGCTGATTGCACTTCAAGTGGGCCTTTCCATTGACCAGAGAGTTCCTATAAACAGGAAAACATGGAATCCAGGCATACAGCTGGGTGCCTCTAGGTGCTTGTAGATTGTGTGTCAATGAAGCACTCTATAGAAGTAGAAAGGCCTTGGTCGGGAGCTGTGGCTCATGCCTGTAATCCCAGCACTTTGGGAGGCTGAGGCAGGTGGGTCACTTGAGGTCAGGAGTTTGAGACTAGCCTGACCAACATGACGAAACCCCATCTCTCCTAAAATCACAAAAATTCTCTGGGTGTGGTGGCACGTGCCTCTAATTCCAGCTACTCATGAGGCTGAGGCATGAGAATCACTTGAACCTGGGAGATGGAGTTTGCAGCGGGCCAAGATGTACCACTGCACTCCAGCCTAGGCAACAGAGTGAGACTCCATCTAAAAAAAACTTTTAAAAAAGTAGAATGGCCTTAAAAGGAAAATTCCTGGCATTTTAGTCACTCAGGGCAAGGGAATCACAAGACTGGCCGTTTGATTATGAACTGAAGGAGGCCTTTCAACTTCTCACATCATTAAAATATTACTCTGCATTGAGGTTGTGATATATTTTGGATGTTTGTTCTTTGCAAATATCCTGTTGAAATGTGGTCCCCAGTGTTGGAGGTGGGGCCTAGTGGGAGGTATTTGGGTCGTGGGCATGGGCCTCTCATGAATGGCTTGGTGCCATCCTCAAGAGATTGAGTGAGTTCTCACTCTTAGTTTTCAAGAGATCTGGCTGTTAAAAATAGTCTGGCAGTTCCATTTCTTCTCTTCCTCCCTCTCTTGGCATGTAACATGCCAGCTCCCTCTTCACCTTCCATTATAACTTGAAGCTTCCTGAGGCCCTCACCAGCAGCAGATGCTGGTGCCGTATTTCTTGTACAGCCTGCAGAACCATGAGCCAAATAAACCCCTTTCCTTTATAAACTACCCAGCCTCAGATAGTCCTTTATAGCAATGCAGATGGACTAAGATAGATTGCATTCAGGATATGATGCCTGTTTTAGTAATAGATATTCTGAAATGTCTCATAACCAAATAGCATATTCAGAAAAGTCATAGCGTTGGCCCTGTGAGGTGCTGGCATTGAGCATAGAGTAAGGTTAGAGAATCACTGTGTGTATGGAGAGGAAGAATGTGCATGAGCTCCCAAGACATGGTCAGTTTGTGCAAGAAGAGAAGACAGAGGATGATGCTGATGACTTAGGTGTCAGAGGACAGAAGGAACTAGCTAGGTAAATGAGGATACTGTGGGAAAAGGCAATCAGGAAATGGGACTAAACATGTGACTACAGATAGAGTAGTGTGGGACCAGTCTAATTCTCTTTTCTGGGGCATGGGGTTATGGGATGCTCACTGTGATGACCTGGATGTCTCATTTTCCTGTGTAGGGTGGGACGGGGTGTGCCTGACTCTGTCAGTGTATTAGTCTGTTTTCATACTGCTGATAAAAACATACCCAAGACTGGGAAGAAAAAGAGGTTTAATTGGACTTACATTTCCATATGACTGGGGAGGCCTCAGAATCATGGCAGGAGGTGGAAGGCACTTCTTACATGGCAACGGCAAGAGAAAATGAGGACGATGCTAAAGCGGAAACCCCTGATAAAACCATCAGATCTTGTGAGGCTTATTCACTATCATGAGAACAGTGTGGGGGCAACTGCCCCCATGATTCAAATTATCTTCCATTGGGTGCCTCCCACAACATGTGGGAATTATGGGAAAACAAGTCAAGATGAGATTTGGGTGGGGACACAGAGCCAAACCATATGATTTCACTCATGGCCCCTCCAAATCTCATGTCCTGCTCACATTTCAAAATCAATCATGCCTTCCTAACAGTCCCCCAAAGTCTTAACTCATTTCAGCATTAACCCAAAGGTCCACAGTCCACAGTCTTATCTGAGACAAGGCAAGTTCCTTCCACCTATGAGCCTGTAAAATCAAAAGCAAGCCAGTTACTTCCTAGATACAATGGGGGTACAGGGATTGGATAAATACAACCATTCCAAATGGGAGAAAATGGCCAAAACAAAGGTGTTACAGGGCCTATGCAAGTCTGAAATCCAGAGGGGCAGTCAAATCTTAACGCTCCAAAATGATCTCCTTTGACTCCAGGTCTCACATCCAGGTCATGCAAATGCAAGAGGTGGGTTCCCATGGTCTTGGGCAGCTCCACCCCTGTGGCTTTGCAGGGTACAGCCACCCTCCCAGCTGCTTTCACAGGCTGGCGTTGAGTGTCTGTGGCTTTTCCCAGCACGTGGTGCAAGCTATTGTTGGATCTACCATTCTGGGGTCTGGAGGACGGTGGCCCTCTTCTCACAGCTCCACTAGGCAGTGCCCCAGTAGGGACTCTGTGTGGGGGCTCCAACCCCACATTTCCCTTCTGCACTGCCCTAGCAGAGGTTCTCCATGAGCGTCCCACCACGTGGAAGCTGCCAAGGCTGGAGGCTTGCACCCTCTGAAGCCATGGCTCAAGCTCTACATTGTCGCCTTTCGGCCACGGCTGGAGGGGTAGAGATGCAGTACACGGGATCCCTAGGCTGCACACAGCACGGGGTGCTTGGGTCAGGCCTAAAAAACCATTTTCTCCTAGGCATCCAGGCCTGCGATGGGAAGGCCTGCCCGAAGACCTCTGACATGCCCTGGAGACATTTTCCCCATTGTCTTGGGGATTAACACTGGGCTCCTCATTACTTATGCAAATTTCTGCAGGCAGCTTGAATTTCTCCTCAGAAAATGGATTTTTCTTTTCTATCCCATTTTCAGGCTGCAAATTCTCTGAACTTTTATGCTCTACTTCCCTTATAACACTGAATGCCTTTAACAGTACCCAAGTCACCTCTTGAATGCTTTGCTGCTTAGAAATTTCTTCCACCAGATACCCTAAATCATCTCTTTCAAGTTCAAAATTCCACAAATCTCTAGGGCAGGGGCAAAATGCCACCAGTCTCTTTGCTAAAACATAAGAAGAGTCACCTTTGCTCCAGTTCCCAACAAGTTCCTCATCTCCATCTGCTACCACCTCAGCCTGGACCTTATTGTCCATATCGCTATCAGGATTTCAGTCAAAGTCATTCAACAAGTCTCTAGGAATTTCGAAACTTTCCCACATTTTCCTGTCTTCTTCTGAGCCCTCCAAACAATTCCAGCCTCTCCCTGTTACCCAGTTCCAAAGTTGCTTCATTCTACTGGTACCGATTTACTGTATTAATCCATTTTTATGCTGCTGATAAAGACATACCTGGGACTGGGAAGAAAAAGAGGTTTAATTGGACTTACAGTTCCACATGGCTGAGGAGGCCTCAGAATCATGGCGGGAGGTGAAAGGCGCTTCTTACATGGGGGTGGCAAGAGAAAATGAAGAAGATGCTAAAGTGGAAACCCCTGATAAAACCATCAGATCTTGTGAGACATAGTCACCACCATGGGAACAGTATGGGGGAAACCGCCCCCATGATTCAAATTATCTCCCACTGGGTCCCTTTCAAAACATGTGGGAATTATGGGAGTACAATTCAAGATGAGATTTGGGTGGTGACACAGAGCCAAACGATATCAGTCAGATTTGCACGGCTGTCTCCTTTGGTTTTTGCTTTCGATTTCATGCCGCATTGTCAGAGAAGTTTTTTAATACTCTAATTTTTTTTTAATTTTAGTTTTTGTGCATTTGCATAGGGGTGATTGTGTATGTGTGTATGTGTGTGTGTAGCAATCAAAGGAAAAGCTAAAAGAACCCCAACAGCTAAAAGTTCGGGGAGAAGAGGAAGTAGGCTTTCCCGTGGGACTTGTTTTGAATGCAATACAATACTAAAAAAAAAGAGGGCTTAAGGAATTCATTTTATAAAGCTAAGTCCACACCCTTGCAGATCTGTGAGCTCACAGAAACCAAAATCTTTATCTGAATTTCCATCAGACGAGCACACTTTTGAGTACTCACTGCTTGGAGCATTGGTAGAATGAGTCCAGAATGAAGTAGGCTTTCGGCATCTGGGAAAAGTAAGCCAGTGGGGGAAGCCAGGGTGACTGAGACCACTTCGAATTCCACCAACTAAGAAGGGGGCAATTGGCTGCTGTTTTCCACCTAGAAGAAGCCAAATCGCCCGTTTGGCTTTTTCACATTTCAAAAGTGAAATTTGGAATTTTCATTTTTCAGCTAGAACTTTTGGCATCATAGTTATAACCTAGAATGAGGTTTTTTTGGTTTTCTTTTTGTTGAGACAGGGTTTCACTCGACTGCAGTGATGTGATCTTGGCTCACTGCAAGCTCTGCCTCCCCGGTTCAAGTGATTCTCCTGCCTCAGCCTCCCCAGGAACTGGGATTACAGACATGATTACACCATGCCTGGCTAATTTTTATAGTTTTTAGCAGAGACAGAGTTTCACCATGTTGGCCAGGCTGGTCTTGAACTCCTGACCTCAAGTGATCCACCCTCCTTGGCCTCCCAAAGTGCTGGGATTACAGGCATGAGCTACCATGCCCAGCCTAAAATGAGTTTTCACACCAAATTTTTTATAAATTATAACTTTAGTGGATTATAAGCATGTATTTATTGACTACTTTTGTGTCAGATATTGAGATATGCTTGCATACAGTTAGAAATGTTTAATCTTTACATAATATGTAATATAGGGAACATTATCCCCATTGCACAGACAAGATGAAAAATATGCATGAAGACATGAAGAAATATGCACGAGATAGCACCTTGAAGCTGGAGCCTATCTCCAAACCCACGCACCTTCTCTTCCTTTCCAGTAATAGCAACTAAAACTCCAACAGCAAGTAGTACACCCAACACATGCAGCCTTTTCCCCTAAGCACTGTGTTTATTATGCTTGTATTTCTGAATTAGAATGACTGGGATGCAGGGAAGGCGATGGTAGCAGGGGAGTTTGTTTTTCTCCCAGGGGGCTATGAATAATGGATGGGCATTCATGCTTATCTGGCTGCGTCATCATTTCCCTTCCTTTATAACATGGGATATTGGCACCCTGGCTCACTCAGTGTGCTTAGATGGAGACGCAGTGTGACTGCTGCTGGTTAGAGCGGGCATGGCGGCCATCTGTGAGCAGGATGATACTTTAGTGGGGGAAAGATCCCAGGTGTAGAATGTCACACAGAGTGCATGGTGACGTGTGAGCCAACGACTGTCCATGCATTTCCAGTTAGAAGTTCTAAACTGGGTGGGCGCGGTGGCTCACGCCTGTAATCCCAGCACTCTGGGAGGCCGAAGTCAGCAGATCTCAAGGTCAGGAGATCGAGACCATCTTGGCTAACATGGTGAGACCCCGTCTCTACTAAAAATACAAAAAATTAGCCAGGCGTGGTGTCAGGCACCTGTAGTCCCAGCTACCCAGGAGGCTGAGGCAGGAGAATGGCGTGAACCTGGGAGGCAGAGTTTACAGTGAGCGGAGATCACACCACTGCACTCCAGCCTGGGTGACAGAGCGAGACTCCATCTCAAAAAAAAAAAAAGAAGTTTGAAATTATTTTGGGCTGCTTTCCCCTGCTCCTTTCAATGTTTAGAGGAACAAAATCTTTTTTTTTTTTTTTTTTTGACAGAGTCTGGCTCTGTCACCCAGGCTGGAGTGCAATGGTGCTATCTCAGCTCACCGTAACCTCTGCCTCCCAGGTCTAAGCAGTTCTCTGCCTCAGCCTCCCGAGTAGCTGGGATTACAGATGCTTGCCAACATGCCTGGCTAATCTTTGTATTTTTAGTAGAGATGGGGTTTCACCATCTTCGGCAGGCTGGTCTTGAACTCCTGACCTCGTGATCCACCTGCCTCAGCCTCCCGAAGTGTTGGATTACAGCCTTGAGCCATTGCGCCTGGCCCAAAGTGACTCTTATGTTGAAATTAATTTTTTTTTTTTTTTTTGAGACAGGGTCTCACTTTGTCACCCAGGCTGGAGTGAAGTGGTGCGATAAGAGCTCACTTGCAGCATGCAACTACTGGGCTCAAGTAATTTTCCTGCCTCAGCCTCCTGAGTAGCTGGGCTTACAGGTATGCTCCAACATGCCTGGCTAATTTTTAAATTTTGTAATTAGACACAAGGTCTCGCTATGTTGCCCAGACTGGTATAGAACTCCTGGGCTCAAGCAGTTCTTGTGCCTCAGCCTCTCAAAGTGTTGGGATTATAGGCATGAGCCACTGTGCCCAAAGTTAATTTTTATTGCCAAAAATTTCATATCTGTGTCTACTGTCCGCTGTTATGATCAGGAAGGGAGTTTGCAAAATGGTGGCACTGGCTGCTTGCAGGAATTGATCCCACCTTAGCAAAAATTCCCTGATTGGTCGTCTGTGCTTAATGCCACACATCTCACCAGCATTAGCCTGTTCCAAAACGCTTCACTAAAGGCCGCTTCTCATGATCTGAGGAGGCTGAAAAATAATTCTCACCTACTCAAAAATGAAAATGCAGACACTTGAATAAATAGTTGAGGCTTTCTTGTGATAGCTAGAACTCTTCAATGTATACTTGACAATGCTTCATTACCTTCTTTAGCTGTTTGTGGGTGAAGTTACGAATGCAAGGAAAAGATGATCACATCTTCAGCAAAAGTACAATGGAAGGTTTTCAAATAAATTCCAATGTGTTAGAAACCATTTATATCTATCTGAGATTGTAAATGTTTTCTAGCATGTTGGAATATGTATATTTTATTTATATTTATATCTAATATATATTTTATTTATATATTTATTTATCATATATCTTATTTATTTATTTATTTTTTAGAGGGTGAGTCTTGCTCTGCCACCCATGCTAGAGTGCAGTGGCATGATCGTAGCTTACTGCAGCCTCCAACTCCTGGGCTCAAGTGATCCTCCTGCCTCAGCCTCCCCATTAGCTGGGACTACAGGTGAATGCCATCGCACCTGGGTATTTTTTTTTTTTTTTTGAAGTTTTTGGCATCTCACTATGTTGCCCAGGCTGGTCTCAACCTCCTCCTGGCTTCAAGTGATCCTTCCACCTCAGCCTCCCAAAGTGCTGGGATTACAGATGTGGGCTGAGCCACCTGACCGGCCAACATCGATTTTACTCTCAAGACATAAACAGTTAATTATCCCTTTTGCAAAACTTTGTGAAGAGGACAATTACTAATGAATTTTTTTTCAGAACTTGTATGCATATTCTTGAGGCTTAGTTTCAAATTTTTAAATTTTATTTATTTATTTATTTTTGAGACCACGTCTTGCTATGTCACCCAGGCCGAGTGCAATGGCACGATCTTGGCTCACTACAACCTCCACCACCCAGGTTCAAGTGATTCCCCTGCCTCAGCCCCCTAAGTAGCTGGGACTACAGGCATGTGCCACCATGTCTGGCTAATTTTGTATTTTTAGTAGAGATGCAGTTTCACCATGTTGGCCAGGTTGGTCTCAAACTCCTGTCCTCAGGTGATTTGCAAGCTTTGGCCTTCCAAAGTGCTGGGATTACAGGCGTGAACCACCGCACCCGGCCTTGATGCTTCATTTAATAATCTGTTTTAGACACTTACCAGGGTCCATGACACCATGCCAGGCAATTATGGTGATAGTAGACCCTTGGCAGTTGAGGACTTTGTCATTTGTGACTTTGCATGCTTTCCACCGAACCTGAGGCTTCCTGGAATGTGATGTGGAGGCCTGGATTTGTGTGTTGCATTCTCTAAGTGTGATGGGAGCAGTTCACCAGCTAGTGAGTCCCTCTTGCCCACCGACGGCAGCACTTTCTGTGGCTCTGCTCTTCTCTCCTCCCCTGACTTACTGCCAGTCACTCTCATGAAATCTGAAAAATTTTGCCACTTCGCAAAACAAAATATGGATCCAAAAAGATGCATTATCTCATTTCATAGGACAAACAATATACCATTGATAAATCAAGTGACGCTGATAAATTGAGGGATTAGTAAAGAGCTTTATCAGTAGTCGTCCACTCAGATGTTTGAGCATTTGCATTTTAAAAACATGTCAAGTGGCTGGGTGCGATGGCTCATGCCTGTAATCCCAGCACTTTGGGAGGCCGAGGTTGGCAGATCATTTGAGGTCAGGAGTTTGAGACCAGCCTGGCCAATATGGTGAAACCCTGTCTCTACTAAAAATACAAAAATTAGCTGGGCGTGGTAGTGCACACCTGCAATCCCAGCTACTTATGAGGCTGAGACAGGAGAATTGCTTGAACCTGGGAGGCAGAGGTTGCAGTGAACCAAGATCCCTCCACTGCACTCCAATCTGGGCAACAGAGTGAGATCCTGTCTCAAAAAAAAAAAAAAAAAAGGTCAAGTGTAAAAAAATAAAATGTATACACATATCCACATATCCATCCTAAGATTTCCAAGCTGAGAGCAGTGTATTCACTATTTTCACTCCTGTTTCTATGCATTCACCCACCTATTTCTTCATTCCAGCAGGGAAATTCAGATCAGGGCAAAATTACAATAATGGTGATTATTTATGATTATTAAAAATTAAAGTGGCCTGTAATCCCAGCACCTTAGAAGGCTGAGGTGGGCGGATCATGAGGTCAGTTCAAGACCAGCCTGGCCAATATGGTGAAACCCCATCTCTACTAAAAATACAAAAACTAGCTTTGCGTGGTGGTGGGCACCTGAAGTCCCAGCTACTCAGGAGGCTGCGGCTGAAGAATCACTTGAACCCAGGAGGCGGAGGTTGCAGTGAGCTGAGATCGCACCACTGCAGTCCAGCCTGGGCGACAGGGCAACTCCATCTCAAAAACGAATAATAATAATAGTAATGAAAGTGGCCTTCTATTAACATTACAAATGTTATCATCTCTGTATGAATCATCCAATCAGCATGTGCCATAAAGTGGTGCTTCAGGACTTCAGAAGAGAGAAGGGTTATTGGGCAATGTGGTTAGGACAGTTTCTGGAGGACTGGCACTGTAATGATGCATTGAAGGACAGCTAATCGTATTCCGTAGCAGCTAAGCTGTAAGGTACATTGGAACTTCAGTAGCAGAGTGGGGAGAGTAGTAGAAATTAGGGATCTGGAATTAGGGCTGCTCTCAGTAGGAGGTGACCCACTGTCATCTTAAGGGAGCTTTGGGTAAATTCCTGTTCCACCTGATTGGTCAGGGAAGGAAGTCACTGACAGGTAAGAGATGAATATGTAGAGAAGGAAGAACAGTTATTCTAGGCAGAGGAAACAGCACAAGGAAAATCTGGATATGAGAAGGTACAAAGAATATTTATGGGACAGAATATCACCAACTTATTTGGAATGCATGGTTCAGGCAAGAAAATGGGAGTGTTGATTCAAATTTTGGAGGGTGGCTTGATTTCCAGCAAAGCAGATTTATTTATTTATTTATTTTTATTTTATTTTATTTTGCTTTTTTTTTGTTTTTTTTTTTTTGAGACGGAGTCTCGGTTCTTCGCCCAAGCTAGAGTGCAATGGCGCAATCTTGGCTCACTGCAACTTCTGCTACCCAGGTTCAAGTGATTCTCCTGCCTCAGCCTCCCAAGTAGCTGAGACTACAGGCACCCACCACCACTCCCTGCTAATTTTGTATTTTAGTAGAGACAGGGTTTCACCATATTGGCCAGGCTAGTCTCGATCCTGGTGCTATGCTTCTTGTACAGCCTGCAGAACCATGAGCCAAATGAACCTCTTTTCTTTATAAATTATTCTGCTGTGATCTGCTGTGATCTATTGGCTGCAAGTACCAAACCTAAAACAATGAGTATTTCTCCAGGTGATCCCTTCTAGACAGTAACAGTTTTAGATATGCCTTTCCTGCAGGCCTTACCCTCCAGGGACCCGTTGTTGCATTTCTGGCCCTCCCCATGTCTGCTTCTCCCCAGCTTGGCACAAGAGGATGATTGGGAAGGAGGAAAGACTGTGGCTCCATCATAAAGCTCACTTGGAGAAACCTGCAGTCCTGGCAAGGCAAACACCAACCAGCAGATTCATCCTTGGGAGTTTTGAGCTGTCCTAGTTCTTAGACCTTATGTGTAGGCTACACAAATTAATTTAATTTAATTGATTTATTTATTTAGATATAGGATCTTGCTCTGTCATCCAGGCTGGAGTGCAGTGGCGTGGCTATAGCTCACTGCAACCTCTAACTCCTGGGCTTAAGTGATCCTCCCAACTCAGCCACCTCAGTAGCTGGGACTACAGGCGTGCACCATCACATCCAGCTAACATAACATTTTTTGTAGAAGTAAGTAAGGTCTTGCTATGTTGCCCAGGCTGGTCTTGAACACCTGGCCTCAAGGGATCCTCCCACCTCAGCCTTCCAAAGTACTGGGATTACAGGTGTAAGCCAATGTATCCAGACTCCAAAAATAATTTTAATAGGTTGTTTTGTTTCTTTCGCAACCACAACTAATAACATAATTTAAACAATTGCTTGTTGAGACTTCAGGTGGCATGTCGAGAACTGCAGGTCTAAGAATCAGTGCCATGACAAGGAGTCCCTAGAGGTGGAGGCAATTCCAAAGATGCTGCCATAGAGTGACACCTTGCCTTGACAGTGTCATTAGAAGTTAGTGTCTGGATGGTTCTAGGGTTTTCCCTCCTATTGCATAGATGACTACATTTGAATTAACTAACAAATGCATTAGCAAACATTTATGGAGCAATTATGTTCTGCAAAGCTCTGTCAGATACTTCCTCAAATGTTACTTAATCTTTGCAATAATGGTGCAAGGTAGGCATTATTTTTATAAAGAAAGATAGTTTAAGCCAGATGTGGTTGCTCACGCCCATAATCCCAGCACTTTGGAAGGCCAAGGAGAGAGGATGGCTTGAAGCCAGGAGTTTGAGACAAGCCTGGACAACATAGCACAATCCCATCTCTACAAAAAATTTTAAAAATAAGCTGAATGTGGTGTTGCATGCCTATAGTCCCAGATACTCAGGAGGCTAAGGTGGAAGGAAGGCTGAGCCCAGTAGTTGGAGGCTGCAGTGAGCTATAATCACACCATTGCACTCCAACCTGGGCAACAGAGTGAGACCCTGTCTCATAAATAAATAAATAAATAAATAAATAAAATAAAGAAAGAAAGGTAGTTTAGCATAGTGTTAAGCTTAGTATAAGACTGTCCACTGGGCACACCATGTGTCAATGAATAGGTATGGATAGGAGAAATTTCATAACCATCAGCGTTTCAGTTTTTTTTATCATAATATGTGGAACAAACTCTATGCCAGCCACCTCATGGGGCTGGGTGAGGATTAAACAAATGAATGCATGTTAATATTTACTGTGTTAGCTAGCTGGGTGTGGTGGCAGGCCCCTGTAGTCTCAGCTACTTGGGAGGCTGAGGCAGAAGAATGGTGTGAACCCTGGAGGTGGAGCTTGCAGTGAGCTGAGATCGCACCACTGCACTCCAGCCTGGGCAACAGAGCAAGACTCCGTCTCAAAAAAAAGAAAAAAATTTACTGTGTTAGCTATTACTATTAATATTTTACAGATGGCCATGGCGTAGCTCAGAGAAGTTAGTTGACGTCTCCAAGATCACACAACTTGCATGAAGCAGAAACAGAATTCAACCTGGTCCATGTGGACCTAAGGCAGGCTGCTCATGGAATGTTGGGAACTTGGTGAAGGAAGATCTTTGGTGGGGCTGGCTGGAGATGGTGGGTGCTGGCAAAAGTGGGGCACTCTGGGTTCCCTAATAGAGTACTTTTGAAGCTGCCCTACAGTCTCTCAAGATGTTCATCCCTCAGTTGTTTTAGAGCACATCTCCTCAGAAGAGAGCTTGTGCAGAATGGAACAGTTCATGCAATGCCTCACAGCTCTATGGTTACAATAATAATAATGCAATATGTCTGCAGAGAGCCAGGGAAAGCCAATTCCACAGAGCAGCCCATTAAGCAATTGTGACAGGGAGCAAACTGCTTCAGTCCACAAGCTGAGTCCTGTTTCCTGTCCTGCTGATGGCTCGGGTAATTGCTAATGGCATCACAGGTAGTTAGTCTGAGACACAACAGAGGAGCTGGTCTTTTCTGTTCTCAGGGAGCAAAGAGCCCTGTTTCTTCCTCCAGGCTGGGCTCAGCAGGGCAGGCTACTATGGCTGGGCTTCCCCTCCTTGTTTCTTGCACTTTATATCCATTTTGTTGAAATGTGGCCAGCAAAGGGTGGCATCATCCATCATTAATCAGCACTTGTAAAACCTTCAACTCCAGGCCACTCTACATTCCCTGCCCAATTCTAAAACCACAGGCAGAGGAATCTGTCCTTGGAGAGCTGTGACAATGGACATTTTCCTTGAAACGTTCAACAATGAACATTTCCTTTCCAATGAAAAGCCCAGAGCAGCGCCTTTAAAAGACAACTTCTAAAAATTACTATTCATAAGTAGAAATATTTTTATTAAAAAAGTGTACATTGCAGATAAACCAAAGAAGCTTTCATCAGCTGTAATCTTATGATCTGAAGATAACCACATTTATATTTTGATATCAATTCAGACCTTTTTCTGTACCTACATAGCATTTAAAAATACAGTCACACTTCACTTATTTGTAAATGGCTTATTTCACTTAAGAGTATACATGGATAACTTTTCATATCCTTAGATATTTTTCCTGATTTTTATGTAAAGTAAGGGAATAATAATTTATTGTATGGTTGTTATCTGATTTGCCTGGCTGGTCCTCTGTTGTAGGGTATTTAGTTTGTTTCCAGAGTTTCAAATTCTGCTGCAGAATAAAAGAACATCTGGGTGTTTTCCTCCCAAACTGAACTGTAGACTCCTGGCAGCAACACTTTGTCAGGAGAGATTTGTTCTTTATTGGAAAGAACTTACACATTGAAGTCAGTCTGACGAGGCCACATTTCTATCCGATGTTGGGTCACCCTTATGAAATCTATCATTCCCGATAGCAGGTGACCTCCTGCCCACATGTTAGCTGACTGTAGACTGCTAGTGTTTTCCCAGATTGGAAAGACTTACTAGTGTGCAACAAGCCATATCTGCCCTCTTGGTGTGGCATGTCAAGCTGACATTACACTTCCCTCCACCAGTAAATTTAGCAAACATTTATTGAGAGCCCATACTATGATAGCCCCTGGCGATGTAGAGAGATAAGAAGAGTATTTTTAGTTCAACAGGACCTCAAGGATACATTCTGGATAACTAATTCCTTTTCCCATGGCAGTTGCTTTCTGCTGGTTCATCTCAGTGGAACATCTAGTGTTAAAATGTGGCCTGGCCCAACTTTCATGTTCTGTTAGAATGAAGAAGCTTATATTAGGCCATTTCTCCTGCCAAAAATAACTATAACAGTTGGATAAAATATCCCCAAACAAACAAAAGCCCCAAAAGCTGTTTGAAGGCATTAGAGAAAGCCAAGAAAAAGCCATGATTCAAAGGGTCAAGACCCCAAAGGGGGGAAAAAAATCAAACACAACTAGACAAGCCAGTCATTTTCTGCTGTTTCTATCTTTGAGGAATTTTCCAATTTGTGAGTGGCTGGAAATTAATAACAAAAAGAGACCTAGATAAGAGTCATGTTTGGAAAATTAGCAATACAGTTTCTAAATAACCCATGAATCAAAGCATACATACGATGTATTAGTTCCTCCTTGTGCTGCTAATAAAGACATACCTGAGACTGGGCAATTTATAAAGGAAAGAGATTTAATAGACTCACAGTTCCACATGGCTGGGGAAGCCTCACAATCATGGCAGAAGGCAAATGAGGAGCAAAGTCACATCTTAACATGGCGGCAGGCAAGAGAGCTTGTGCAGGAGAACTCCTATTTATAAAACCATCAAATCTCATGAGACTTACTCACTATCACGAGAATGCATGGGAAAGATCTGCCCTTATAATTCAATTACCTCTCACTGGCTGCCTCCCACAACAAGTGAGAATGGTGGAAGATGCAAGTCAAGATGAGATTTGGGTGGGGACACAGCCAAACCATATTATACAATGAAAAATAGAAGGTGATTTTTAATTTTGAAGAAAGAATCAAACCTAGAGAAAAGTTGCAAGAGTGGTGCAATGGACTCTCACAGACCCTTCACCTACATTCACCAATTGTAAAGATTTTGCTACATGTGATGGTCAATTTTATAGGTCCACTTGGCAGGTATTTTTGGATGAGATTAACATTCAAACAAGTCAATTTAGTAAAGCAGATTGCCCTCCATAATATGGATGAGCCTTACCAATTAGTTGAAGGCCTGAATAGAACAAAAAGTCTAACCTCCTCATGCAAGAGGGTGTTTTCCAGCAGCCTGACTGAACTTCATGTATATTAATTGGCTCTCCATATGTAATAATAGCCTGCCAACCCATACTGCAGACTTTGGACTTGTCAGCCTCCACGATTGCGTGAACCAATTCCTTGTAATAAATCTCTCTCTATGTGTGTGTACATGTATATCTATATCTCTGCGTATATATATTTACACATGCACACATCCTACTGGTTCTGTTTCTCTGCTCACATTGTATGACTAATGCATTACATTTCTTTTATTTTTCTATTACAATTCTTATTTTTGCAGAAACATTTGGGGATAAATTGAAGACATCATGACCTGTCATCTCTAAATAATCCAGGATCCATCCCTTAAGAATAAGGTCATTATTTTGAATAACTGTGATAAAATCTAGAAAATTTATCATTGATTCAACATTATTTTGTAACATATGGTCCATATGTGAATTTACCAATTGTGCCAATGTTGTCCTTTATAACAGTTTTCTTTTTTCTCAAGCAAGGATCAATCTGAGATCATGTACTCCATTTAGTTGTCAGTTCCTTTAATTTCCTTTAGTCTGGAACAATTTTTCTATTTTTCCTTGTCTTTTTGACGTTATCATTTTGAAGCATACAGGCCAGTTGCTTGTAGAGTCTTTCTCAATTTAAGTTTAATCGAAGTGTTTCCCCATGAGTTCTTGACAGGAATACCACACCATTGATCTTATTTTCAATATCACATCAGGAGGCATGTGATGTCAGCTTGTGCCTTATTGGTGATATAACTTTTATCACTTCGTTAAGGTGGCATCTGCCAGATTTCTCCACTGTAAGAATACTCCTTTTTCTTTTGGAGTTAAGTAATCTGCTGGGAGATAATTTGAAACTATGTAAATAAATGCCTTGTTCCTTCACATGCTTTTACCCAGTGTGAATCCATTGATAATTCTGAATCCATTGACGATGATTTTGCCTGAATCTGTTATTACAATGACGGTTGCAAAACGGTGATTTTTCTATTATCCCTTTCACATTTATTAGTTGGTATACTATAGTTAAGCTTTTTATTCTTTCCTTTTATTCATCCAATTATGCATTTATTTATTCATTCATTCCTCCATTTATATTTTTATTCTCAGTATAGATTCATGAATTCCTTTTTATTCATTATGTTATCATCTGTTATTTCCACTATTTATTGAGGTGTGTTGGCCTCTGTATGCCTTTGACATGTGACTTCACTTTGGGAGGGCATTTAATTATTTTCTGGTACACAGGCATAACACAAATTCCAGGCACATCTTGGAGTTTGCATGGTTCCAGCCCTAGAATCAGCCAGTGTTTTCAGAAATCCCTGGTTTCTTCTTTTGGGGAAAGGCATTTAGAAACCAAAATCTGGATGCCACGTGAGCTTATTGCTACTGCAATATTATAGAATCTGGGCCCTTTGATGATTTCATACTGATACCTTTCATTCTAACCTACTCAAAGGATTGCCTTTCTGCATTCCATGTTTGTATCTTTCTTCTCTATCAGTGAAAACCCCAGCTCCCAACAGCATCGGTATATTTATTCAAAGGTCAATCCTAAAATGCATAAAAAATAATTTCAGAACTGTGGTATTGAAACCCAACCCAACAATAAACCTGCTAAGCAGAGATCCTGATTTTTTTGTAGTTCTTGTTTTCATTAGCCTACCGGTATAAAGTTCTGTACTGTTTTCAAAAGTTTTTATATTTGCTATGAACTAAACTGTATCCTCCATATGTTGAATCCCTAATCCCCAACATGACTATACTTGAAGATAGAGCCTTTAGGGTATAATTGGGGTTAAATGAAGTCATAAGGGTGGGGCCCTGATACAATAGGGTTAGTGTCCCTACAAGAATAGATGCCATACGGCTCACTGTAAGTGTGCACAAAGTAGAGATCCTGTAAGCACACAGTGAGAAGGCAATGGCCTGCAAGCCAAGAAAAGAGGCCTGAGAATGAAATAGACAAAGCTAGCATATTGATCTTGGACTTTCCAGCCTCCAGAGCTGTAAGCCATAAATTTCTGTTAAGACACCTAGTCTGTGGGTATTTTGTTAGGGAAGCTCAAGTAGACTAATATAGCATTAGTCCTTTTTCCCCTTCAGTATGCTTAACAAACAGTTCTGTTGAAGGATGTTTACTTTTTCACTCTTGTTGGATTAATGTTATTTTTAAATATGTAAAACATTACCATGTTTCCAAAAGCAAAATCTATTAAAAACATGTACACTTAAAGAAGTCTTACCTCTTCCTCTATCACGTTCACAGCATATTAGTCCATCTTCTGTACATAAGAAATTTTGTTAGCTTCTGTTTACCCTGAGTTGTTTCTTTTGTAAAAATAAGATATACATCTATAACTAGGTGTATCTATGCTCTTCTTTCTCATATCAAAAGTATCACTGTATGTTCTCTTTTACATTTTGCTTTTGTAGCTTGCCAATATCTACTGCAAATTATATCATATAACTTCATAGAGACTATTTCCATTCTGTGTTATACCTACTTGGTTAGAGAAGAATTTTGGGCTTGGTGTGGTGGCTCATGCTGATAATACCAGCATTTTGGGAGGCCAAGGCAGGAAGATCCCTTGAGCCCAGGAGTTTGAGACCAGCCTCAATAAACAAAATTAACCAGGCATTGATGGTGTTTACATTAGTTGGTATGCTATTTTTGAGCTTTTAATTTCTTCCTTTTATTCATTCAATTCTGCATTCATGTATTCATTCATTCCTCTATTTATATTTTTAGTCTCAGTATAGATTCATGAATTCCTTTTTATTCATTGTGTTACAATCTATTATTCCTATTATTTATCGAGATGTGTTGGCTTCCATATTCCTTTGACATGTGACATCACTTTGGGTCCCAGCTATTCAGGAGGCTGAGGTGGGAAGACTGCTTGAGCTGGGGAGGTTGAGGCCACAGTGAGCCAAGACCACACCATTGCACTCCAGCCTGAGTGACAGAGTGAGACCCTGTCTCAAAAAATATATATATTATGGATGAAAAAATACTGAATGTGAAATATCACAAAATTGTGGGATGTAGCTAAAATCATGCTTAGAGGGAAATTAAAGCTTTGCTTTCATATGTTAGAAAACGAGAAATATTGAAAATCAATTATTCTTATATACATCTAGAAAAGTAGCAAATTAAAGCCACAAAAGTAGAAGAATGGAAATAATAAAGATAAAAAACAAAAGTCAATTAAAAATATAGAGAAAATAAACATATCCAGAAGTGTATTTTTGTAAAAGACAGATGAAATTGCTAAACCCCCACATAGTACATCCCCTATTGTTCATGAATCAAAGACAGATGACAAAAATTATTAACATTAGGAATGAAAAATCTTTTAGACATTAAATATTAGTGAGAAAATACACTGGACCATTTGCAAATAAATTTGACAACTTTGATGGAAGGGACAGTTTTTTTAAAGCAACTTACAAAAGCTAAAACCAAATAGAAATGTAAAGATACCCAGATCTAATAAATGAGTAATATTTTCAAATAAAAATATCCCCACAAAGAAAATTCCAGGTTTATGTGATATCACCAGTGAAGTCTTCCAAGTATTAGAGAAAGAAACAATGCCATTATTAAACTAACTTTTTCAGGAAATAGAAAAACTGAAAACACATCCTAATTTATTATGAGGTCAGCAGTATCTTGCTAATGAAACAAAGGAAAACCAGTTTTTCAGTCACTTTAGTAATATTAAAAGAAAAAAATAGTGTATAGTCATTTTACTGAACATAAAATTTAAAAGCTTTAAAAAAATCAGGAAATCAAATATAGCAATCTATTAAAAAAGATAGTATAACAGGCCAAATTGGGATTATTTGCAGGAATGCAAGGTTAGTTTAACATTGGAAAATTGATCAATTCACCACAATAACAGAGTAAATGAGGAAAATCTGATTATTTCAATGGACATAGAAAAGTCACTTGATATAATTTAGTAACTGATAAAATTTAGCACATGCCATGAAAAGAAAAAAATCCTTATAAATAAGAAGGAGAAATAAGACATTAGAAATGGAAGTTAGAATTTCTTAACAAGTGAGAAATATAACTGTATTCTGAAAAAGGGCATGACAAAAAAGCTATAATAAATGCAACACTTGATGTGGATCTGAAGCAGCATTTTTATCTGGGGTAAATACCCAAATTCGTTGTCTCAAGGCCATGGAAAACTAGGATGCTGACACACAAAGATTGAGGTTCAGAGCAGGAGTTTAATAGGCAAAAGAAAGAGAAGAGCACTCTCTGCTGCAGAGTGAGGGGTCCTGGAGAAATGAGTTGCCGGTTCCACAGTGAAATGCAAAGGGTTTTATAGATGAGCTTGAGGAGGTGGTGTCTGATTTACATAAGGGACAAAAGATTGGTTGAACCATGTGTGTCATTTGCATAAGGCGTGAAAAACTGGTTAGGACTAGGTGTGTCATTTGTGAAAAAGCTGGCTGCCACACCCTAATCTTTTATTATGCAGATGGGTTCTCTGTCTAGCTGGTGCCATGTTGCCTGTTCCTTTACTGCACACATGGTGACAAAGAAAAGGAAAGACGGAGCCTCCATGTTGAACATACCTGGCTTCCAGGTAGCCCTTTTCTATTGGCACAGCTGCTGGCTTTCACCTGTTCAAGGTTTCAGCTTGCTTATCTATGTCTGCAGCTTGATTTTGCAGGCGGCTCTTTGTTAGAAAGGAAATGATTTTTGTTAAAAGGGAAATTCTGCTTTTTGTTAAAAGGGAAATTCTGCCGAGGACTCCGTTGCCCTTACTATCTGCCTAAATAATTTCTGTCTGTCTCCTGCATCAGAACTATTAAAAATGTTCCTTCTGGCTGGGCACGGTGGCTCACACCTGTAATCCCAGCACTTTGGGAGGCCAAGGTGGGCAGATCACGAGGTCAGGGGATCGAGACCACGGTGAAACCCCGTCTGTGCTAAAAATACAAAAAATTAGCCAGGTGCAGTGGCGGGCGCCTGTAGTCCCAGCTGCTCAGGAGGCTGAGGCAGGAGAATGGTGTGAACCCAGGAGGTGGAGCTTGCAGTGAGCTGAGATCAGGCCACTGCACTCCAGCCTTGGAGGCAGAGAGAGAATCCGTCTCAAAAAAAAAAAAAAAATGTTCCTTCTGAGATCAGGAAGGAGGTAAGACTATTTTTATTCAATGTTGCACTGTGGTTCCCAGCCATTATAATATGGCAAGAAAAATAAATAAACATATAAAGACCAGAAAGAAAGAATGAAATGACATTGTTTGTGGACAACCTAATTGGTTTTAAATTCAAAAGCCTATACAGATAAATAAAATTAGTAAATGAATTTAGTAAGGTCACTAGATATAAGAACACTATGTAAAAAGCATTTTTTGTACTAACAACAAACAACAAGAAAATAAAATTTTAAATAATGATCGTGATAGCATAAAAAATATAAAATGACGAGAAAAAATCTGACAAAAAGTAATGCACGACTGCTATGTAGAAAAATACTAAATATCACTGAAGGAAATTGAAGAAGACCGGTAAACTGAGGGATATATCATGTTTATTTATTGAAACAGTAAAGGTATAGATTCTCCTAAAAATTTTTTTTTTTTTGAGACACACTCTCGCTCTGTTGGCCATACTGTAATGCAGTGGCATGATCTCGGCTCACTGCAACCTCAGGCCCCTGGATTCAAATGATTCTCGTGCATCAGCCTCCCGAATAGCTGGGATTATAAGCGGGCACCACCAAGCCCAGCTAATGTTTGTATTTTTTGTAGAGATGGGATTTCATCACGTTGGCCAGACTCATCTCAAACTCTTGACCTCAACTGATCTGCCTGCTTTGGCCTCCCAAAGTGCTGGGATTACAGGTGTGAGCCACTGTGCATGGTCAAGATTCTCCTAAAATTTATCTACATTTCAATACTATTTCAATCAAAATTTCAAAAGGCCTATCATATGGAATTTGAGAAGCTTTCTATAAGAGTTATATAAGATGCATAGGGCCAAGAATAGCCAAACCGACATTAAAGAGCAAGTTAGAAAGACAATAGTATTAGGTACTAATGCCTATTACAAAGCTCCTATAATAAACACAATATGATTTTGGTCCAAGGCAAAATAAATAGAAGAAAGGAAAGGGTAAAGAAACCAAAAAAAAAGCTTGCACGTACGTAGACATCTGATCCGTGAAAAAGGTGACTCCGCAGTGATTAATATGGAGAAAACAAGGTCTTTTTATCTCTTGGGACTCAGTCAACTCTTTACATGGAAAAACAAAAGTAATCTTGATACCACCTCACATCATACTAAAAACTTCCAAACAGAATTTCAACTAAATGGTAAAGGCAAACAGAAAAGCTTTTAGGAGAACACAGAGGAGAATACCTTCATGGTCATCTGAGGGGTGTATCATATTTATTTATTAAAACAGTAAAGGTATAGATTAAAGTAAAGGTATAGCCAGACTCTGTCTCTTACCTAGATATAGGTAAAGATTTTTTTTTTAAGCCAAAAAATGTACCAAGTGTAATGGGTAAATGGATACAAGAATTAGATAAAATTATGAACTTCTCTTTATCAAGAGACATCACTGAGTCTGTGAAAAGGCAAGGCACAGAGTGGGAGAAGATTTTTGTAATACCCATAGTTGACAAAGGGCTGGTCACGTGGTTGTAGCTGATATTGATGACTACCTTCTTCTACTATCCATTCTGCATTCCTTTTGCCTTTAGCAGGCACCTCAGCAGGTTGAGGTGTTTTTCTTGTTGGAGTGACCCAATAACAAATCAGTCGTGACATATTGATGTAATAAAATATTCCACCTAATGAGAATGAATTATTGCCACACAGGATCAAATGGATCAATCTCACACGACTGATGTTGAGCAGAAGAAGCCAGACGCAGAAGTGTAGACATTGTATGAGGTTCAAAAATGGGCAAGACAGACTTTATGTGATAAAAGCCAGTATATGGGCTACCTTTGAGGACACAGCCTGTAAGAGAGGTTTCTGGGGGGCCTAGGGCTGTTTCTTTCTTGATATGCTTGATGTCGCATGGTGCATTTCCTTTCTAAATGATCATCCATTAAAATGAGTGATGTGTGCACTTATCTGGCAATAAGACACTTATTAAACAAAAAAATGAAGCCTGGGTTTTACCTCTGCCATATGTCAATTGAATTTTTGAAAGTGGAGAGAGAGGCAGGGGACTAAGAATAATGACATTATATTTATTGAAGATTATTGAGTGCCAGGTCTGCATTTATTCTATTTCATGCCATTTTATAATTTAATCAAGGTAGCTGTTATAACTCCCATTTTACATGTGGAAATTGGGATCTAGAGAAATTAAATAACTTGCCTAGATTATGCCCACAGTAAAAACCAGTCCCAGGGTGTGCCCAGGCTTTAATCCAAAGTAGAAGTGAGATTTTCAGGATCTGCAGCTGTTTTGAAAAGGGAAAAACGGGCCAGGCGCGGTGGTTCACACCTGTAATCCCAGCACTTTGGGAGACCGAGGCGGGTGGATCACCTGAGGTCAGGGGTTCAAGATCAGCCTAACATGGTAAAACCCTGTCTCTACTGAAAATACAAAAAATACAAAAATTAGCCTGTAATTTCAGCTACTTGGAAGTCTGAGGCAGGAGAATTGCTTGAACCTGGGAGACAGAGGTTGCAATTGTGCCATTGCACTTGCACTCCAGCTTGGGTGACAGAATGAGACTCCCTCTCAAAAAAAAAAAAAAAAAAAGAAAGAAAGAAAGAAAAGGGAAGAAGGGAGAAGGGAGGGATTTTTTAGGCATGAAATGGGGTAGTGGTTTTGTGGCCCCTTAATCACACATATGGATGCTGATGTATTAGATTTAATTAAATATTTAGGTAAAGGAATATTTAGGTAAGTTTGATGCAGTCTTTCTTTCTTTCTTTCTTTCTTCTTTCTTTCTCTCTCTCTCTCTTCCTTCCTTCCTTCCTTCTTTCCTTCCTTCCTTCCTTCCTTCCTTCCTTCCTTCCTTCCTTCCTTCCTTCCTTCCTTCCTTCCTTCCTTCTCTCTCTCTCTCTCTTTCTTTCTTTCTTTCTTTCTTTCTTTTTTTTTGAGACGGAGTCTCCCCCTGTCACCCGGGCTGGAGTGCAGTGGTGCTATCTCGGCTCACTGCAAGCTCCGCCTCCCAGGTTCACGCCATTCTCCTGCCTCAGCCTCCCGAGTAGCTGGGACTACAGGCACCCACCACCACGCCCGGCTAATTTTTTTTTTTTTTTGTATTTTTATTAGAGACGGGGTTTCACCGTGTTAGCCAGGATGGCCTCGATCTCCTGACCTCATGATCCACCCCCCTCGGCCTCCCAAAATGCTGGGATTACAGGAGTGAGCCACGCACCCAGCCAATGCAGTGTGTCTTTCAAATATTTACCTAACGTAAATGACGAGTTGATGGGTGCAGCAAACCAACATGGCACATGTATACCTATGTAACAAACCTGCACGTTGTGCACATGTACTCTAGAACTTAAAGTATATTTAAAAAATCACATAGTACATGAATTCTTTCATATGAAAGTCCAGAACAGGGAAATCTATAGAGACAGAAGGCAAACTTAGGACTGAAGTGACGATGTTGGGGGTAAGAGGGTGAGAGCTAAAGAGTAGGGGGTTTCTTTTGAGGTTTATTTTGATGAAAATAATCTAAAATTGACTACGGTAATGGATGCACACATTTGTGAATATACTAAAAATCATTGAATCACTTTAAATAGGTGAATTATAATGTATATAAATTTATCTCAATAAAGTGATGCTCAATGCAAAAGAAAAATAAATTTCTGCTATTTAATCAAAATGTCCCAAGCCCATTTTGCAAAACCAGAGCTGCTAAGCCATCTTTCTTTGCATGTTATCTTACAGACATCCCTGACTGGTGTCAGGTTTGGAAACATGTAGAGAATATCATGGAACTCATGTTTTAATTCCTCTCACAATTTGGACCAATTCACTGGCAAATTTCAAAATATCGCTTGCAAAGTATTTCTGTCAGCTGTAGTGGGCATTAAGCATTTAGAATCAATCTCTGATCATTTTCATCCTTTTTGTTTTTTTGTGAAGAAAAATTATTGATCAAAGGTTTTAGCCTCATTTAATATAGTCAAGCAGCTTTTAAATTTCCTTTATAAGCCACAGCAGGGATGGGCATTTCCTCCCAGCTTAACACAACGCAAATCAATCTGTCTCATGGTACTGTCTTATTGCATATCAAACTGGCCAAGGCAGGTATTTCTTCTTCTTGCTGTAAACTTTGTAGCATACCAGAAATTTAGGTTTTTGATTGATATTTTAAGTTGCAGGAAAACAAAAAATAAATTCTGTTTCAGAGTGAAATTCTACATCTCAACCACATCCAAAAAAATAATCACTTCCCATTTTATCTTATTCCCCCAAAATGAGATATTCCGTGGCATTAAAATTTTTCTGTTTTGTGTTTTGTTTTGTTTTGTTTTTGTTTTTGAGACAGAGTCTCACTCTGTCACCCAGGCTGGAGTGCAGTGCCACAATCTCCACTCACTGCAACCTCCACCGCCCTGGTTCAAGTGATTCTCCTGCCTCAGCCTCCTAAGTAGGTGGGATTACAGGCATGCACCACCATGCCTGGCTAGTTTTTGTATTTTTAATAGAGACAGGGTTTCACTATGTTGGCCAGGCTGGTCTTGAACTCCTGACCTCCAGAGTTCTACCCACCTTGGTCTCCCAAAGTGCTAGGATTCCAAGCATGAGCCACTGTGCCCAGCCTATGTAGCATTAAAATTTTGACTTCTGACTCTTTATCTGCATGTTCCTAATAACCTCATTTTTGGACTTGTGCAAATCACCGTCATAACTAGGGCATATGAATGTCCTGAAATCTTGGGTTATTTCTGCTTTATGCCCTTTTTCCTGGAGCAATTATTAATACTGCCCCTTTTAGCTCTCAAAAATATATTATGGATAACTATATGAACACAATTATAATGAGAACATCGTCTCTTCTTTAAAAGAGGAAACCTTGGGATGAAGATTTACGTTGTATTGATGGAAATCAATGGGAAATCCACAGACAGCATTTAGTGTCTTTCACCAACTTCTCATGTGTTTAAACAACCGTATTGGATTTGATTTTTTACTTTCCAATTTGGCAATTCTTTGTGTGCTGATTTGATTAATGTTAATCTCTCCTACTGGACCAGAGGCTCTAGGAGGTCAAGGATCATGTCTATTTTTGAACACCATCTCTAGAGTTAACCCAGTGCTGACAAATAGGAGGTGCTCACTGTTTAACCATTTAATGAATAAACAAATGAATATTTTACTGGGTTTTCAAGTTTTCAAAAAGACCAAACATTATCCCATTTGATTCTCACTCTCTACATTATAACTCCAGAAAGGGCCAGTAGCATCAGTTTTGTTTACCAAATATTGAAACCGTGTTTTGTAGTAAAGATTTATCTCTTATTATCTATGAAGCTGGAGGCAGAGCTGACTCTATTTCAGGACTTCATTTATTTTTTCTAGGGACAGGATCTTGCTCTGTCCTCCAGGCTGGAGTGCAGTGGTGCCATAATAGCTCATTGCAGGCTTGAACTCTTGAAATCAAGCAATCCTCCCACATCAGCCTCCTGAGTAGCAAGGACAACAGGCAAGTGCCAATGCACCTGGCTAATTATTTTTTAAATTTTATTTTACTTTTGGTAGAGATGGGGTCTTCCCAGACTGGTCTCAAACTCCTGGCCTCAAGAAATTCTCCTGCCTTGACCTCCCAATGTGTTGGGATTACAGGCATAAGCCACTGCACCCAGCCTGATCTTAATTTTTATATGAGTTCATATGCTGAACTCACGTGGACTTCGCTGCAAATAACAAAAACTCCATCTAATTGTGGCTTAAACTGTAAGAATATTGTTTACTTAACAAGATGTTTTAACCCAAGTAAACCCTATTGTTTACTTAATCCAAGTAAATCCTATTGTTTACTTAACCCAAGTAAATCCTATTGTTTACTTCACAAGATGTTTGAAGGTAGGCAGTTCCAAAGTCTTCTAAGTCGCCATCTTGGTTTCTCTATGATTTTTGGTTGCAAGATGGCTGCCTCATGGTTGCAAGATGGTTGCCTTAGCTTCCTATAGCATGTTATTGCACCAATGAGCCACACCTATGAGAAAATAATGACACAAGACAAAGTGTTTGAATTGTGTCTCTGCCACAAAATATGTTGTAATCCTAAACTCTAGTACTCAGAATGTCACCTTACTTGGAGATAGGGCATTTACAGAGGTGAACAAGTCAAAACGGCATCATTTGGGTTGGCCCTAATCCACTTTGACTGATGTCCTTATAAAAAGGGGAGAAATTTGGACACAGAGACAGACATACATAGAGAGAAGATGATTTCAAGATGTACAGGAGGAAGATAGTCATTGATAAGCAAAGGAGAGAGGTCTGGAAGAGAGGTCTGAGGTCTTTCTTCACAGACCTCAGAAGGAAACGACTCTGTCAACACCTTGATGTTGAACTTGTAGCCTCCGGAACTGTGAGATCATACATTTTTCTGTTGTTTAAGCTGTCTGGGTTGTGGTACTTTGTTACGGCAGCCCCAGAAAACTAATGCATGCCCCTCATGCAGATTTTTCTTTGTTTTATTAGCTAAAAGACCTCCAATGGAGTCTGATAAAGTGAGTGTCTACCAGGATGAAATAGTGAAATTGTCTTCCTGTGGGGTCAGGGACCTCTAGGATTGGACATCCCCTGGGTTTGTTGAGAGCAAAGAAAGGGATGCTGACTCTTCAATTGCCTAATCATCCTGTCACAACCTGATCCACTAATTTTATTATTATTATTATTATTATTTGAGATTGAGTTTCACTCTGTCGCCCAGGCTGGAGTGCAATGGTGCGATCTCAGCTTACTGCAACTTCCGCCTCCTAGGTTCAAACCATTCCCCTGCCTCGGCCTCCCGAGTAACTGGGATTACAGGTGCCTGCCACTGCACCCAGCTAATTTTTAATATTTTTAGTAGAGACGGGGTTTCACCATGTTGGCTAGGCTGGTCTCGAACTCCTGACCTCAAGTCATCTGCCTGCCTCTGCCTCCCAAAGTACTGGGATTACAGGCTGAGCCACCATGCCTGGCCCTCCATCGCTACTGAACACAATCTACCTCTTCTCTACAGATAGATATACATCTGTGGTATTGATGGGAGCCACGTCAGACTGGCCAGACACGCAGTCACCAGTCAGAGAAGTAAGGGAAAAAAGATGGGACTCAGTTTGCAGCAGTACACAGAGGCATCCATGGGAGAGACTTTTTTTCATGTTCCTTCAATAATAATAGTAATAAAATGATATGCTAGCAAAGTCCTGCAAGATATTCTTATCTATTAATATATCTCTAATCAAAACATGTATTGCATCACGTTCTGAATGTTGGCATATGAATAACAAAGCATTTTCTGTAAGATGTGAATTCCTGACCCTCATATTGAAGCCTCTGGGCTGATGCCTATTCTGGTCTAAATTTGATAATGGCATTGGAGTCACAAATTTATTTCACCATTATGCAGAGTGTCTTTGGCTGGATGAATGGGCCAAACTCAATTTATATTTAAAACAATGGTAGAAGAGATGGTTTTTTTTCCCCTCGTCAAATCTGAAACATCTGGAATTCTAGCCGCCACGCAAAGATTTTCATGTTTAGCCTGTAAAGCAATGTGAGAACTCTGATTAAAGCCAAAACATTAACTTTTAATCATTAGAAGGTTTAATTGAAAAGACTCTTTATCTGTGGCTTATGTAATATTAGTGCATATTGTGTATTTAACTTTTTTAAAAACCAATTTTACGTGCTTCAATTTAATGTAGCATAACCAATCCACTTCACAGACACTTTTCTCTGTAACTTGTACACACAATCTAATTCAATCCTCATCAATATCATCGTATCAGGTGTCATCCCAGCTTGAGCTCACTGAAAGCTTTTCTGGTCACACCTAAGGACACATCAGAGATGCAGGCTGGGGAGTGTGATCAGATCTGTGTTTCCGAAAGATCACTAACTTTTGTGTGGGGAACAAATTGGAAGGAAGCAAGAGAGAAACAGGTCCCCAAAACAACAACAGCAACAACAAAGTGGGCGTGACGGGCAGAGATGTGGGAGGACAAGGTTCACTGTCCAGTCCAGATTGTGGGTGCATGGCTGGCTGCTAACTGACAATTCTTTCACTTTGTTTGTATGTTTAAACATTACAAAACATTTTTTTTAAAGGTGGATACAGGTAGACCAGTTAGGAAGGCATTGCAGTAACCCGGGCAGAAAATTAAAGGCTTAGCTTATGTTTTAAAAAAAAAAAGGTTGGAATTTGAACCAAAAGGTTAACAAGCCTGGCAAGAGACAAATGGATTGAACTAAATTAACTCTTGTAACCTAGCTGCAAATCATTTCTGCTCTGGCCAGGTAGAGAGGGCTTGGCATCTTGTTTATAACTCCTTGATTATTGACTGTTCCAACCTCATTCTCAATCTACATTCTCTCTTTCACTTTTTTTTTTTTTTTTTGGCTGTTAGATTGCCTTTCCCAAGGGCTCTCAGGGAATAAAAGAAACTCTTGATAAATTAGATGCTTTTCCCTTTAGGCTGGTAGCTTGATTATTTGAGAAAAAAGATCAGCTTGGCTCAGTGACTCATGGCTATAAAAATTGGTCAGGCATGGTGGTGTGCACCTGTAGTCCCAACTACTTGAGAGGCTGCGGTGGGAGGATCACCTGAGTCCAGGAGTTCGAGGCTTCAGTGAGCTATGATCATGCCACTGCACTGCAGCCTAGGTGACACAGTGAGACCCTGTCTCAAAGAAAAAAAAAAGATACTGGGCTTATTTGAAAAGCCAAAGAAAGCTATGTCCCAGATAAATGTCTATATGTCCACATAAGGAAATTTGCATACCCTGGGGAGCAGAGAAGCGTTCAAGGACCCTTAAAGTCCCAGGTCCAGGGACACAGGTCAGGAACTTCATTCTGGGTCTGATGGAATGTGGAACTCATCATCCAGCATCAGGCATCGTTGTGGTTCCTCTCCGCCTGGGGTATCTGTGCAGGCTGATGCCTGGTACTGAATGTTCTGAGAGCAATGAAGGAGTAAGTAGAGACAGCAAGCGACGGCTTCTGTCATGTCATCTCAGCGAAATGGCACTGTCCTGCAAGCCGGAAGGTGGCCCAGTTAGCATACAGTAATTAAAACTGCTGCAATAACGCTGCCTCCTTATTTTCTTTTGTGGGCACCATGGAGGTGGCAGTGTGGCAGAGGGGGACTGTCAGAGCACCAGATAAAGCTGTCTGTTGGTACTCCTTGTCCTGTGGATGCATGAAGAGGGGAGGACACAGCTTTTGCAAGGACAGAGTAAGAGAGAAGGATGGAACTGGAAGAAAGGCAAGAAGCAATCACAGCAGCAGAGAACTGTGCCCAGTGCTCAGGGGTCTCTGCCATGCTGTCCCCAGGGAGTGTCATTTTGCTCCCTTGTTTGCCATCTAAACAGAGTGACAAATAGCCCTAGATCTCTTCCCTTGGTAAAGTGGCACAGTCTGTGAGAGAAGGGAGCACAGAGCCAAGCAGTGCACGGAGTAGGGCCAGGGGTGGGGGGATTTGGGGGTTGTGAGGGGCCCCACATGCAGGAAGGGTGTGTAGGTGGAGCTTTGGGTTTCTCCATTCTGGAAAGGGATGTCACTTTGGGTTTTCTTACCCAGAACAGGAGCAGACAAGGAGCTGTCCCCCAAGGTAGACACAGAATCTAAACATGAAATTGACACCGAAATGAGGGGAGACAGCTGGTGGTCAGGGAGGGGATGGGGTGAGTGATAAAGAGCAAGATTTCAAATGCCAGCACAGCCCAGAGGGAATGGGAGAATGTTGCAGAAAATTGATGCTAGTTACACAACCTATGAGTGGATAGATAGTGGGTAGATGAATGGGTGGGTGGGTGGATGGATGGATAAGTGGAAGGGGGAAGAAGTGGAGAGAGGGGAGGGAGGGATAAATGGATAGATGGTAGGTTGATGGATGAGTGAGTAGATGGATGGAGGGATGGTTGGAAGGGAGGGAAGAAGTTGGGATGGATGAGGGATGGATGGATGGATAGATGGATGATGGATGATGGATGATGGTTGTAGCATTCATAGGTACGGAGAACATGGCCGAGATTGCCTGAGATGGTTCCCATTGGCCAGGCTGGGCTGATACTTTGTGATCCAAATGGCATGACTTACCTTGCATTCTGCACCTGACTTTTTCAGGGTCATATGCTTGGGCTATGGTTTCAAAACGCCTTTAGGTCAGAGCTTGACAAGCTGCCACCCCAGTGAAGCTCTTGTGAGGCTCACCTGGGCTACCGTTTCTTCCATCCTCTTTATGCAACCTCCTTTAAACACCAGCCTCCCAAATGATTACGAAGCTGGACTCCACCCACCGTCTGAGGCCCTCATGCTGCCCCTCAAGACCTGAGTGGCCTTTTCCAGTCCTTATATCCCCCCCACATTACTCACAACCAGCAAGCAGTCCTCCATGATTCAGGTTTCACTTTCTCATCTCTACCTTGGGAGCTTATAAGCTTTGCTTTCATCTTCTCCCTGGTGGCACAGCAGGTTTGGTAAATTGCTGGTACCTGAGCTGATAATGGACTAGCCATAGCTGTGGTGCTTCTAATATGTGTGCTATTCATTTTTGTATTTATTCATTTTTTATTTCTGTTTTTTAGAGACAGGGTCTTGTGGTGTCATCCAGGCTGGAGTGCAGTGGCATGATCATAGCTCACAGCAGCCTCAGACTCCTGGATTCAGCTGATTCTCCTGCCTCAGCCTTCCAGGTAGCTGCGACTACAAACACATACCACCATACCTGGCTAATTCTTTTATTTTTATATTCCTTTGTAGAGATGGGATCTTGCTATGTTGCCCAGGGTGATCTCAAACTCCTGGGCTCAAACGATCTTCTTGCCTCAGCCTCCCAAGTTGCCGGGATTACAGGCATGAGTCCATGTGCCTGGCCACATATGCGTTTTAAAAGAAGACTTAATGTCTTAACCTTGAAAACACAATGCTTTGTACATGTATCTATGCTAAGAAGCAAGGTTTTTCCTTGGGTGTCTCCTATTGGTTTGTGTGTGATAAATTCCAACTTCCTTAACAGGGCATTCAGGCCCCAGTGTGATAAGTTCACACATTTCCCGACTAATCCCCTCTGTGATCTCTCCTGTGTGATACGCTCCAGCTGCTGAAGACTCCTCTCTGCTCTGCATTCCTCTCATTGCATCTTTCCTCATCCACGTCTCCTGTTTCTGCTCCTTTTCTACCTGCTGAGGTTTCACCTTTCCTTAAAGGCTCAACTCAGGCAGCACTTCCTCCGTGACACTTTCTGGACATCCTACACATCATCCTGTGTATCAGTGGTGGGTTTTCTTTCTTTCACTTTTGTTGGTCCCATTGTTATAATGCCTCCTTTTATCAATCCATCTATCCACCCATCATCCATTGATCCATCTATCCATCCATCCATCATCCATCCATTCATCAATTCATCCATCCATCATCCATCTATCCATCCAGTCATCCATCATCCATCCATCTTTCCATCCATCCATCCACCAATTATCTATCCATTTGTCCATCCATTCATCATCCATCCATTCATCCATTCATCCATCCATCATCCATCTATCCCTCCATCCCTCCTCCATCTCAACTTCTTCCCTTTTAACCATCCCTCCACCCGTCTATCTACTCACTCATCCATCTACTACCATCTATCCATTTATCCCTCCCTCCCCTCTCTCCACTTCTTCCCCCTCCCCACCACCCATCCATCCATCCACCTACTCACCCATTCGTCTACCCACCATCTATCCATTCATCCATCCTTCCTTACCCCCTCCCCACCTCTTCCTTTCCTTTCAACCACCCATCCATTTATCCATCTACCCACCATCCATCCATTTATCCTTCTCTCCTTCTCCCTCTTCTTTCTTACCGTCCTCTTCCAGTCACCCAAGCATTTACCTACCCATCTACTCACCCTTCCATTCATTCATACAGTCACTTAAAAAAAGTAAATTTCATGTACTACTCTGGATCTTGGAGAACAAGCAGAGAACCAGACACAGCTTCTGCCTTCATACAGTTTACAGTCTCCTAGTAGTGAAGACAAAGGAAAAATAAAAGTAATCAGATTATCACACAATATTAATACTTAAAATTGAAGAAGCAGAGACAACTAAGCCGTGTCTGTAACCTCCAGGAGATCTAGGTCTGATGGAAGAGACAGACACGTACATAATTATTTCTAAGACAATATTTTTAGTGCCGTGAGATAAAGTATGGACAAAATGTCATGGAATTGCAGATGATGAAATGAATTCTTTCTGCTTGAGGATGGGAGAAATTCTTACAAAGGAGAAGAGCTATGTGCTTGACTTAACAGGAAGAGCATCAGCTTTCCGGGTGGTCAGGCTGGGAAAGGAACAAGGTGCTCCACACAGAGGCAATCAAAAGGCCAATGAGTTTGGGGAACAAGTGGAAGGTTTGTTGTGGCTGGAGGGTGGGAGGTGTGGGCACAGATGCCTTTTTCTCAGGCTGACCGTCAGCCAGCATCCCTCCATCAGTCCATGCCCTAGTTTGTCCTGGCGTCCATCCGTGCTGCCCTGTCATGGGGTGGAAGCCAACGGTGTCTGCCAGCCCTGTGCTGGAGGCTCTGTCTGGCCAGGGACACAGTCACCTGCTGAGGCTGTAATTCTAGAGGCTGCCCATGCCTTCCCCACACATGGGAGACACCAAGTAGGGATTCTGGTCAGTGCACCGCTGAGGTCTGATCTGGCCATTGGGTTCTTGCAGTTGCCACAGTCCCTCACCAAATAGGCTGCTCCCATCCTAATTGGCCCATGTTAGGCAGAAAGCTTCTGGCTACAAGACAAAGTGATTTTCAGACAAATGATTCTGTGTTCTGGGGAATGTGCAATTACTTAAAGGGTGAGAGTGAAACAGCCTTTGCAAAAATTGTAACAGTGAGAAAATGATGACAGTGAAAGAGATCTGATGTAACTAACCCCCACTTTGCCTTTAACCTCCAAACTGCCCTGAATCATTCCTGAGCTTGCACCAAGCTAACTTTGGGAGACATTTAGTTTACAATTTAAATGATAATAGCCCTTCCCCAAAACTCAATTGCCTTTATAAAGTTAACGGGAGTGTAAATTAGTTCAACCATTGTGGAAAGCAGTGTAGCAATTTCTCAAAGAGCTAAAAACAGAACTACCATTCAACTCAGCAATCCCATTACTGGTTATATACCCAGAGGAATATAAATCATTCAATGATAAAGACACAGGCATGTGAATGTTCATTGCAGCATTATTCACAGTAGCAAAAACATGGAATCAACCTAAATACCCATCAATGACAGATTGGATAAAGAAAATATGGTACATATACACCATGGAATACTATGCAGCCATAAAAAAGAATGAGACCATGTCTTTGGTGGGAAAATGGATGGAGCTGGAGGTCATTATCCTTAGCAAACTAATGCAAGAATGCAGAACCAAAACTCTGTGTTCTCACTTATAAGTGGAGGCTACATGATGTGAATTCATGAACACAAGGAAGGGTACAACAGGCACTGGAGCCTACTTGAGGGCAGAAGGTGGGAGCAGGGAGAGAAGCAGAAAAAAATAACTATTGGGTACTAGGCTTAGTACCTGGGTGATGAAATAATCTGGACAATAGCTCCCCATTACAGGAGTTTACCTATGTAACAAACCTGCACATATATCCCTGAACCTAAAATAAAAGTTAAAAAAAAAAAAAGAAAGACCACCAGATTAGGACGATGAGAGAAGCCTGAATTTTGCTAAGGTGTAGACATAAATGATTACTAGCCATTATTCCAGAGGTAACAAGATTTGCAACTCTCCCAAAGATTCCTGCAGGTAACATCACCATTGTAGAACCTAAGACCAGCCTTTTGAGGTATCTTTTCAGAGTTTTGCATTTCTGACAACCAATGTCTCCACCTGGACCCAAGCAGAAGTAGACTCCCTGGCCCAACAAACTACCCTTGAAAAATCTTAACCTCTGAATTTTCAGTGAGATTGGTTTGCATAACAACTCCGTCTCCCACATGGCGTGGCTGGCCTCGTGTCAATTAAAGTCTGTCTTTATTGCAATGCCGTGGTCTCAGTGAATTGGTTTTTTGCCAGTAGGCAGGAAGAACCCATCAGGCAATTACAAGAGGCACAAAATTTCTTTTTCTTTTTCTTTTTTTTTTTTTTGAGACAGAGTTTTGCTCTTTTTGCCCAAGCTGAAGTGCAATGGTGCAATCTCAGCTCACCACAACCTCCACCTCCTGGGTCAAGTGATTCTCCTGCCTCAGCCTCCTGAGTAGCTGGGATTACAGGCCTGTGATACCATACCTGGATAATTTTGTATTTTTTAGTAGAGACAGGGTTTCGCCATGTTGGTCAGGCTGGTCTTGAACTCCCGACCTCAGATGATCCATCCCGCTTGGCTCCACAAAGTGCTGGGATTATAGGCATGAGCCACAGTGCCCAGCTGAGGCACATAATTTCTTTAGTCATATAAGTGTCAATGAAGAGTCAAACTCCATAAAATATTTGAGGAGATTTATTCTGAGCCAAATATGAATGACCATGGCCGGTGACACAGCCCTCAGGATGTACTGAGGTGGTCGGAGTGCAGCTTGATTTTATACATTTTAGGGAGGCATGAGACATCAATCAAATACATTTAAGAAATACATTGGTTTGGTCCAGAAAGGCGGGACAACTCAAAGTGGAGGGTGGGGAGGTAGGTTTCCAGGCTATAGGTAAATTTAAACGTTTTCAGGTTGACAATCGGTTGAGTTTGTCTGAAGACCTGGGATCAATAGACAGGAAATGTTCTGGGTGAGATAAAAGATTGTGGAGACCAAGGTTCTTCTGAAGTCTCACAGTGGCTGCTCTTAGAGACAACAGATGACAAATGTTTCCTATTCAGATCATTAAAAGGTGCTAGACTCTCAGTTAATCTCTTTAGCACTGGGAGGGCCTGGAAGAAAAAGATCTAGCTATGTCAGAGATTCTTTACAGATGCAAATTTGCCCCCACAAAGGACAGCTTTGCAGGGCCAATTTCAAGTTATGGCAAAGAAACAAGTTTTGGGGTAAAGTATTTTGACTTTCTTCTTTGTCTCATAATGTTATGCCACAGTCAGATTGGAAAGTAAGTCACGATATATAGGGTTAAATAAAACCCATCTGATGAGAATTTATGGTTTGTAGGGCATGAATCCCCGGATCCCTTAGATAGGAATTTGAGCAAGATAAAATAATTAGAGCTTAGTCCTCATAAGCCTGTGGTAGGAAATCAGAATAAAGAAGGACATATTCCTCCTCGTGTTGGAAACATGGGGGGCTAGTTCCTCAATCCACTGGCAGAGCAGGCAGAGAAGGAATCAAATGCATAGAGCTCACAGCTCAGCTGCCTGCTTTTGTTTCTGTTTTTCAAAACACCTGGCCTGAAATTAGCCCTGAGAAGAAATCCCATTTTCCACCATTGCCCCTTTCTCCCACTTGAAGACAGAATCCTGCCTTGTAACAATGCCAAATGATTACAGTGTTTCAGACGCTGGGCTTTGCATTTACATACTTTATCTCATTCAGTCTTCACAGCCATGCTAGGAAGTACAGGCTAATATTATCCCATTAATAGCAGCTGGTCCAAGAGGTTACATTGCTTGCAGGGATTTGAACCAGCTTGCCTGTAATTTCCAACTCAGCTCTATTCTTTGGCACATATAGAATGAGGCTGCTTTATTCTCTCCCTAAGGCATCCCATCAAGTAGTTGAAGATAGACATCACAGGCCTGCCTAAATAAATTCCTTTTACAGCACGTTTTGGTCTTTGGCCCTTGTATCAAATGGTTCACATTTGGCTGGGTTAGTCCCTTCCCTCTGGGTATGTTCCAACAGATTACTATGCCTTGTTAGTTGTTTCTTTCTTTTTCTTTTCTTTTTTTTTTTTTGAGATGGAGTCTTGCTCTGTCGCCCAGGATGGAGTGCAGTGGCACGATCTCAGCTCGATGCAATCTCTGCCTTCCTGGTTCAAGCGATTCTCCTGCCTCAGCTTCCTGAGTAGCTGGGACTACAGGTGCGTGCCACCATGCCCAGCTATTTTGTTGTTGTTGTATTTTATTTAGTAGAAATGAGGTGTTGCCATATTGGCCAGGCTGATCTTGAACTCTTGGCCTCGAGTGATCCACCCACCTCAGTCTCCCAAAGTGCTGAGATTACAGGCATGAGTCACTATGCCCAGCCCTTTTTTTTTTTTTTTTTGAGACATGGTATTGCTCTATCACCCAGGCTGGAGTGCAGTGGCAGGATGCCTGCTCTTAGTTAGGTATTGTTAGCAGTGGGAATCCACAGGGCCTGCAGCAAACTCAATTCTTGTCTCCTTGGAGGAAAGAATTCAACTAAGGGGTGTAAGGTACAGGGAGAAACCAAGGCAAGTTTTAGATTAGGAGTGAGAGTTTATTTAAAAGTTTTAGGCCAGGAACAGTGGCTCACACCTGTAATCCCAGCACTTTAGAAGGCCAAGGCAAGTAGATGGTTTGAGCCCTAGAGTTCCAGCCCAGCCTGGGCAACATAGTGAAACCCCATCTCTACAAAAAATACAAAAAATTAGCTGGACGTGGTGGCGTGCACCTGTGGTCCCAGCTACCTGGGAGGCTGAGACGGAAGGATCACTTGAGCCCAGGAGGCAGAGGTTGCAGTAAGCCGAGATCGCACCACTGTACTTCAGCCTGGATGACAGCTTGAGATCCTGCCTCTAAAACAACAAAAAAATGTTATAGAGCAGGAACGAAAGGAAGTAAACTCCACTTAGAAGAGGGCCAAGCAGGCAACTTGAGAGATTCAAGTGCCCCGTCCAACTCTTGACTTGGGGTTTTGTACGTTGGCATGATTCCAGGTTTGCATTTCTTCTCCCCTGATTCTTCCCTTGGGGTGGGCTGTCCACATGCGCAGTGGCCTGCAAGCACTTGGGAGGGGCCGCATGCACAGTGTGTTTACTGAAGTTGTGTGCATGCTCATTTGAAGCGTTTTCCCCTTCCCAGCCAAATTCCTAGAAGAAGGTCATGTACCAGTTAAACTCTGCCATTTTGCCTCTTAGTGCGCATGCTTGAGCCTGCTGGCCCAACTCCTGAGATCTGATCAGGAAGCTGCTGATCATCAGCTTCAGTGTTTTCTTATTGGGAGACTGCCTTTCCCTGGCTCTGGCTACAATCAATTATTATTTTAGAGAGACAGTTTAACAACCGCCTGCCCATCATCTGATTGCCCCACTCCTAATGGGGTCGGAATGGGAGAGGGGTCCCCTGCCCTGCTTATGTCTGCCTAGCTACCTACTCTAATGGTATGATATTTTAAGTATGTTCAGAAGGGTGGGACTTACAGAGTAACCAGCTTCTCCTTTATTCTGGATATCTTGCCCCTATGAATGCAACCATATCGTCAGTTGAAAAGTCTATCATTAACATTGTCAGAGGTGTTCGAACCAGAGTGACTCCATGTTGAACAGGGGCTGGGCAAAATGAAGCTGAGACCTACTGGGCTGCATTCCCGGGGCTTAGGCATTCTTAGTCACAGGATGAGACAAGAGGTTGGCAGGAATGGTGTCACAAGATGCAGGTCACAAAGACCCCACTGATAAAACAGCATGCAGTGAAGAAGCCAGCCAAAACTCACCAAAACCAAGATGGTGACAAAAGTGACCTCTGGTCATCCTCACTCTTCATTATACACTAATTATAATACATTAGCATGCTAAGAGACACTCCCACCAGCACTATGACCATTTACAAATGCCATGGCAATGCTCGGTAGTTACCCTATATGGTCTAAAAGGGGGAGGAATCCTCAGTTCTGGGGAAATCCCTACCCCTTTCTTGGAAAACTTAGGAAGAACCTTGATTATTCAGCAAATAATCAAGAATTAACCATAAAAATAGCCAACCAGCAACCCCAAGGGGCTGCCTATGGAGTAGCCATTCTTTTGTTTCTTTACTTCCTTAATAAACTTGCTTTCACTTTACTAAGTGAAATGTATGGACTAACACCTGAATTCATTCTTGCACGAGATCCAAGAACCCTCTCTTGGAGTCTGGATTGGGACCCCTTTCTTGTAACAAGAGGCTAGGGCTTCAACAAAGGCACCACCACTAGAAAGGAGGAACACGGGTCCAGGAGCACTTACTCAGGAGTATGGCTGGCTGAGTGATGTCTGTCTGTATCTGCTAGCTACATTTCCCTCATTTGTCCTTGATGTCCTCATTTTCTTGATGTCCTCATTTTCCCCAGGGGAATTACATGGGTTATAGATTGGGAAAAATCCGAATGACTCCCCCTCTTTACTCAATTCTGAACCTGGCAAGGTTAAGCCTCAGCTATTTCCTTTGTGTTACATTTGGCCCATCTGGGGTAAAGATTATGGCTAATGTGTATGAAGCCTTGACAATTTGCCTTCTATGTAGTAGTTTGGACCAAAGTGATACAGGAGTTAAAAAGAAATTATTTAAGCAGATGGTGAGGGTAAGGAAGTCCTCGGTAAGGTCTTCCTTCTAATGAAAAGCAAACTCCAAATCATTTTTCTTTTCTAACAAAGAGCAGCCTATAAAATCGAGCTGCAGACATAGATAAGCAAGCTGGAAGCTTGCACAGAAGCAGCTGTGCCAATAGGAAAAGGCTACTTGGGACTAGGCATGTTCAAAATGGCGGCTCCATCTTCCCTTCTCGTTGCCAGCCATGTGCACAGTAAGGAGCAGGCAACGTGGCTGCCGGCCAAGTGAAAGCCCATTTACATAATAACGTTGGGGTGGGGTGGCCAGCCTTCCCCACAAATTATGTAAATGTCACACCTTGTCCAACCAATCTGTGAGCCCCATGTAAATCAGACACCGCCTCCTCAAGCCTGCCTATAAAATCAGGTGCACTCAGGCTTGGGCTGGAATTCCCATTCAGGTGCCACCCTCTCTGGCAAGAGAGAGAGCTGTTCTCCTTTCTCTTTCTTTTGCCTGTTAAACCTCTGCTCCTAAACTCACTCCTTGTATGCATCCGTGTCCTTAATCTTCTTGGCACAAGAAGATGAGCCCCGAATATTTACCTCAGACAACAGTGCCCCTTCAAAATCATGAATATTATTATTAATTCTTTTCTTGGTTTGGGATGAAGGAGAAATATCTGATCTTTTATTGAAGGGCTAGTGGTGTGGCCCGTGGTGACTTAGTAACTGAGTCAGGTGAAGCCAACCTTCTTTGCAGCATCCAGGCTGCTGCAGGAATGCAAGTTTAGTATGGTGAGGGTGGCTAGGCATGCGTTTTACCTGAAGGGAATGTGAACAGTAACTTCGGCTCTAACCAGGAGGGCAAAGCACATAATGTCATGTAAGGGATGCTTATGTAAATGAGGTAACAGAAGCATAAGCAAGCTGTAAACTTCAAGTGTGGGGCACAGGCTTATTGTTATTTTATTTTGTTTTATTTTTGAGACAGAGTTTCGTTCTTGTTGCCCAGGCTGGAGTGCAATGGCATGATCTCGGCTTACTGCAACCTCCACCTACCGGGTTCTAGCGATTCTCCTGCCTCAGCCTCCAGGGTAGCTGGGATTACAGGCATGCACCACCACACCTGGCTAATTTTGTTTTTTTTTTTTAGTAGAGATGGGATTTCTCCATGTTGGTCAGGCTGGTCTCGAATTCCTGACCTCAGGTGATCTGCCCACGTCAGCCTCTCAAAGTGCTGGGATTATAGGCGTGAGCCACCATGCCTGGCCTATTGCTATTTTTACATGATTCATTCTGTCTCTGTAATGCATGAACCTATTAGCTAAACATTTAAGACTTTCTTGTAGAAGGCTACCTTATGCCGGCCAGGTTGCCGGAAACAACAGAAGCAGTTTTCTCAGGAAGAAATGGCTGAAAGCCCATGGTCTTTATTGATTTACATTTGCAGGCCATAACTCCTTATCTCTTTTCTGCTCTTGATAGCATGATGTTCACCCGTGTAATATATATGAGTCTGACCAGCATTGCCAAGTCTTGAGCAACTGGAGAGGGAGTGGGGATTTGTGTTGAAAAGTCATTTGGGAACCCAGGTTATTGAGTTCAATCTCCCCTTTCCTCTGTCTCTATGGAGAAACAGGGGTCGGTATTGCTTCTCTGTAGGGTGCCAAGGATGAATCATTTATGCTTTCAAAGTTCTTTGAGATCCTTGGATGTTATATAAACACGAAGCATAATCATTATGAATTATAAGTGAAGCAGACGGAGGTTTTAAATTAAGTAGCACCATTGTGTTATTTTTCATCAGGATTCAGAGCAGCCAACCTTCCCAGCAGAAGTAACTTAGATAATTTGATTCTCTCACTTAACCAGGACTGATCACTGTGGGGATAGAAATTAATTTCTTGAAAAACAGCTGCCGGTTTTCTTCCCCACCAGCCTCTCTCCAAGCTTTGCAAATGTGGTCATAATGAAACTGTGGTGGAGGTTCCTCTGGGATGACTTGTTGATTCAACAGGGGCCCAATACGTGGTTCTCCAACTTTTGGTTTATCTGAAAAATGGTCAGGTAAATGCCAGCAGCTGTGCCAATGTCCTCTGAGCATATGAATGTCCTCTGCACACCAACCATCGTGGTCATGTCCGCCCACACCAGATTGAATGCTTAAAGGGACCGGGTGTGCATGGACTAAATGATTCGGAGCTTTAATGAAATGAGGCTCAATCTGGCTGGTAATTTGTCTGAATTCAATCCTTCCAAACAACCCCAGTAAGGGACAGAGTTGAGTTGGCACTGTCAGGATCTACTGTTTGCCCCCTTGCCAGGAAATCAACAGGAAGGTGGTGTGTGAGTTGAGCTGAACCCTTACACTTCTTTTTTTCTTTTTAGACAGAGTCTTGCTCTGTCGCCCAGGCTGAAGTGTGATCTTGGCTCACTGCAACCTCCACCTCCCAGGTTCAAGAGTTCCTCCTGCCTCAGCCTCCTGAGTAGCTGGGATTATAGGCACCCACCACCATACCCAGCTAATTTTTGTATTTTTAGTAGAGACAGGGTTTCACCATGTTGGTCAGACTGGTCTCCAACTCCTGACCTCAAGTGATCCATCCATCTTGGCCTCCCAAAATGCTGGGATTACAGGCATGAGCCACCGCACCCAGCCTGAACCCTTACACTTCTGTTCACAGATTCTGTGACATGCAACAGAGGGACAGTTTGGTGCGGCTGAGTTGGTCATAGGCTGTCAACTTGGTTACAAAGCTGGAAATATGAGCTAAGGCAGGGAGAAGGTTGGATAGGCCTGGGAAAGACAGAAACTAATATTTACTTGAGTGTACACCCCATGCCAGTAACTCGCACTATTTGCTCATGCTTGGGTTCTGCCATTCAATGGCTGTATGACCTCAAGGAATTCACTGAACTCCTCTAAGCCTCAGTTTTCTCATCTATCAGATAAAGGCACTGGGGCCAGGCATGGTGGCTCACACCTTTAATCCCAGCACTTTGGGAGGCCAAGGCAGGTGGATCCCTTGAGCTCAGGACTTTGAGACTAGCCTGGGCAACATGGTGAAACCCTGTCTCTACAAAAAATACCACAAAATTAGCTGGGCATGCTGGTGCACCTCTGTAGTCCCAGCTACTTGAGAGGCTGAGGTGGGAGGATCCCTTAAGCCTGGGAGGCAGAGTTTACAGTGAGCCGAGATCACGCCACTGCACTCCAGCCTGAGTGACAATGAAACCCTGTCTCAAAACAAAAACAAAATGAAACAAAACAAACAACAACAACAACAAAAACAGATGAAGGCATTGGAATAGGTGGTTGCCAAGATCTCTATGACCCTGGAATTGTCATATTGCAGTCTGCAAAAAGCCATATTGAAGAAGGAAAGGAAAGCTACATTTCCTACAAAGAGACTGTGCTGGGGGACATTAGTCAAGCCTGTTAGTATTCTGCCATGTTAAAACAAGTTCTCCCTGCACAATCCCTTAATGATATTCTATCCTGGTTCCTAGAACTTATCTCTCCAAGTATTCAGCTAGACTCTCCATCGGGGTGAGTCTGTCTTTCTAGGGGCAAAGTAGACTGGAAAATAGCATTTGTGGGTAGGTGAATGGAGAGTTTGCCCCAAACTTCAAAATTTAGGTCTGTCTTTGCTGCTGACATTTGAACAGTATATGAGGGAGGCAGCAGATGAGAAACACAACTCTATCTACAGTAGACTTGAGGAACAATCACACAAAAACAACTGAACATTAAGGTTAATAAATTCCCATTCCTGCAAACTGCCTTCAGCTGCCCTGCATCAATAATGCAATTTCTGCAACTTTTTTTTTATTATTATTATACTTTAAGTTCTAGGCCAGGCACGGTGGCTCACACTTGTAATCCCAGCACTTTGGGAGGCCAAGGTGGGTGGATCACGAGGTCAGGAGATCGAGACCATGGTGAAACCCCGTCTCTACTAAAAATACAAAAAATTAGCTGGGCATGGTGGTGGGCACCTCTAGTCCCAGCTACTCAGAGAGGCTGAGGCAAGAGAATGGCATGAACCCAGGAGGCGGAGTTTGCAGTGAGCCGAGATCACACCACTGCACTCCAGCCTGGGTGACAGAGTGAGACTCTGTCTCAAAAAAAAAAAAAAAAAGTTCTAGGGTACATGTGCACACGTGCAGGTTTTTACATATGTATACATGTGCCATGTTGGTGTGCTGCCATTACTGGATATATATCCAAAGGATTACAAATCATGCTGCTATAAAGACACATGCACATGTATGTTTATTGCAGCACTGTTCACAATAGCAAAGACTTGGAACCAACCCAAATGCCCATCAATGATAGACTGGATTTCTGTGACTTCTTCCCCACGTTTGAGGTTGCCTTGAAGTTACTGTTCCTTGGGTTTTGATTTTGTTTGAATATAATGTTTATAATATTATTTTGCCAAGTAGAGGAAGGGCATAGTGTGTGGCAGAGATGAGTGATTTTTTTCAGTAACATTTATGTTTCCTCTTCCATAGCCTGGGAGTCCCAGCCTGGGGTTCTGCATGCAGCCATGTGCTGAGTTCTTATAAGTAGAATGTAAGCAGAGGTGATTAATATCATTTAAGAAGCAGATAAGCTTTCTCTAATGCACTCTCTCCTTTTCTGCCAGCTGGATACAGATAAGGCAAGAACTCAGGATTGGCTGAGCTATAGGTTAGAAGGAGCTTGGATCCCCGAATCACTGCATGGAGGAAAGCCAATGACCAACCAGGAACATCCATCAGAAATAAACTTTCTGCTGACTCTTACAGCTTGACGAAGACTTTCTAATAATCTTCCTTTGTATTCTGGATCTGCTTCACTTCTCCTGTGAAGATGTTTTGGAGTCAGGCTTTACTAAAACTATGGCTCACTAAAGGAGAGAGCTATCCTACCAGGAGCTAAGAAATGGGACTGGGCTTATATACTACACAGAAAAGATTAGTGAGGTGTGAGGTGGGGGTGTGATGAAACCATAGAAGGACACCAAAGCCCACTCAGGTGGATACCAGAGGGACTGGAGACCATACAGAGCAGAATGTACTGAGGTTGAAGAGAAAGAATGGAAAAGTCAACTGGGAAGAATGCAGAACATAGCGAGAAATAAAAGCATCCAGTGGAAGTTGATGCTTTGTGAAAGCCCTTTTCCTTACCTCTCCACTTGTAATCCACGCACACCCTGCCCTCCATTCCAGTCTGCAACGGGATGTCCAAAAGAGACTGCAAATTTTTGACACTCCTCCTGTTTAGAAATAGAGTCTAAGTACCCTCCCTTTGAGGCTAGAGAGGCTGACTCATCTAAGACTCCTTCAACCAAGAGAATGCAATGGAAATGTTAGTGTTCAACTTCCAAGGCTAGATCACAAATGCCATGAAGTTTCTGCCTTGTTCTCTTTGGAGGCTCATTCTGTTACCTGGGGAAAGCCATCTGTTACCTAGGAACACTGGTAACTTTCATGCTGGTGAGCCCATGTGCAGGTGTTTCAGTCAACAGTCCCCACTGTGCACCCAGGTGGCTGTTGGCTTCAACCATCAGCCATGTGCATGCACCATCTTGGATGTCCAGCCCGATTGAGGCTTCCAGTGACTGCAGCGCCAAGTGGCATCTAAACGTTACCTCATGAGAGATCCCAAGCAAGAACTTTCTAGTTGAACTTTTCCCAAATTTCTGATCCACAAAATTGTGAGCAAAATAAAATGGGTGTTTTAAGCTGCAAATGTTTATGTTTGTTTTCTTTTAGAGATAGAGTCTCACGCTGTTGCTCAGGCTGGAGTGCGGTGGGGTGATCATAGCTCACTGCAAACTGAAACTCCTGGTCTCTAGCATTCCACCAGCCTCAGCCTCCTGAGTTTCTGGGACTACAGGCACATACCACCGGGCCCAGCTATTTTAAACTTATTTTTGTAGAGATGAGGTCTCGCTCTATCTCCCAGAATGGTCTCAAACTCCTGGCCTCAAGCCAGCATCCTGCCTCAGCTTCCCAAAACACTAGGATTACAGGTGTGAACCATCATACTCAGCCCCTGAGCTGCTATGTTTTGGAGTAGTTTCTTACTAAACAAGTGTTATAATAACCAACTATATCAGGTATTATAGTGGTGGGGAAAAGCCCTTTGGTGGAATGGGAGTCCTAAGATTTCTCACAGAACAGAAATTCTCACTACAATGGGGCATTATGTTTTGTTTGTTTGTTTTTTTCAGTGGTGTGATCTTGGCTCACCGTAACCTCTGCCTCCTGGGTTCAAGCGATTCTCCTGCCTCAGCCTCCCATGTAGCTGGGATTACAGGCATGCACCACCATGCCTGGCCAATTTTTGTATTTTTAGTGGAGACAAGGTTTTGCCATGTTGGCCAGGCTGGTCTGAAACTCCTGACTTCAAGTGATTTGCCCGCCTTGGCTTCCCAAAGTGCTGGGATTACAGGCGTGAGCCACCATGCCCAGCTACAATGGGGTATTCTGAACCCCATGCCTTCTGTGTTTTTTGCCTTTCCATGCCTAGCCAATGTGCAAGCCTTTGTCCTCTTCCATCAGGGTGACTTTGGCAGTTGTGACTTATATTGTTCTGGTATTAGCATCTGCACTTACTTGAGGTTAGATTCTAGGGGGGTTGAATGACATCTTGTTTCTTTTCCCTACAAAATAAGCTAATTTCTTTAGTCTCACACATGATTTCTCTGAGAAAAAGTTATTGATTGTCACAATTCTCTAGACTGGGCAATCGATGCACACCAGTTTAAAGGAAAAGGGATGATGGATGGGAATACCATTAAGTACTATTCTACTTGATGGTATGCTGTGATAATTCAGCTTTTAGAAAGTGGTACTTTTCTAAGAAACCACATGTAAACGCATTACAGGATTTAGAGTCAAAGTGAGTGGTAGTGTGTTTGTGGGTTAACATTTGAAGCTTCTTATTACAAGAGGAATAGGCTCATGCAACACCTGCTTGTCAGAGGGAACCAAGGTTCTGCTCTTTGGTCATTTTGGCCAAGACACTTAACTGCTCTGAGCTTAAATTTCTCTGCTGGTTGATGATAAGTGAAGGATAATATAAGGAAAAGCACATGGGAATTTGAGAATATCAAGCTGGAAGGCACATTTGAAGTCATCTGCTGTATCAGTTAAGATTAGAGTTGGTTGCATATTGACAGAAAAGCCCAACGTATCAGTGGTGTAAATAAGCTAGGATAGCCTTTCTAGTTCAAGGTAAAGACAGTCCAGACACGGTAGCTCAGGGCTGCAGTGGCAGATTCTCCAAGCCATCAAGCTCCAGACTCCTTCTAGCCCAAACCTCTGTTATCTTGATTATGTGACCCTTTCCCTCATGTTACGATATGACAGCTAGAGCTGCAACTATCACATCTGCATTCTACATAGTGCAATGAGCCCTGGTAACACATAGGTATGTAGGAAGAAAGAAGGAAAGAAAGGATACTGGGAGGCAACCAACAGCCTCTGCCACTGGGTATTAACAGAGAGCCAAACATACCCAATTTGATTAATGCATTGTATCCAAGAAATCTTAAAAACGTTAACTGTCTGAGATTCAGAGAAGGGGTGGGAAAGTTACACTGTATATTAACAGAAATCTGGAAACTTCTTAGGTGCTTCTTAAAAATAAGCTGTCTTTAAATACAAGTTCAATTCCATTAAAGTGACAAAACCTAAATTTATAAGAACAGCAATTGAATGAATTCAGAAGGCTGGCGACCAACTAGGCTCATTTTCAAAAGTAATTTAAGACTATGCAAATTCAACAGTTTCCTTTCCAATTGTTTTGTGCAGATGGATACGACTCAGATCCCTAAAGTTAATTTCCACTTTGACCTTGGCAGGAAGGAAGTGTCAATGCTATCCTTGTTTGTTAATGACCTTTGGCATGATTCTAGAATAACTGACCTGGTAAGCTTATGCTTAGGTGTGTGCATGGGATGGGCGTTGGGGAGGTTGCTGGTAATGTGTCTCAGAATCATCTAGAAGTTTTTACACATTGTGAACATCTCCATGTCAATCTCCCAAAATGGAGAGATTGGTATTGGAAATAATGGGGGTACAGGGCATGCATCATTTGATAAAGTTATCTGGAAGAGCCCACGGATTTCTTTGAGCCCCCATCCCCTTATTATGAAATGCAGCATCAAAAGCATGTGAACAGCTGGGCGCAGTGGTTCATGCCTGTAATCCCAGCACTTTGGGAGGCCGAGGCAGGCAGATCACTTGAGGTCAGGAGTTCAAGACCAGCCTGGCCAACATGGTGAAACCCCATCTCTACTAAAAATATAAAAATTAGCTGGGCGTGGTGGCATGTGCCTGTAATCCCAGCTACTAGGGAAGTTGAGGTGGGAGAATCAGTTGAACCTGGGAGGCAGGGGTTTCAGTGAGCCGAGATCGTGCCACTGCATTCCAGCCTGGGCAGCAGAGTGAGACTCTGTCTCAAAAAAAAAAAAAGCACCTGAAGGCTTTAATGGTTCTCAGGAGACTGAGATTCCACGATGGATGCTGCCCAAGAACAAAGAATAGTCAGCAGAAAAGGAGAGACTTGGGCTCTATGGCTCTAATGTAACCATACTAGGTTTATTGCTTGATGCACGTGGCAGATCTAGAAGCCAAGACACGACGTTGCAGCAGAGAAGGAGGTTTAATTGTAGGGCTGCTGAATGAAGAGACAGGAGGAAGCCTCAAATCTGTCTTCCTGAGGAGTTTGGGGCTAGGGTTTTTAAGAGTTTTGGAGTGTTCCAAAGCATGGAGACCATGGACTGGTTGAAGAGTACAGTGTGAGGTCATGGGATGGGGAGAAGGAGAAACATATTGGCATCAGCTTTTCTGCTGGAATTCATGATCTGCTCAAGCAATTCTTAAACAAAAGCCTCGTGAATCTAGTGTCAGAAACCCTATCTATAGGAACAATGAGGGTGCAAATAGTATCTTGAGCTACCTCTGGGTTATGAGAAAGTGGGTCAAAGTGCAGCGTGATCAAAGCTTAATTATAACCATATTTCTGTCCAGAATTCTTGTTAACCCTGTGAGAACAGCTTCATTGGAACCCTGCAGAACAGCCAGGTGCAGTGGCTCATGCCTGTAATCCCAGCACTTTGGGAGGCTGAGGGGGACAGATCACTTGAGTCCAGGAGTTCGGGACCAGCCTGGCAATGAAACCCCGTCTCTGCAAAAATAAAAATAAAAATAAATATAAATTAGCCAGGTGTGGTGACAGGTGCCTGTAGTTCCAGCTACTGAGGTGGGAGGATCGCTTGAGCCCGTGAGACAGAGGTTGCGGTGAGCTGAGATCACATCACTGCACTCCAGCCTGGGTGACAGTGACACCCTGTCTCAAAAAACAAACAAACAAACAAGCAAAAACTCTGTAGAACAAAGTGGGTAGTTGTATCTAGACATGCATTATTACAGTCACTAAAAACAGAAAATGCAGCCATGAAGGGTTTGCAAGAAAAATACCATCCCACCACCAACAAATCTTTACTGAGCACCCATCTCCCTGGCACTGAGGAAGATAAAGAAAAAGCAAGACATAGCACCTGCCTTCAGGGTCCCCAGCCCAGACCCAAGCAGCGGGAGGTTAACAGGGCAGAAGTTCACTAGCACCAGGACTGTCTCTGCACAACGCAAGATTAACCTCTAAATATGTTCTACACATATTAAGTATACCTGGATCCTGAAGGATACAACACCGCGGCTTCCGGAGAAAGAATTTGCTAACCCATTTCCTTTTGTGCTCCCACCTCTTGTGTGTGGGTGAGGCCCAAACATTATTTGCTGGCAAGGATCCCTGTTCCTTTTTGCTTTCATAGCAGGATGCATGTGGGGTGACACTCACAGCTGGGTTTTGCTAAGAGTGGGTGACCAGATCTTGTTCTTTTCTTGGTGAAAATGTGGGGGTGGAGGGGAGTGGGGAGGAAGAATCTCTGATCATTGCATTTGGGTAAATGGCTATGTATGTCACCTCTTCCAATTCCCGGAACTTGTTAGAACACCATGTGAACTCCTTGGTTTCTGTGAAGAAGAAAAAATATCCATACTGCAGAAATTGCCATACTCAGTGAATTCAAACCTAACTTCTCCCCTGCTTAGGTCTGGGTTGGGGACTCCCTGAGGGCAGGTGCTATGTTTTGCTTTTTTTTTTTCTTTTTTCTTTTTTCTTTTTTGAGACGGAGTCTTGCGCGGTCGCCCAGGCTGGAGTGCAGTGGCGCGATCTCAAGCTCCGCCTCCCGGGTTCACGCCATTCTCCTGCCTCAGCCTCCTGAGTAGCTGGGACTACAGGCGCCCGCTGCGGCGCCCAGCTAATTTTTTGTATTTTTAGTAGAGACAGGGTTTCACAGTGTTTAGCCAGGATGGTCTCAATCTCCTGACCTTGGGATCCACCCGCCTCGGCCTCCCAAAGTGCTGGGATTACAGGCATGAGACACCGTGCCCAGTCCTTGCTTTTTCTTTATCTTCCTCAGTGCCAGGGAGATGGGTGCTCAGTAAAGATTTGTTGTTGGTAGGATGATATTTTTCTTGCAAACCCTTCTTGGCTGCATTCCCTGCTGTAATGACTGTAATAATGTAGGTCTAGATACAACTACCCATTTTGTTCTGCAGAGTTTTTGTTTGAGAGAACCTTCTAGTGCTCTTTTCCCTGGAAGGTGGCCTTGGCTAGAAGCTGAAATTCTAGTGCCATGATAAGAGCTTGGTTTTTTTTTTTTTTTTGAGACAGAGTCTTGCTCTGTCGCCCAGGTTGGAGTGCAGTGACATGATCTCGGTTCACTGCAACCTCCACTTCCTAGGTTCAAGTGATTCTCCTGCCTCAGCCTTCCGAGAAGCTGGGATTACAGGTGCACACCACCACACCTGGCTAATTTTTGTATTTTTAGTAGAGATGGAGTTTCACCATTTTGGCCAGGCTAGTCTCGAGCTCCTGACCTCAAGTGATCTGCTCACCTTGGCCTCCCAACATGCTGGGATTACAGGCGTGAGCCATGGTGCCTGGCCAGAGCTTGGTTCATGAATCAAATGACAGGCCATCAAATCCTGGCTTTTACCCATACCTAAGAACAATTGTGTTACTCACCCTCCCTGTGCCTGTGTTTTGTTTGTTTTTGAGACAGAGTCTCGCTCTGTCTCCCAGGTTGGTGTGCAGTGGTGCAATCTCGGCTCACTGCTACCTCCACCTCCCAGGTTCAAGCGATTCTGCTGCCTCAGCCACCCAAGTAGCTGGGAATACAGGCGCCTGCCACCATGCCCAGCTGATTTTTGTGTTTTAGTAGAGATGAGGTTTCACCATGTTGGCCAGGCTAGTTTCTAACTCCTGACCTCAAGTGATCCACTCGCCTTGGCCCCCTAAACTGCTGTGATTACAGGTGTGAGCCATTACACCTGGCCCTGTGTGTTTTCTTTAATCTGTAAAATATGATTAGTAATAATACTCACCTCATAGATTCACAGGGAGGCATATTTTTTAGACCAGTCCCTGGTGTCAATAAAAGTGAGCTCTTACTGGCCGGGCACGGTGGCTCACGCCTGTAATCCCAGCACTTTGGGAGGCCAAGGCGGGTGGATCACGAGGTCAGGAGATCGAGACCATCCTGGCTAACACAGTGAAACCCTGTCTCTACTAAAAAATACAAAAAATTAGCTGGGTGTGGCGGTGAGTGCCTGTAGTCCCAGCTACTTGGGAGGCTGAGGCAGGAGAATGGCGTGAACCCGGGAGGTGGAGCTTGCAGTGAGCTGAGATGGCGCCACTGCACTCCAGCCTGGGAGACAGAGCGAGACTCCTCCTCAAAAACAAAAAAAAAGAAAAAAGAAAAAAAGTAAGCTCTTACTATTATTAGGTTTCTAGCTAAGGGCTTGCATAATGTTATGAAGAGAGGTAGAAAACACAGAGAAAGATTTGGGTGGGAATGGAGTTTAAGGCAGGCAGGACACTATTTGAGCTTTTGTTTGTTTAAGTCTGTTTTTTTGGTGTGGTTTACCTAAGAAAGGCAACAGAACTGACAAGGTAAGTGAGAGTGGAGAGAAGTCCGGCCAAATCAGTTGCGAATTGGCAGGCCGAATTCTAAGATGACCCCTAAAGGGCCCCGCCGTCTGATGCATAATTTCCTCCTCTTAAGTGTAGTGAGACCTGTAAGTGTTTTGGGATATCACAGCCATGATTATGTTAGTTCACATGGCAAAATGGATTTTGCAGATGTAGTTCAGATTCCTAATCGGTTGACTTTAAGTTAGTCAGAAAGGAGGTTACTTGCGTGGGCCTGATCTAATCTGCTAAATTGTTTAAAGAATCTGGCCTTTCTTTATTTTTTTAAAGACAGCATCTTGCTCTGTAGCCCAGGCTGGAATGATGTGGCACAATCTCTGCTCACTACAACCTTCACTTTCCAGGCTCAAGGAATCCTCAAGAATCTGGGTCTTTCTTAAAGTGAGAGAGATTCAATGTGTGCAAGAGATTTGATGCAAGGCGGCTTCTCTGTTGCTGACTTTGAAGATGAGAAGAACACATGGAATTGGGTGCGGTAGCTTACGCCCATAATCTCAGCACTTTGGGAGATTGAGGAGGGCTGATCACTTGAGGTCAAGAGCTTGAGACCAGCCTGGCCAACATGGCAAAACCCCTTCTCTATTAAAAATACAAAAATTAGCCAGGCATGGTGGTACATGTCTGTAATCCCAGCTTCTCAGGAGGGGAGGCAAGAGAATTTCTTGAACCCGACAGACAGAGGTTGCAGTGAGTGGAGCTCATGCCACTTCACTCCAGCCTGGGTGACAGAGAGAGATATTGTCTCCAAAAAAAAAAAAAAAAAGAACGCATGGTAAGAAATGCTGGCCGGGGGCGGTACGTCACACCTGTAATCCCAGCACTTTGGAAGGCTGAGGCTGGTGGATCACAAGGTCAAGAGATTGAGACTATCCTGGCCAACATGGTGAAACCTCGTCTCTACTAAAAGTACAAAAAATTAGCTGGGCATGGTGGTGCCTGCCTATGGTTCCAGCTACTCAGGAGGTGAACGCAGGAGAATCGCTTGAACCTGGAAGGTGGAGGTTGCAGTGAGCCAAGATAGCGCCACTGCACTCCAGCCTGGCGACAGAGCGAGATTCCATCTCAAAAAAAAAAAAAAAAAGAAATGCAAGTGGTGTCTCAGAGCTGAGAGGGGCCTCTCTCTGACTGACGACTAGTAAGGGAACCTTAGTCCTACAGGTGCAAGGAACTGAATTCAATCAACAAGTTGAATGAGCTTGAAAGTAGATTCTTCTTCAGAGCTTCCAGAAAGGAGCCCAGCCTGGCTGACGCCTTGAAAGACCCTGTAAGGGCCTTGTAGGACCCTGAGCCCATGCAGGCTGTGCCCAGACCTCTGACCTAAAAAACTGAGAGCTAATAAATTTGTGCTGTGCTGGTGGGGCACGGTGGCTCACACCTGTAATCCCAGCACTTTGGGAGGCCAAAGTGGGCAGATCACCCGAGGTCAGTAGTTCAAGACCAGCCTGGTCAACATGGCAAAACCCCGTCTCTACTAAAAAATACAAAAATTAGCTGGGCGTGGTTGTGCACACCTGGAATCTCAGCTACTTGGGAGGCTGAGGCAGGAGAATCGCTTGAACCTGGGAGGTGGAAGTTGCAGTGAGTCAAGATGGCACCACTGCACTCCAGCCTGGGTGATAAAGCAAGACGTCCTTTCAAAAAAAAAAAAAAAAGAAAAGAAAAAGAAAAAAAGAAAACTGTGCTGTGCTGTTTTTAGGATGCTAAATTTGTGATTATTTGTTATGTAGTAATAGAAAACTAACAGTGGTTTTATTGTTTGTTTGTTTTTGAGAGGGAGTCTTGTTCTGTCGCCAGGCTGGTGTGCAGTGGTGCGATCTTGGCTCACTGCAACCTCCGCCTCCTGGGTTCAAGCAATTCTCCTGCCTCAGCCTCCCAAGTAGCTGGGACTACAGGCACATGCCACCCTGCCCAGCTAATTTTTATATTTTTAGTAGACACGGGGTTTCACTGTGTTGGCCAGGATGGTTTCCATCCCTTGACCTTGTGATCAGCCTGGCTCAGCCTCCCAAAGTGCTGGGATTATAGGTGTGAGCCACAACGCCCAGTCCAACAGTGGTCTTAACAAACAGAACAAGAACTTGGACTTAGGTAGTTGTATTAGTTCCCAGTTGCTGCTGTAACAAACAAGCACAAACTCAATAGCTGTAAACAGCACAAATCTATTACCTTATTATTCTGGAGGTCCAAAGTCTGAAATGAATGTCACCGGGCTAAAATCAAGGTGTTGACAGGGTTGTGCTGCTTTTCTTGAGGTTCAAGGGAAGAATCTATTTTCTAGCTTTTTCCCACTTCGATGAGGCTGCACACACTCTTGGTTCATGGCTCCTTTTTGTCTTCAATTCCAGCAATGGTCAGTTGGGTTTCACCTCACATCACTCTGACAATGACACTTCTGCCTTTTTCTTCCACATTAAAGAACCCCTGTGATGACACAGCGCCCTCCAGGGTAATCTAGAATAATGGTGCATTTCAAGGTCAGTTGATTGGCAACCTTAATTTCAACCGCTGCCCTAATTCCCTTTTGCTATGTAATGCAATATATTCACTGGTTCTGGGGACTAAGATATGAACATCTTTGAGGGTCATTATTCTGTCTACCATTGTGTTAGTGTTTTCACACTGCTATAAAGAGCTAAGTAAGTCTGGGTAATTTATAAAGAAAATAGGTTTAATTGACTCACAGCTCCACAGGCTTAACAGGAAGCATGACTGGGAGGCCTCATGAAACTTACAATCAGCCGGGCACGGTGGGTCACACCTGTAATCCCAGCACCCTGGGAGGCCGATGCAGGCCGATCATTTGAGGTCAGGAGTTTGAGACCAGCCTGGCAAACATGGCGAGACCCCATCTCTCCTAAAAATACAAAAATTAGCCAGGCGAGGTGGCACGAACCTATTGTCCCAGCCACTCAGGAGTCTGCGGGAGGAGAATCACTTGAACCTGGGAGACCAAGGTTGCAGTGAACCGAGATTGGTTGTAGTGAACTGAAATTGCACCATTGCACTCCAGCCTGGTGACAGAGTGAGACTCCATCTCAAAAAAAGAAAGGAAAACTTATAATCATGGTCGAAGGTGAAGGGAAAGCAAGGCACATCTTAGACAGTGGAAGGAGAGAGAGAGAGCGAAGGGAGAAGTGCCACACTTTTAAACCATCAGATCTCATGAGAACTCACTCACTGTCATGAGAACAGTATGGGGAAAATCGCGCCCGTGATCCAATCACCTCCCACCAGGTCCCTCCGCCGACACGTGGGAATTATAATTCAACATGAGATTTGGGTGGGCACACAGAGACACACCATATCAACCACTACAGTCATGGGTCCTAAACTCAGTTTGGCCATTTATTGCTTGTGCATTCCAGAATAGGTTGCTTGACTTCTCTGAACCGACTTTCCACATCTGGCCATTTACTCACTGTGCAATCAAAGGTGGGTTGCTTGACTTCTCTGAACTTGGTTTCCACATCTGGCCATTTACTAACTGCTCAGTTGAGGGCAGGTAGCTTGACTTCTCTGAACCCAGCTTCCAAATGTGACCATTTATTGACTGTGCAATCCAGGAGAGGATGCTTTAACTTCTCTGAACGTGGTTTCCATATCTATAACATTAAAACACTAAAGCTGACTTGTGTGCTTCTTTAGAGCGTTAGAGCTCCAACATGAGCCCAGCCCAGTGCATAATGATTGCTCCCATCCATTGAGTGGCTATTTCATTTGCCCCTCAATTTTCTATGACAGTGGTCAACTCTTGATACCCATTTTTCCTTGATTCTACTGTTTTATCTAGTTTATTTATTTTTTAAATGAACTGTACCCCCGGTTGAACACATTAGCTTAGGAAGCTTTACTTTCCATCTGGCTGTATCGGCATCAGGTTAGCATAAGCGCTACATAAAGAGCTAGGTCTTTTTGTCTTTCTGTTTTCCTATACAGAATCTTCCCCAAGCCCACCTTGCTGGTGGGGACACTCCAGTTCAGACCACGGGTGCCCAGGCCAAGTCATGATGGCCTGAACAGTCTGCTCTCTGCGCAGCCTGCCTTGCGTGTTAATTCAGGTTCAGAGTTCCGCTCGTGGTTGACATTGGTAAGGTTAATGACCGAAGGACAAGCAGCAGGGAACAGGTTTGCAATAGTGGTTGTGCTGATTGCCTCAAGATGAATGTGAACACGGGCCCCCGAGCAATATGTTAAACAGCGCTGAGTGGCTGCGCGGCACTTGCTGACGATGGGTGCGAGGATTTGGGAAATACCGGGGCATTGTTTGCAGAAGACTGGAAGGATTTTCCTGCAGGTTTGCTTGGTGAAGAGTGCAGATACACAGCTTGTGAACCATGACACTTAATGGCTCCAACAGAGGTAATGGGGACAGAGGTAGCACTGTCTTAGTATTGGAGCCGCTAGCCACATGTGGCTACTAAGCCTATAAAAGGTGCCTTATCTTAATTGAGATGTGCTGTAAATGTAAAATACCTACTAGATTTTGAAGACTTAATATAAAAGAAGCAATGCTGGATGAATATAACGGACACAAGCATAAATTATCTTAGTAATTTTTATATTGATTACATACTAAAATGTAAGTGTTTTGGACATATTGGGCTAAATAAAATATATTAGTAAAATTAATTTCACCTGTTTCTTTAATTTTTTTTTTTAAATGTGGCTATTAGAAAGTTGAAAATTATAGGGTGGGTGTGGTGGCTCATGCCTGTAATCCCAGCAATTTGGGAGGCCAAGGGAGGAGGATTGCTTGTGGTCAGGAGTTTGAAACCACTAGCCTGGGCAACATTGTGAGACCCAATCCTTAAAAATATAAAATTAGCCAGGCGTGGTGGTGCACACTTGTATTCCCAGCTACTTGGGAGGCTGAGGCAGGGTGACTCTTTGAGTTCAGGAGGTCGAGCCTACAGAGAGCTATAATTGCATCACTGCACTCCAGCCTGAGTGACAGAGTAAGACCCTGTCTCAGAAAAGAATTACACATGTTGTTCACATTGACTTCTGTTAGATAGCACTGTTCTCTCCAGCAGAAGAGTAGTGGGGACAGCAGTATTGTCCCCTGCATGTATGTGTGCCGGTGTGCACATATATGTGTGTGCGTGTGTGTGCGTGTGTCTTGGAAAGTAGAAAGAGGCAGAGGGTCATGACATGATTGAGTAGGGCAGTCTCACCAACTGCTGTGGATGGTTAGATTCAAAGAGATGCTTGGTTTTGTCTTTAGCCCTGTTTAGGTGAGCTCTTCCCGCAGAGGCTACTGGCACGGGGGCGGGGCAGATGTGGACAGCGATGTCCTGTGGCTCACTCTCAACCTGTTACTCTTGTGCCTATCTCCATGGCAACAGACTCTGGCTCTCAGGTCCTTCTTACAACCCCATGTGTTTTGGGGGGCCCTTTCTAACTCCCTTAGCTAGGACTCCATGCTTATTTCTGTCCATTTCTCTGATTTCTTTTAACGTCCACCTTGGCAATTTTCTGTAAGAAGCTCCCTTCTCTAGCCTAGGTCTTAGGTAACTTATTGATTGCATTGGCCTTAACCTTGCTCTAGACAGGGACCATCCACTGACCCAGCCTTTAGACTTAAGTTTCTTTATCAGTTAAGGCTGATGCTGGATAGAGCTAGATCCATTAGCAGTCATAGGAAGAAATTCCATTTCCACTAATAGAATATAAATTAATGCACAATGTGGCAATAGGCACATTAGGGTACTTTAGGCAGCAATTGGTCAAAAATTGAGGTTGTTTATGGCCAGTTGCAGTGGCTCATGCCTGTAATCCCAACACTTTGGGAGGCTGAGGCAGGCAGATCACGAGGTCAGGAGATCGAGACCATCCTGGCTAACACGGTGAAACCCCATCTCTATTAAAAATACAAAAAATTAGCCTGGCGTGGTGGCAGGCGCTTGTAGTCCCAGCTACTCGGGAGGCTGAGGCAGGAGAATGGCGTGAACCTGGGAGGTGGAACTTGCAGTGAGCCAAGATTGCACCGCTGTAATCCAGTCTGGGCTGCAGAGTGAGACTCCATCTCAAAAAAAAAAAAAAAAAAATTGAGGTTGTTCACTATGGAGTCTCCTCGGAGAACTAAAAATAGAGCTACCATAAAATCCAGCAATCCCACTGCTAGGTACGTACCCCATAGAAAGGAAATTAGTACATCAAAGAGATATCTGCACTCCTATGTTTGTTGCAGCTCTGTTTACAATAGCTAAGACTTGTACAAAACCTAAGTGTTCATCAAGAGATGAATGGATAAAAAAAAAAATGTGGTACATATACACAATGGAGTACTATGCAGCCACGAAAAAGAATGAGATCTTGTCATTTGCATCAACATAGATGGAACTGGAGGTCATTATGTTAAGGGAAATAAGCCAAGCACAGAAAGACAAAGTTTGCATGTTCTCACTTATTTGTGGGAGCTAAACATGGAAACAATCGAACTTAACAGAGATAGAGAGCAGAAGGTTACCAGAAGCTGGGAAGGGTAATAAGAGGGGGAGGTGGGAAAGTGGGGATGGTTAATGAGTACAAAAAGCAAAGAATTAATAAGATCCAGTATTTGATAGCACAACAGGGTGACTACAGCCAATAGTAATATAATTATTATAATAATAATATAAATAAAAAGTATAACTATATTGTAACATGAAGGATAAATGCTTAAGGGGATGGATACCCCATTTACCCTGATGTGATTTTTACACATTGCATGCCTATATTAAAATATCTCATTTACCTCATACATTAGTCCGTTCTCCAACTGCAGGAGGAAGAGAGAGTGAGTGGGGAGGTGCTACACACTTTTAAACAACCAGATTTCACTATAACTCACTCTTGCCATGACAACACCAAGGGGGATGGTGTGAAAACATAAGAAACCACCCCCTTGGCCAGGAGTAGTGGCTCATGCCTGTAATCCCAGCACTTTGGGAGGCCGAGGCGGTTGGATCACCTGAGGTCAGGAGTTTGAGACCAGCCTGGCCAACATGGCGAAACCCTGTATCTACTAAAAATACAAAAATTAGCCCAGCTACTTGGGAGGCTGAGACAGGAGAATCACTTGAGCCCAGGAGACAGAGGTTGCAGTGAGCCGAGATCATGCCACTGCACTCCAGTCTGGGTGACAGAGTGAGACTCCATCTCAAAAAAACAAAAAAACAAAAAACAAAAACCAAAAACCACCCCCATGATTCAGTCACCTCCCACCAGATCCCACCTCCAACACTGGAGTTTACAATTCGACATGAGATTTGGGTGGGGACACAGATCCAAATCATATCATCCCACAGACATATATACCTACTGTGTACTCACAAAAATTAAAAATTAAAAAAAAATTGAGGTTTCTCCAAATAAGTGAGTAGAGAAAACAGATGAGAAATCCAGTAGTAAGAACTGTGACATAATCTAAGCACAGATTCTATTATATCTTATCATCACATCACCTTACACACATGCATATATCCTATCATATTATACCATATATCATATCAATTATGTGTCATACATTTAGTTCATTCATTTACTCATTTATTAACATTTTCACTTTGTACTTCTGGTTTTCGGAGATGGGACCTTTGCTCCTGATTAGAGCAAGGCTGGAGCCAGTCCTTGAGGGTGTGAGTTACTGGACTGCCTCTTAAGAGACAGAATATAAGGCAAGGAGGAGTTCTTGAAGTACAATTTGGGGAGGGGCCTTGCGTGACTATGGAATCCCTGGAATCCTGGAATCACTTCTCTCATTGGTATGGGAAAGGAGCAGGGAAGTGCTGGGTAGAGAAGGGTGGGTGCCTAGCGAGGGCTCCACCCTTCGGCCTGTGTCCACGGACTAAATGAGGACAGACATTTCTGTTTTTGTGACTAAAAAGTTGCCTTTTGGCCCACCACGCCCCACCATCCTGTGCCCATAAAAACCCAGGACTGGCCAGGCACGGTGGCTCATGCCTGTAATCCCAGCACTTTGGGAGGCCAAGGCGAGCAGATCACAAGTTCAGGAGATCGAGACCATCCTGGCTAACACAGCGAAACCCCATCTCTACTAAAAATACAAAAAATTAGCCAGGTGTGGTGGCATGCACCTGTAGTCCCAGTTACTTGGGAGCCTGAGGCAAGAGAACTGCTTGAACTCGGGAGGCGGAGGTTACAGTGAACTGAGATCGCGCCACTGCACTCTAACCTGGGCAACAGAGCAGACTCCGCCTCAAAAAAAACCCAAACCTGGGACCATAGCAGGCACACACACGAGCAGCTGGATGTTGAGAGGAATGGAAGAACAAAAGGACAGACACCCTCAGTACATTGATGGTGGAATGACATGGGCGTGGAGGAGAATTCCGCTAGGGGCTGTTGGAAGAGATCAGCCCACTGGGGTGCCCAAATCCAGGGGAAGACAATTTTCCCACTCCATCCCCCTTCTGGCTCCCCATTCATCTGGCTGAGAGCTACTTCCACCGCTCAATAAAACCTTGTACTCATTCTCCAAGCCCACGTGTGATCCAATTTTTCTGGTACGCTAGGGCAAGAACCCGGGATACAGAAAGCCCTGGGTCCTTGTGATTAGACAGAGGGTCCGAGCCGATTAACAAAAGCCACCTGCAGATGGCAAAGCTGAGAGAGAACACCGTAACACCTGCCCACTGGGTCTTTGGGAGCTGTAAACACTCACCCCCTAGACACCGGAGCCCCAAAATGCTCCCCACGACCTCTACACCTGTCTGTCTGCATGCTCCCGCTAGGGGTTTGAGCAGCGGGGCACTGACGAAGGGAGCCTCACCCCTGTCCTGCGAGGGGGATAAGGGAACGTCTCTCGTTTCACTGTTATGTTACACAGAAGATCAGAGACAATGTGGTGTTGAACTATAATCGCTTGAATCCCTGTGCCTCAGGTCGAGTTTTCTTCTAGAATTTGGGATGTACCTGCCAATGATGACCACTCAGCCTCTGAGATGGGAATAGTAGGGCTCCAAAGGCTGGAGATTTGGCTGTGCCTGACATGGAGAGAATGAGCGGATAGCATGTTGGATTGTATTCTTCATGTCACCAACCATGTGTTAGAAGAATAACCATTCCACCCATTTCGGAATTGCAATACTCTGTCATTTGATTTGGTGAATGTTTCTCTCTACGAAGAAGTAAAATGGCAGTAAGCGTTTTTTTTTTTTTTTGAGTCGGAGTTTCGCTCTTGTCACTCAGGCTGGAGTGCAGTGGTGTGATCTCAGCTCACTGTAACCTCTACCTCCTGGGTTCAAGCAATTCTCCTGCCTCAGCCTCCTGAGTATCTGGGATTACAGGCACCCACCACCACGCCTGACTAACTTTTTGTATTTTTAGTAGAGATGGGGTTTTGCCATGTTGCACAGGCTGGTCTCGAACTCCTTGCTTTAGGTGATCTGTCCACCTCAGCCTCCCAAAGTGCTGGGATTACAGGTGTGAGCCACCACACCTGGCCCGTTAAGTGGGTTTTTGATACGTATCTTGAAAATACAGACTGGGTATAGGGGCTTGTGCTTGTAATCCCAGCTGCTCTGGAGGCTGAGGTGGGAGGATCGATTGAGGCCAGGAGTTTGAGACCAGCCTGAACAGATACAGCCACATCCCATTCAAAAAAAAAAAAAAAAAGAAGAAGAAGAAAAAATAAAAACACCGTAACAACGCTCTATAATGGAGCCCATCATTTCTGCAGGTTTTTTTTTTTTGATGTGGATGAGCTAGCTATATTCCTTCCAGTCATCTTTAGGTCAAGGTAGGTATTTGGGGGAGAAGTGGGATTTGAGGGATGCAATAACCCTGGTGAGGGGTTGCAGCTTTGTAGTTTGATTCTCTGCTTGGGGAAGGTGCTAAGATAGAGGTTACAGTGGGGATGATCCCCTTGGTCCCTGAGAGACCCGTTGGGTTGTACAAAAAGTCAAGTGAAACCACTATTGTGATAGGGCTCACTACCTTAATCCCATAAGATATCCGCCACATTCATGGAGCACCAAAGCGAACCCTTGAAATGCAAAGATTTTAATCACCCGAGATTCTTTTGTTGAGGTATGGGATAAAATAGATTAAATTGCCAAAAATAAAAAAAGAAAAAGAAAATCCTCTTTGATGAATGAATTAACATGCATGGCTGTGAGTGTGTGTGTGTACATGTGTGGGTGTGGGTGAGTGGGTGAGAGAGAGAGAGAGAGAGAGAGAGAAATTATATCTAGATGAACAACAGATGAAAAGGGAGAAATTGGCTGATGCCATTGGTCATCAGGAGGTAGACATACCAGAATCATTTATGAGACTTTATAAACTGCATTCTCTCTCCGAGGCATTTGATACATTAACATAAAAAAAAAAATCACATGTTATAAATTGAGAAACGAAGACAATGAGACTCTATTTCTGTTTTTTTGACATGGAGTTTCACTCTTGTTGCCCAGGCTGGAGTGCAATGGCGCAATCTCGGCTCACTGCAACCTCCGCCTCCTGAGTTCAAGCGATTCTCCTGCCCCAGCCTCCCAAGTAGCTGGGATTACAGGCATGCGCCACCAGGCCCGGTTAATTTTGTATTTTCAGTAGAGATGGGGTTTCTCCATGTTGGTCAGGCTGGTCTCAAACTCCGGACCTCAGGTGATCCTCGGCTTCCCAAAGTGCTGGGATCACAGGTGTGAGCCACAGCTCCCAGCCCTCTCTTTCTTATATAAAGAGTCATAGCTTGCACGGTGGTCATCCCACAGGCTGGGAAGCACAGCTGCCAGCCAAGACCAGAGACAGGCATTTCTAAAGAGGAGGGTTTGGGGTAGGGGATTTATATTGGACAGGTTGACTAAACATATATATTTAACAGGTTATATAAGGAGCTATGGATATTCATGAAGGTGGTCCTGACACATGCATATTGAACAAACATGCATGTAATACACGGCCCATGTTCACTTTGTGGTGGAGACTTCACATTTAAATGTGTTACAGTTAGGTCCTGTGCATCAAAAGCTCTTTTCAGGACATTGAGGCGTGCAAGTACACAATCTCTGTACACTGGCCAGAATTAGTCCATTGTGGGTGGTCTCTTATCAGGAGAAGGTTAAATCAGTCTCTTGTCCAATCAAAGCTGTAGCTATGGCTGATGGAATGGGGGTCAGTTAGACAGGGCCTGTGAGCTGGATGAGTTGTGATTGTTTTAATATTGCTTATCTGGAGGCCAGAGCTAGAGAAAAAGAAAAACCTTGTGTCAGAACATAGTTTATTCTTCAAGTATGGGGGTGGGGGTGTGTGTGTGTGACTTAACCCTTGCCTGGCATGGCTGTGGGTCCAGTTGATAATTTGGTATCTTATTGACACAAAGAGTTTGTTCTGCCAGTCTTGTGGTCTCTATTTTAACATTAATCCTGGTCAATTGTTGCAAAAGGGCAGGGGTATTATGAGGTGAGCCTGATGTCCCCACCTGTCATGGCTGGGAACTCAGGTTTTTGTTTTTGAGAAGTCTCACTCTGTCGCCCAGGCTGGTGTGCAGTGGTGCGATCTCAGCTCACCACAACCTCCACCTCCCGGGTTCATGCTGTTCTCCTGCCTCAGCCTCCCGAGTAGCTGGGATTACAGGCACCCCTGCCACCACGCCCGGCTATTTTTTGTATTTTTAATAAAGATGGGGTTTCATGGTGTTGGCCAGGATGCTCTCGATCTCCTGACTTCAGATGATCCTCCAGTCTTGGCCTCCCAAAGCACTGGGATTATAGGCGTGAGCCACCGTGCGCGGTCAGAACTCAGTTTTTAAGGTTTTACTGGGGTCTTCTTGGCCACAAGGGTGTCAGTTCGGTTGGCTGGTGGTGGCGGCAGCGGAGGGGTTAGGATTTTATTTTAAGTTTATAGCCAAGAAATTGTGGGACTTAGGGTGGAGGTGGCTGGTGGGGGTAGGAAATGAAAAGTGGGCAGGGAGAAAGAGTGGGGGTCCGAGAGTGAATATGATGTTAACCCCCACTTTGAAAACCATTGTTCCAAATGACATGAGCGGGACTTTTAATTTTTGCGCAGAATTGACTAAACCATCCCGACGTCTTGCTGCACACAGATAGAGAGAGCCTCCGTTTTCTTGCCAAGTGCAGCAAGCAGTTCTGTGTTCACCTCTCAGGGAGTGCGAGGCACCCAGTTAAGAAGTTCTTGGCAACGATTCTGCCATGATTGCTGGAAAACATTATATACGATTCAGAGCAGGCAGTGAGTATTAGGAGCCTACTTCTAAATTTAGAGATGATTCGTGCAATTTGGAACGGTATTGTTTTAAGTCCCATTTTAAAAAACACAGCAGGTGGCCCTTCATGTTCAAACATTGCATTTTTCTGGAAGACAGGATTTTGGAACTCAGGTGCCTCCTTATATGGGGCAGCGTGGGGACACAGGGAGTTCATTGAGATGATGCAGTTTGGGGTCACTAAGCTAGCTAAACTTGATTCCCCCCACGTACTTTGTAGTTTTAGTTTATTCAGTTCTCTGTAGATTTACGATGTCTCTAGAGGCCTTACAGGATTCTGTTAATCTGTGCAGCATGGTTCTGTTAATCCTTTGCAGGCGAATGTTATTATAATCAATAAAACTGAAAAAAAAAAAAAAAAAAAAAACAGAGAAAGGTCTATAGAATTGTAAGACAAGAGGTTCATCTGACCTTTCTCTGGCAAGGGAGGTGTTGGTCAAATACAATCTGTCTTTGGGTCTGTCTTCCTTTTAAGTTTCTGAATCATTTTATGTTTTGTTGAGTAGTATGGGTTTTTGGATATTTGACATGTTAGAGGTAGGGCAGAGTAAGCATAGTTGGAACTTTATGGCAGGATGAAAGATCTAAAAATGGATCAGCTGCAACTTAGCTTTTGTTCCAGAACAGTCTTTACATTTAGCAAAGTTCTGTGTTCCTTTTAAGAAATGTCTGGGCCAGGCGTGGTGGCTCACACCTATAATCCCAACACTTTGGAAGGTGGAGGCAGCCTGATCACTTGCGGTCAGGAGATCGAGACCAGCCTGGCCAACATGGCAAAACCCCATCTCTACTAAAAATGCAAATATTAGCAGGACATGGTGGCACATGCCTGTAATCCCAGCTACTCAGGAGGCTGAGGCAGGAGAATGGCTGGAACCCAGGAGGCGGAGGTTGCCGTGAGCCGAGATTGCGCCATTGCACTCCAGCCTGGGTGACAGAGTGAGACTTCGTTTCAAAGAAAAAAAAAAAAAAAGGATCAGCTAGCTGCAACTTAGCTTTTGTTCCAGTACAGAACAGCCTTTATATTTAGCAAATGTGTTTCTTTTAAGAAATGTCTGGGCCAGGTGCAGTAGCTCATGCCTGTAATTCCAGCACTTTGGGAGGCCGAGGTGGCCAGATCATTTGAGCTTAGGAGTTTGAGATCAGCCTGGACAACATGGCAAAACCCCGTGTCTACAAAAAATATAAAAATTAGCCTGGTGTGGTAGCATGTGCCTGTAGTTCCAGCGACTTGAGAGGCAGAGGTGGGAGGATGGCTTAGGCCCAGGAGACAGAGGCTGTAGTGAGCTGAGATTGTGCCACTGCACTTCAGCCTGGGCAACAGAGCCAGACCCTGTCTCATGCCTACAGTTCCAGCACTTTGGTAGGCCAGGGCAGGAGAATTACTGGAGGCCAGGGGTTCAAGACCAGCCTGGGCAGTGTAGTGAGACTCTGTCTCTATAAAAAATTTAAAAATTAGCTGGGTGTGGTGGCATGCTCCTGCCATCCCAGCTACCCAGGAGGCTGAGTTGGGAGGATCGCTGGAGCCCAGGAGTTGGAGGCTGCAGTGAGCCTTGATTGTGCCACTGTACTCCAGCCTGAGTGACAGAGTGGGACCCTGTCCCTTAAAAAGAAAAAAAAGAAAAAGAAAAAAGAAAAAAATGTTTGATGGTTAGAAACCAGGGACAGCCTCTGTTTTAGGAGTCATCCTTAATCAGGGACACCTTTAAAAAAACAGGTGAGAGTTTCCAAAGGCCCATACCCTTATCATGCCCTTGAAGCTTTTGATTCAGTATGTTTTGAGTGGGGCCTGGGTATATTTATCTTGAAAAATATCCTCTCTAAACCAAGCGATTCTCATCCGCACCCGTGGTTAAAATCCATGTCCATAAAGAAACCGTCACTGGAGGCGATTTGCTGTGATCTGCGGTGCTATCATTCCTCTGAATGATGTAGATGGTTCTAGGAAATGGCCTGGTCTAACCCTACTTGAAGAGTAAATTATTTCTACAACATCTCATGGTGTGGTTGTCCAGTCTTTCCATGAATATATGCGCTGAAGGGAAACATTGCGTCAGAAGGAAATTCAGTCGCTCTTCTGAGAGCTCCATGTCAAAGAATAAAATGTTCTCTGTGTGGATCGGAATTTGCTACATGCAGCTTCCTCTGGCTACGTAATGGGCGGAACCTGGTGCAAAATAAAAATGAGGATCCTGTGTTCAAAAATTATTAAGAGTCTCCAGACACCAATGGCAGAGCATTAAACCAACTAATCAAATTCAGGGCCCTTCCCGGCTCAGGGCCCCAAGCGACTGCATAGGTTGCAGGGATGTGGAGCCAGCCCTGTCCGCTGGTTCTAGTCCTTTTCATCCTCCAGATGCAATTTCTCCTTGTCTTTGAACCTTGTTATAGTCTGCTGCAGATTTATAAAATAATGAGCTGTGTTCACTCTAAGAAGGAGAAGCGGTAACTGGTGGCCAGTGTGAGCGGATAGCTTGAGTTAAAATGTGGGTATTAGCTGGGTGACTGTGGTACAATAATTAGCTGAGTGACTGTGGTACAATAACTGTATCTATCTGTAGGTTTGTTTTGAGGATTGAATCAGGTGATTTGTGTAAAGCACTGGAAATAATGCAAGCTTTCAATCAATGTCAGCTGTTTTGATTCGGTGGACACTAATCCTACTTTGATCTAGGGCTTGTGACATTCACCACCGTCTTCTTAAAAAATAGTGAGCTGGGTTAGTATTTGCTTATTTCTGTATCTCCATCATTTTTTGTGATCTTCCAAGGTGTCCTGGTGTCTTGGTGCCCCAGGATCCTCTCTCATCCTGCTCCAATCCATTGTCCAGCAGCCATAGTGAATTTTTTGTTGTTGTTTTTTTGAGATGAAGTCTTACTCTGTAGCCCAGGCTAGAGTGCAGTGGCGCCATCTCGGCTCACTGCAACCTCTGTCTCCTGGGTTTAAGCGATTCTCCTGCCTCAGCCTCCTGAGTAGCTGGGATTACAGGCATGCGCTACCACACCTGGCTAATTTTCGTATTTTTAGTAGAGACAGGGTTTAGCCATGTTGGCCAGACTGGTCTTGAATTCCTGACCTCAAGTGATCCACCTACCTCAGCCTCCCAAAGTGCTGGGATTACAGGTGGGAGCCACCGTGCCTGACCCAGAGTCAACTTTTAAAATGAGCACCAAAGTATATCAAATCTCCTACCTGAAGCCCTGCAGTGCCCCTCCCCTATCGCCTCTGGCTAGAGCCCAATTTCCTCTGCTGTCCCTGACCTCCCGGGTGAACCTCAGTACACCCCAACATTGCCTCACCACTGTTGCTATTCAATCTTTGGAATGAGTGAATAAATAGACATGAATTCTAATACAAATGAATAAATACATGCATCAAATATTCATCTAATAAATATGTATTGAGCGCTTTCTTTTTTTTTTTGAGACAGAGTCTTGCTCTGTCGCCCAGGCTGGAGTGCGGTGGCGCAATCTCAGCTCACTGCAAGCGTATCGAGCACTTTCTAGTAGCAACATTATGAAACAGCCAGTACTCAGTGATCGATCAATGTTAGCTATTACTGTTATTGATGTTGTTATTCAGCAGTAGGTAATTGCCGGGGACTGGGGATTCACAAGTGAACCAGAGGGCCATGGTTCCTGCCCCTATAGCACTTGCTGCCTAATGAGAGAGACAGGCATTTAATACATAATTACACATCTTCTGAACTGAGTAACTCTGCAGACTCTGCCATGCTAACTGATAACCCCTGGTCCCCGATCTCCTAGGCCACATGCTGTTCAATCTGGCACGAACGCTCTCCCCAAACCCCTATTTACCTGCAAAATCTGATTGCTTTCAGCTAGGATGGAAAGCTTTCTCTGACACCACCCATTCTGGAGGTGCCCCTCCTCTGTGGACCCTGCCACCTGTATCTCTGCTTAATGACACAACTGTCTCTACACGGAGACTTTAAGTTCCTCGCAGGCAGGCTCGAATATTTGTTGAAGATGTTTTGGGGGTTCGCACCTCCAATTTCACATCTCCTGTGCTTTGATTCTTCTCTCGTCTTTGTCTGATAATCGTTCTCATTGTTAAATGAACAGTTCTTGTGAAAATGGACTTTGTTTCTCTGAGGCCCAGGTTGTTTCATCTGTAAAATGGGTGAGTAACACATCACTGCCCCTCTCATGAGGCTCTGGCGAGGATGGGATGAAGGCATCTCTGGAAAGGGCTTGGTTTGCGGCAGCAGCACTCTTGGGAGATGGAAGACACTCAGAATTAGTTTTAAGTGTCTTCTGCCTCCATCAGGAGACCTACAATTTCAGTGTTGTTCTTATCTCTTGGATATAGACCCTTTCTGTGCCCTTTTAAAATATGAGCTCATCTGGAAGCCTCATATTTCCATGCAAACTCACCTTCACTTAACATCTTCTTTTCCTTCTTCACTGGCGTCATTCAAAGGTGGATAAATCATATTTTTAACATAATGATCCCCTGAAGCTAGGAACGGTGGCTCACGCCTGTAATCCCAGCACTTTGGGAGGCCGAGGCTGGCGGGTCACTTGAGGTCAGGAGTTTGAGACCAGCCTGGCCAATGTGGTGAAACTCTGTCTCTACTAAAAATACAAAAATTAGCTGGGCATGGTGGCATGCACCTGTAATCCCAGCTACTTGGGAGGGTGAGGCAGGAGAATCGCTTGAACCCGGGAGACTGAGGTTGCAGTGAGCCGACATGGTGCCACTGCACTCCAGCCTGGGCAACAAACAGAGCAAGACTCCATCTCAAAAAAAAAAAAGAAAGAAAACCAACAAAAAAAAGATCCCTTGAGTCTCTTGCAACTAATTTTGTTACAAAATCTGAAGATATGCTGCCACTATGGGTTGAGGGTTGAGTATTCCTTATCTGAAATTCATGGGACCAGAAGTGTTTTGGATTTTGAATTTTTTTTTTCAGATTTTGGAATATTTGCATGCATACCAGTTGAACATTCCAAATCTGAAAATTCAAACTCCAAAATGCTCCAATGAGCATTTCCCTTGAGCATCATGTGGGAGCTCAAAAAGTTTTGGGCTTTGGAGCATTTTTGATTTTTGGACTCAAAAGTCTCAACCTGTATATCTTTTTTTTTTTCCCTAAACCTTTTGAAATCCATGTTTTTGGAATCCAAGGTACACATTAGACTCTGCCCAACCCACTTTTCCGTGGTGATTGATGACTTCTGCATGACTTTGAAACTGTGTGCCATGGGCCCTCTCCTGTGAACACCATAGAATCAACGTTGGTGAAATTGGTCACCAATTGTGTCCTCTGCAAGAGACAATTTTCTTTTCTTCTACCTCCTTTGATCCTACAGACTTATCTTGTCTCCCAATTGAGGCTAAATTGTTTTTGCGTTTGTATGCTTTTACATTTAATTTTGACATTTCTATTATTATGTTTTTTCTTTTCTTTTTGAAGCAGAGTCTCACTCTGTTGCCCAGGCTAGAGTACAGTGGTGTGATCTCAGATCACTGAAAACCGCTGCCTCCCAGGTTCAACAATTCTCCTGTCTCAGCCTCCCGAGTAGCTGGGATTACAGGCTCCCACCACCACGCCCAGCTAATTTTTTTTGTATTTTTGGTAGAGATGGGGTTTCACCATGTTGGCCAGGCTGGTCTTGAACTCCCGACCTCAAGTGATCTGCTCGCTTTGGCCTCCCAAAATGCTGGGATTACACGTGTGTGCCACCGAACCCGGCCAACATTTTTCTTTTAAAGTGTAAATATTTATACCAAGAAGAGCACTGGATTAGGAAGTGTTAATTAATTTATTCATTCGATCAAAATCTATTGAATGTCTGTGATGTGACAGGGAGGTTTTGAGTTGATAAAATAGTCACAAATGCATTACAGCGCTTACTATATGTTGTGCTTTTCACATATCAACTCATTCTGCTCTCCGCAGCTGAGCCTTTCTGGCTGTAAGTGCAGCTGACGTGGCCTCTGTTCGTGGTCACAGTCACTGTGGCTGCAGGTTCCTGCTGCTGTCCAAGGCTACTGTTCTCCCCGTCGAGTCTAAGCCATCAGTTTAGTCCAAACAGTTTTAGGGACAGTTTTATTTGTACCGACACTGCATGCTTGTTAAGAGCACATACTTCAAAATCTGGAAGACCTGAGTTCACATCCCCACTGCCATTATGAGCTGTGTGTTCTTGAGCAAGTTAATGAACCTCTCTGAGCCTCAGTTGTTTTTTTTTTTTTTATTTGTTTCTTTTCTTTTTTTTTTTTTTTTTTGAGACAGAGTCTCACTCTGTCACCCAGGCTGTAGTGCAGTGGCACGATCTCAGCTCACTGCAAGCTCTGCCTCCCAGGTTCACGTCATTCTTCCACCTCAGCCTCCCAAGTAGCTGAGACTATAGACGCCTGCCACCACGCCCAGCTAATTTTTTTGTATTTTTAGTAGAGACGGGATTGAGCCTCAGTTTTTTAAATTAAATTAAAAAAAAAATATTTTGAGACAGAGTCTTGCTCAATCACCCAGGCTGGAGTACAATGGCATAAACTTGGCTCACTGCAACCTCCACTTCCTGCGTTCAAGCAATCCCCTCACCTCAGCCTCCTGAGTAGCTGGGACTATAGGCATGCACCACCACGCCTGGCTAATTTTTGTATTTTGTTAGAGATAGGGTTTCTCTTTGTTGTCCAGGCTGGTCTTGAACTACTGAGGTCAAGTTACCGGCCCACCTCAGACTTCCAAAGTGCTGGGATGACAGGTATGAGCCACTGTGCCTGGCCTTTTTTTTTTAATGTTCAAATGGGGTTGATGTCAGAATATACCTCACAGGATTGCTGTGAGGATTAAATAATGTATGTCAAGTTCTTAGTACAGTACCTACCACATGGTAAATACTCAATTGATATAAGTTATCACTATTGTCATTATCAATATCATCCATTATCTAATATTCTATACATGTGTTCTGGACACAAAAGAACAGAGACACATTTCAGGTTTTTGAGAGAAAGGTGAACAGGATGAAAATATTATGAAGCTTTCACATGAAACGTTGAGGATGTTTAGAAGAAATTATTTCAATAAGATTTAAATGTGGTCTTCAGTGTCTGACTTTTTCTTGTGGTTACCCAGGACAGGATCAGAAATATGGAGAAGGCATAGAAGGATAACTTTAGATCAATGAGCATTTCAGCTATGGAATGTCTTCTGAACTATTGGTGGTAATTTAAATCAGTGCAACCTTCATGCATGCTTATAGCAGCACAATTTGCAATTGCAAAAATGTGGAACCAAACCAAATGCCCATCAATCAATGACTGGATAAAGAAACTGTGGTATAGATATACAATGGAATACTACTCAGCCATAAAAAGGAATGAATGAATGGCATTCACAGTGACTAGATGGGACTGGAGACTATTATTGTAAGTGAAGTAATTCAGGAATGGAAAACCAAACATCATACGTTCTCACTCATAAGTGGGTGCTAAACTATGAGGATGCAAAGGCATAAGAATGACACAATGGACTCTGGGGACTCAGGGGAAGGGTGAGAAGGGGACAAGGAAAAAAAGACCACAAATTGGGTGCACTGTATACTGCTCGGGTGATGGGTGCACCAAAATTTCACAAATCACCACTAAAGAACTTACTCAAGGGCCAGGCGCGGTGGCTCACACCTGTAATCCCAGCATTTTGGGAGGCTGAAGTGGGTGGATCACCTGAGGTCAGGAGTTCGAGACCAGCCTGGCCAACATGGTGAAATCCCATCTCTACTAAAAATACAAAAAAAAAAAAAAAAAAAAAAAAGAAAGATCTTACTCATGTACCAAACACCACCTTTTCCACAATAACCTATAAAAATAAAAGCTTACTTAAAAAGTAAAATAAATTGGCGTAACCTTTATTGAAAACGTTATGGAGGTTTCTCAAAGAATTAAGAATAAAACTACCATTCCACGGCCGGACATGGTGGCTCATGCCTGTAATCCCAACACTTTGGGAGGTCATGTGGTGGTGGGCACCTGTAATCCCAGCTACTCGGGAGGCTGAGGCAGGAGAATTGTTTGAACCCAGGAGGCGGAGGTTGCAGTGAGCTGAGATCAAGCCACTGTACTCCAGCCTGGGTGACACAGCGAGACTCTGTTCTCCCACCAAAAAAAAAAAAAAAAGAACTACCATTTCACCCAGCCAATCCCACTACTCCACTACTGGGTGTCTACCTAAAGGAAAAGAAGTTGTTATATAAAAAAGACACCTGCACGTGTATGTTCATCACAGCACTACTCACAATAGCAAAGATACAGGACCTATGTGTCCATCAATGAGTGATTGGATAAAGAAAATGTGGCACATATATATACATATATATATATATATATATACACACACGTGTATATATGTGTACATATATATACACATACATACATATATATACACATGTATGTGTATATATATATATATATATATATATACACAATAGAATACTATTCAGCCATACAGAGAATGAAATCTTATCTCTTGAAGCAATGTGAATGGAACTGGAGGCCATCATTTTGAGTGAAACAACTGAGAATGAGAAAGTCAAATACTGCATGTTCTCACTGATAAGTGGGAGCTGAATCATGTGTATATGAGGACATAGAGTATGGAATAGTAGATGTTGGAGATTTGGAAGAGTGGGAGACTAGTAGGGGATGGGGGATGAGAAATTACTAAATGGGTACAATGTACATTATTCCGGTGATGGTTACACTGAAAGTCCAGGCTTCACCACTGCTTAATATATTCATGTAACAAAACTGCCCATGTGCCCCTTTAATTTATACAAATAATTAAAAAATAATTTGGGAAACTAAGGAGGTAGGGGTGGATCACTTGAGCCCAGGAGTTCCAGACTAGCCTGGGCCACGTAGCAAGACCCCATCTCTACAAAAAAAATTAAAAATTAGCTGGGCATGATGGTGAATGCTTGTCTTCCCAGCTACTCAGGGGGCTGAGGTGGGAGGATCACTTTAGCCCAGGGAGGTTGAGGCTGCAGTGAGCTATGATCACACTACGGTACTCCAGCCTAGGTAACAGAGTGAGACCCTGTCCCCAAAAAGAAATTAAGTTTTCCACCATTAAAAAAATAGTTGACATTTAGAATGAACATTATAAGGATGGTCCCAGCTTATGGGATTTTTTTCAGGGATTTAGTGAGTAATGAATACAAAGCTCCTGGAACTTGGTTACAGCTCAGAAACTGTTAGCTGCGGTGACCATTATGCACTGTCCTTTAAAGTTTATGAAATACCTTCACATCCTGAAGTGAGGGGCTAGGCCACCCAGGCAAAAGATACTGAGGGGTTTTGAAGATGGAAGGTCCAGTAATCCCTCTGGAGAGTATGCAGTAAGGGCATTGAAGCAGAAGCAGGAGCCCTTGGGAGAAACCTGTTGGAATGCCATGGTATTTTCCATTTCTTCTGCATTGTGTTAGTCCATTTTACCCTGCTTTACAGGAATGCCTAAGGCTGGGTAATTTGTAAAGAAAAGAGGTTTATTTGGCTCACAGTTCTGCAGGCTGCATAAGAACCATGAAGTCAGCATCTGCTTCTGGTGAAGCCTTGGGAGGCTTCCAATCACAGCAAAGAGGGAGCAGGCATTATCACATGGTGGGAGTGGGAGCAAAAGAGAGAGGAGAAGTTGCCAGACTCTTTAACAACCAGATCTTGTGTGAACAACTAGAGTGAGAACTCACTTATTACCACCAGGATGGTGGAATAGGAATTAAAAGAAATTAAAGACTGTGTAAGCAGAAATTCGGTTATATGTAAGAAAACCCAACTTCCCCTGAGAAAGAGAAAGAGCTGGAGTCCTTTAAAATTCACTGCCTATTGTTCTGTGGCTAGTGGCTAGTGAGCCTTATCTCTCCTCCCTTCCCAGGTTTTGTGAAGACCCTGTTTCCCTTAGCTGTGCAGCTGCAAGGTCACTAGACAGATTCACTCAAGTCACAAAACATGTTTTTCCTTGAAAAGTAAGAAATGATGTAATGCATGTCTCAATTGAATAACTTTTTTTTCTCGCTTCTGTAGTATGCTTCCTCCTGCACAGATCTCCCCCCACCCCACAGCCCCATGAAATGCTTAAAAGGTAACTTAACTCTTTGTTCAGGGCTCAGTCCTTTGGATGTTAATCCAGCTGGGCCGGTGCACCTAAATAATTCGTAAATATCCTCGTGAACCCCATTTCAGTCTCTCTGATTCCTTAAAAATCCTGCAATAATGGCACTCAGCCATACATGAGGGATCCACCCCCATGACCAAACACTAACCACAAGGCCCCATCTCCAACATTCGGAATCAATTTCCACACGAGATTTGGAGGGGGAAAAAATCCAAACCATTCTGACTACTGACAGCCATGCGAGAGGATCTTTGTTCTTGGAGAAAAAAATGTTCAGTGACATCAGGAAACACACAAACTGGTATGTGGTTTCTGCCCTGAGAGCCTGAAGGTGCCATGCTGTGGTTGGTGCTGCCTATGTTGCATACCCTCTGGAAGTCAGGGTAAAGATGGGTGTATTCTAAAGACATGAGATAACTTGATGTGTGTGTGGCTTGGACCTGGTTGAAAGGGATCCTGCTCAGGAGGCCTGCCTGAAGGAGCGAAGGAATCCTAGTAATAAGAATTTGTGAGAGGTGGCATCTGGAAGTTGAGGAATTGGAGAACCTGGAAGCTTCCATAAGGAAACACCTCTTTTTTCATGGAGGGAACTGAGGTCCTCATCAGGGAGCAGCTCTGAAAAAAGCCACTAAGGTATCCTACAAAATAAGAGTCACCTCTGGACCCTTCCCCTCCAGAAAGCCAACATCATGTCACAACTGGACTCTCCCACTCAAGTGGTTCCAATCTCTCCTCTTCCTGGGCTGGGCATCTGAGGGCTCAGAAGTAGGCTGCCAGGTGCAGTCTTTTATGCCACTAATCCCCGCATTTTGGGAGGCTGAGGCAGGAGGATTGCTTGAACCCAGGAGTTCAAGACCAGCCTGGGCAGCATAGCACAACCCCATCTCTACCAAAAATTTAAAAATTAGGGCTGGGCGTGGTGGCTCACACCTGTAATCCCAGCACTTTGGGAGCCTGAGGTGGGTGGATCATGAGGTCAGGAATTCAAGACCAGCCTGGCAGATGGTGAAACCCCGTCTTTACTAAAAATACAAAAATCAGCTGGGTATGGTGGTGCATGGCTGTAATCTCAGCTACTCTGGAGGCTGAGGCAGGAGAATTGCTTGAACCTTGGAGGCAGAGGTTAGAGTGAGCTGAAATCGTGCCACTGCACTCTAGCTTGGGCGACAGAGCAAGACTCCATCTCAAAAAAAAAAATTAGATGGACATGGTAGCATGCACCTGTAGTTGCAGCTACTCAGGAGACTGAGGTGGGAGGATCACTTGAGCCTGGGAGTGTGAAGCTACGGCGATTGCTTGAGGAATAGAGTGAGAAATAGAGCGAGGCTCCATGTCCACAAAAGTTTAAAAAACTTAGCTAGGTGTGTCGATGCATGCCTGTGGTCCCAGCTACTTGGGAGGCTGAGGTGGGAGGATGGCTTGAGCCCAGTAGTTTGAGGCTGCAGTGAGCTATGATCATGACACTGCAGTCCAGCCTGGGGGACAGAGCCAGACTCTGACTCCAAAAAGAAGAGAAAAGTGTTGCCGAATAATGCATTGTCCAAATGGGAGCATTGTGTGAGTGAAAAGGACACACTCTAAGTATTCATATCTGGGCAACCTGTACACACTAAGACTTTCCTCGGCAAACTGGTTTGTGCTATCACTCTGGTCAGCCAACGCTGGACAGGAAGGAAGGAGGATAATTTATGAGAGAGCAGGAAGCCTCTTCCTCTGCCCTAGCCACTCTTCTGCCACAGATGTCTGAGTTTGCAACAGGCCCCTGCCCTTTCCCTGGAGGGGAGGAGACACTGAGGGTGAATGAAATGTGGAGTGTTATTACTCTGAAACGATACTGTTCTTATGACTAAGGTTGGCCAGTCCGGAAAAGCTTTGGAACTTCCTAAAATGTCATCCAGCCACAGGAATGAATAACTCTGACATGAAAAAGGGAGGTTGCAGGGGAGTGTAGCGAAAAAGCAAAGTTGCTTTATGGGTCCAACTTATCAACCACAGCACTTTCAATAAAATGTTCCAGTATCTGATTACACTAACGATGGCGCCCATTTATAGACAAGGAGGCTACAGGGAGAGAAGTCAGAGAGTTTCCTGGGCCTGCGTCCTTCCTGCCACGCAGGCAGCTTCAAGGGTGCGCATCCATCCATCCATTCTGCTACTGAGCATGCATTTCTGTACGTCGGCACTCTCCAGGGCACTGGGGTGGACATCAGGATCTGCTTGGAAGGAATGTCACAGAGACAAGCCCTGCCCCGGGTGGAAAGTCAGCTTAGATAACATGAATGCTGCTGTCTGTGAAGTGCTTATCATTGGACTGGGACTTTCATCATCCCCAGCTCTCATGAGGCCCTAAGAAGTGGAGATTATGATCTGCTTGCAGATCATAATTTATTACTTGCAAATAAAATAAAGAGTCTTGACTGTGGCCAAGAGATTAGACTTGATTGTTCACAACATGGCTTCCACGAATCCACATCTTATCATTCTGAAAGCCATAGATTTCACTCCTCTGTAAGGCCTCTCTAGATAAACCTGCAGAGTGTCTTCTAGTTCCATGTTAATGTGGTTTTGAAGGTTTTTTTTTTTTTCTGGAGATGGAGTCTCGCTCTGTCACCTAGGCTGGAGTGCAGTGGTGCAATCCTGGCTCATTGCAACCTTTGCTTCCTGGGTTCAAGTGATTCTCCTGGCTGCTGAGTAGCTGGGACTACAGGCACATGCCCCCATTCTTGGCTAATTTTTTTTTTTTTTTTTTTTTTTCTGGAAATGGAGTCTTGCTCTGTCACCCAGGCTGGAGTGCAGTGGCGTGATCTTGGCTCACTGCAACCTTTGCTTCCCGGGTTCAAGTGCTTCGCCTGCCTCAGCCTGCTGAGTAGCTGGGACTACAGGCACACGCCCCCATTCTTGGCTATTTTTTTTTTTTTGTATTTTAGTAGAGACAGGGTTTCACCCTGTCTAATAAATACAAACTGGTCTCGAACTCCTGAGCTCAGGCAATCTACCTGCCTCGGCCACCCAAAGTGCTAGGATTACAGGCATGAGCTACTGTGCCCAGCCTTGAAGGGGATATTTTGAGGGTAACCAATGTTCTACTGTCCCTGTGCCATTTGTGTGTACCCTTTAACACACATTACCTTTGTCACCAAGAGAAACCAGGCAACTGAGACCGCTTGCAGGGTTGCGGGTATGTGTGTCATTTGCTTTGCTAATAATGCTGGTGTATTTATTCTCGGTGCTGCTTCCCCCTGAAATAACAGGAGAGAGATTAAAATTGATTTCTAACATAACACTGTCAGGGAACATCTCTGAACTGCCTTTTAGGATGTAATCACTCTGCCCACTTCTGCAGAGAGGTTGGATGTCATTTAAAAAGATGTCAACATGTTTGTCCTTGACGGATGAGCTGACTTCACAAAGCCTCAAACTCAATATTGGCCACAGGGTGATCAGCTCCTGAAGAAACCCGCGCCACTCTGACTGCATTAAGAGGAGCAGGGTGCCGGTCTGGGGAGGTGATGGTCTACCACAGGGGTCCCTAAACCCCAGGGCCGTGGTGGTCCTTGGCCTGTTAGGAACTGGGCCACGCAGCAGGAGGCGAGTAGCAGGTAAGACAGCAAAGCTTCATCCAAATTTACAGCCACTCCCCATGGCTTGCCTTACTGCCTGAGCTCCGCCTCCTGTCAGATGAGCTGCAGCATTAGATTCTCATAGGAGCATGAACCCTATTATGAAATGTGCATAAGAGGGATCTAGGTGGCAAGCCCCTTATGAGAATCAGTTCTCATAAGAGAATTAGTTCTCAAAGAACTAAGAATAGAACTTCTATTCCATGGCCAGGCTCATGCTTGTAATCCCAACACTTTGGGAGGTCAATGCGGGTGGATCACCTGAGGTAAAGAGCTCAAGACCAGCCTGGCCGACATGGTGAAACCCGTCTCTACTAAATGATCTGCCTGATGATCTGTCACTGTCTCCCATCGCTCCCAGATGGGACCGTCTAGTTGCAGGAAAACAAGCTCAGGGTTCCCACTGATTCTACATGATGGGGAGTTGTATAATTATTTCACTGTATATTACAATGTAATAATAATAGAAATAAAGTGCACAATAAATGGAATGCACTTGACTCATTCCAAAACCATCTCCACCCCCACCCTGGTCCTCAGAAAAATTATCTTCCATGAAGCCAGCCACTGGTGGCAAAAAGGTTGGGGACTGCTGATCTGTGGGGCTGACCAACCTGCTTTAGATTTTGCTAAAGGAGGATGTAAACAAGATGAAGTCCAATTAGAAAAGGGGTAATCAGCATTGTGAAGGCTCTGGAATTCCAGTAGTGTGATGAGTATTTGAGAGTTAATTAATGAGTCTTTCTCTGGGAGGGAAGCAGAACAAGAATATTGTCTTCTAAGTTTAGAAGGGCTGTCCTGGAGATGACAATGCAGATTTTATTCAGTGCATCTTCAGGAGGCTGTGAGTAGAAATCAAAGGAAGGTATATTTCATCTTCATAGAAGAAAAGGGGGCTGGGCAAGGTGGCTCATGCCTGTCATCCCAGCACTGTGGGAGGCCGAGGCGGGCGGATCACTTGAGGTCAGGAGTTTGAGACCAGCCTGGCCAACATTGTGAAATCCCATCTTTACTAAAAAGACAAAAAGCCAGGCGTGGTGGTGTGCACCTGTAATCCCAGCTACTCAGGAGACTGAGGCAGGAGAATCGCTTGAACCTAGGAGGCGAGGTTGCAGTGAGCCGAGATTGCACCACTGCACTCCAGCCTGGGGGACAGAGTAAGACTTCATCTCAAAAAAAAAGAAGAAGAAGAAGAAAAAAAAGATTTCTAATGATCAGGACTGCCTAACATTGAAGTATTTGGCTCATGGGGACCTGAACCCCTCATTTCTGGGATCTCTGTCAAGCCTCCTTCTTTGCTCATTCTCTCTGCACAGGAAGTCACAGCAAACTCTCTGGCTCAGAGAATTTGTCCAGGCTACCCCCTCCCTACATCCTGCTTTACCTCTCCTTGGACATCAGCCTTCTTAATTCTCAAAAATCTCCTCTTTGTGCCATCTCTTCTCTTTTGCAGTTAACTTTTTGTCTGTTTCTTAAATACAGACAATACAGTCCCTTCTTCTCTTCCCAGCTCCTCTCCAATCCTTAATCTCAAGTTTCCCATCACTATGGTAGGCAGATGATATCTGTAGTGGAAGGATTAGATTAGACAGCAAAGAAAACTATCAAATTCTAGTGGCTAAAAGGAAGGAGTGTTGTTCTCTCTCATGTCACTGAGTTCTAGAGGAGGGTGATTGAGGGCTGCTGTTGACTCCACAATGCCCCCAGGGGACTCAAGTACCCATCCTTCTGCCCCAATGGATTCAGAGCCCGACATCTACCTCTTGGCCCAATATGAGTAGTTGGGGTTCCAGCCATCACATCTGCATCCTGGGCAGCAGAAAGGAGAACACGGCAAATAATTCTCCTTTAAGAAGACTTCGTAGAGTTCCCTCACTACATTTTTGTTCTATCTCACCAAATCTTAGGCTGGGAAATGTAGTTGTATAGTCACGTTTAAGGCTGCCCTGAAAAAGTTGGGGTTCTGTTTCTGAGATGGAAGAAACAAAAGACGTAGGGACAGGCAATTCCCATTACAATTCCTATTACAATTTCCAAACTGCCAGTCCAGACTCCTCTACTGAGCTACAGCCTGGTGTCTCTCAGTCCCTAGAGGATGGTTTGGAATGTCTCTTAGGTACCCCAGAAACTCCCCCACCATGCTTCTTCCCTGAGCCCCCTATTTCAGGGACTGGCACCTCCATTTACCTTTTGCCCAAACTGAAGCCTCGTTGTCATGGAGATTCTTCCTCCCTCTTCTCAGCACTCAATCACCAAGTCCTAGTCCTAGATGCACCCTGGAATCGATTTACTTCTTTCTATCGCTTCTGCCTCTATCCTAATCACATCACCATCAGCTCTGGCTTTGGATTCCTGGGAGGGGGAAAAAAAAGAAACTAATTCTGAACATTTCCTGCTTAAACAGAGGACAATATCATCACTTTGTGCTTAAAACTGGATCCTCTCTCATTGGCTTCCCCTACTATGCCCCTGAAGATGTCCTGTCCGTCCAAACAGCCTTTGCTGTCTCTCTCCTGTCATCTCTTCAGCTGCCTCTTTTAAACCTTTGCTTCCTCTTGTCTCTGGACATCATCACTTGTTTTTTCTTTTCTCTCTTTGCCTAACTCACGCCTACTACTCATTCTGCAGGTCTTCCTGTAAAAAGTCACTTTCTATTTTTTCCTAAGCTGAGCATTTACTAAGTGTGTACTATGTGCATGGCAGAGTGCTTAGCCATTTATATGGATGATCTCATTTTATTCTTCTCCGGGACTCTAGGATATGAGAACTGTTACTACTCTTACTTTATGTATTTGGGGACTTGAGACATAGGTTATACAGTAAATGCCACCTCCAGAATGAAAACTCAGGTCTTTTTTTTTTTTGAGACGAAGTCTTGCTCTGTCGCCCAGGCTGGAGTGCAGTGGTGAGATTTTGGCTCACTGCAACCTCCACCGCCCAGGTTCAAGCAATTCTGTTTCAACCTGAGTAGCTGGGACTACAGGCACCTGCCACCACACCCGACTAATTTTTGTATTTGTAGTAGAGACAGAGTTTCACCATGTTGGCCAGGCTGGTCTCGAAGTCCTGACCTCAGGTGATGCACCTGCCGCCTCCCAAAGTGCTGGGATTACAGGCATGAGCCACTGTGCTCGGCCAAAACTCAGGTCTTTAACACTCTGATAGATCGATGTGCCTCCCAGGAAGCCTTTTGCTACTTTTCCTACTGTAGACTCTGTGAGAGGCTTGCAAACTGATCCCAAAGTACTTTCACAGACACATTTGGGATGCTTTGAGAGTCCAGAACTCAGTGCACAGAGTTATAGAACTAGCTTTTGGAATTAGCCCGAGTCTTTATTCTCTGCCATGTTCTCCTTCCTGCTGCCTGGGATGCAGATGTGATGGGTGGAACCCCAACTATCCATATTGGATCATGAGGCAGAAGTCAGTCACATTTACAGAGCTGGCTTTGGGAATTAGACAGCCTGGGTTCTGATGGTGTTACGAACTGGGATAGAGGCAGAAGGAATGGAAAGAAGTGGATGGATTCCAGGATATATTTACGAATTGGTGATTGAGCACTGGGGAGAGTGAGGAAGCAACTCCAATACAACCATTTATTGTGACCTTGGGAAATGAGTGAACCTTTTTGTGTCCATATAAAATACAGAAAAACTGTAAAATACAGGCATAATGGTACCTTCTGCATAGGGTTGTTATGAAGAATGAATTAGGTAATATGCGTAAAGCAGTTTGGAAACTGTAACGTTTGGAAATTGTAACTTGTTATGGCATCTGATCTTTGGTAAGCCTTGTAAGTTTAGTTGCTGTTATTCCCCTTGTTATTATTCTAATACACTGACCACAGCACCTCTAATGCTCTACTGGGATTTCTTGAGGGCAGGCATCATGTTGAACCATCTCTGGACATCCAGCACCTCGTGAATTGCCCATAATGTAGCATAGTGTAGTGTAGTTTAATATCTACTGATGCAAGGTACCATACCCAGAGTCCCTTCTTAAGGAGAAGTATTGGAAAGTAGAATTGTTGAGTGGATGTTGGTGACGCAGATTCGTTTGCCTTGGGAAAGATCACAGCTGGAAAACCCAGCCACTTGGGCCTCTCCTGTCTGCTGCTGGCTCTGTGTTTGCCCAGATTTCCAGAATGACAGATGACCAATTCTTTCTGGAAAAAGGTCTTGGAGGTGTGCAGGCGGTTACACTGAGAGGCAGAGATGAAGGAGATGAAGGTGTAAATTGCATTTCCTGTGTCTCAGGCTTCTTTCCCTCCCTCCTTCCCTCCTTTTTCCCTCCTCCTTCCCTTCCTCCCTCCTTTCTTCCTTCCTTCCTCTTTCTCTCTTTCTTTATTTCTCTTTCTCTCTTTCTTTCTTCTTTCTTTCTTTCTCTTTCTTTTTTCTTTCTTTCTTTTGTCTCCCTCTCTTTCTCTCTTTCTCTTTCTTTCTGTCTCTCTTTTTTCTTTCTTTTGTCTCTCTTTTTTCTTTCTTTTGTCTCTCTCTCTTTCTTTCTTTCTCTCTTTCTCTCTTTCTTCTTTCTTTCTTTCTTTCTTTCTTTCTTTCTTTCTTTCTTTCTTTCTTTCTTTCTTTCTTTCTTCTTCTTCTTTTTGAGATGGAGTCTTGCTCTGTCTCCCAGGGTGGGGGTACAGTGGCATGATCTCGGCTCACTGCAAACTCCACCTCCTGGGTTCAAGCGATTCACCTACTTCAGCCTCTCACGTAGCTGGGATTACAGGCACGCACCACCACACACAGCTAATTTTTGTATTTTTAGTAGAGACAGGGTTTCTCCACGTTGGCCAGGCTGCTCTCGAACTCTTGACCTCAGGTGATCCATCCACCTTGGCCTCCCAAAGTGCTGGGATTATAGGTGTGAGCCCTGTGCCTGACTCAGCCATCTTTCAATTATCTGCAAGAAGGCTTAGAATGTAGTGGTTAAGAGCTGGTACTGCAGAAGCAGATAGCCCTGAATTCAATCTCAGTTCCATTACGTACTATCCATGTGACCTAGAGCAAGTGATTAACAATGCTGAACCTCAGTTTCCATCATTAAATGGGCCTAATTGTTATTATTGGGGTAATTACAATTATTATAGAACTAACTTCATAGGGGTATTATGAGAATTAAAAGAAATGCAGAAAAAGCATTTGGCCCAGTTTTTAGTTGGTAACACTCATTAAATGACTGTTAATTGTTTTTTTTATTATCATTAACTTCTGCTTCAAAGGCTTTGCAAGAGTATATCTGAGGGCACAAGCCAAGAGATTAGCTTCAGGTTAATCATTAATTCATCCTGTTTTTTTCCTTTCTCTTTTTTTTTTTTTTTTTTTTGAGATAGAGTCTCACTCTGTCACCCAGGCTGGAGTGCAGTGGCGTGATCTTGGCTCACTGCAACCTCCGTCTCCCGGGTTCCTGCCTCAGCCTCCTGAGTAGCTGGGATTACAGGTGTGTACCACTATGCCAGGCTAATTTTTGTATTTTTAGTAGAGATGGGATTTTACCACATTGGCCAGGCTGGTCTTGAACTCCTGACCTCAAATGATCCACCTGACTTGGCCTCCCAAAGTGCTGGGATTATAGGTGTAAGCCACTGCGCCTGGCATTTTTTTTTTTTTTTTTTTTTTGAGACAGAATCTTGCTCTTTCACCCAAGCTGGAGTGTAGTAGTGAGATAGCTCACTGCAGCCTCAAACTCCTGGGCTCAAGCAATTCTCCTGCCTCAGCCTCCCAAGTAGCTAGGACTAAAGGTGCATGCTCCCATGCCTGACTAATTACAAAAAATTAATGGAGACTTGCTACGTTGCCCAGACTGATTTTGAACTCCTGGCCTCAAGCAATTCTCCTACCTCAGCCTCCCAAAGTACCAGGATTACAGGTGTGAGCCACTTAACATTTATCAACTATTCAATAATTGGTAGGCCTCATGCTAAATTCTTTAGGGATATGAATCAAGCCCTCAGTGAGCTTTGATTTTTACCTAAGAAGGTAGGATAGTTTCATAAATTAGAACAAGTGACCAAACCTCTCTGGGCCTCATTAGTCTCATGTACAAGAATGATTATAGGTGATGAACTAAAACTCACTGAACAAAGCAACAGTGTTTTAAAGATGCAGGTAAAAGAGGATGGATGGATGGATGGATAGAGTGGGGATGGCTTGAAGCAAATGATGCAGAATTTGAAAGAGCAGAGGTTGTTGAAAGATGGCAGAGAGCTCTCCAACCATATCATGCTCTGAGCCTTGTCATGTGCTGTGCCCTCCCACACTGTAATGAAGTTCCCTTTGTTCTTCTGCTTCCTCCACATTATAACTTTTATTTACTCCACAGGATGCATCCCAAGTATTATTCCTACTAGGGAGGCCTTTCCTGATCTATCTTTATTTCCTTAGCTCCCTGTGGATACACCTCTGATTGAAGTTACTATTCAGTGCTCCAATTGTCTGCTGGCAACTGAAGTTGGAATCCTTCAAGGGTCAGGAATATCTTATTCATCAATTCTTCCCCAACATCTAGTATGTGTTTGACACACAGGTATTTAATATTTGGATGTGTGACTAAATGTCATATACATGAATGAATAAAAGAGGCTGGGTGCGGGGCTCACGCCTGTAATTCCAGCACTTTGGGAGGCTGATGCGAGTGGATCATAAATTCAGGACTTCTAGACCAGCCTGGCGAACACGGTGAAATCCGATCGCTGCTAAAAATACAAAAAATTATTCGGGCATAGTGGCACATGCCTGTAATCTCAGACTTGAGAGGCTGAGGCAGGAGAATTGCTTGAACCCAGGAGGCGGAAGTTGCAGTGAGCCGAGATCGTGCCATTGTGCTCCGGCCTAGGCAACAAGAGCGAAACTTCATCTCAAAAAAAAAGAATTAATGAAGTATACCTGCCCCACAGTTAACTGCCCCTTTATTCGAGGCATGGATATTCGCCTTTTGGGGCTGCCGGACATCAATTTATCCTTCTTTTCATAATAGCATGCCATTTTTATTTGGGAATCCACCATTCTCCCAGGTGGCCCATTCCATCCAGGAGAAAATGACACCACTGTCCTCTTCCTCAATAACTCAATCACTGGCTCCTCTGACCAGAGGATTGGTTCAAGGAAAGATAGGTGACCTAGGTTGGCCGATCAGACTGAAGCCCAGGACGTGGGCTCTAAGATTAAAGGAAGAAGTGCTTTTCTCAGTTGGGTTTATAAGCCATGGGAAAGGCAAGGGTGAAGTTCAAGCTCAGTGACAAATGTAGCCAGGAATGTAGATCATTTCAGAATTTTTCCTGCCTGTCATCTCAGTTTCTCTGTGCATATTGATTTCAATTTTTTAGGTCAACTTTCTTTGTACATCGGGAAGCATGGCAGCCACAGATCCTGGGCTTCACAACTGAAGGAAGGAATCAAAGTACTGGCCCATAAACTTGAAGTGGTAGAAGGATATTGGTTAGAATGAAGTGTTCCAAGGCCATCTTATCTTTGAAGAGGTGGATAGAAATATTGATTAAACTTAGGTCTTATTTAGCCAAGTAGGCACATTAAAATTTGAAGGATGACCACTGCATGAATAGAATCTGAATATGTAATTCCTAAGTAGCAGAGGGAAATAAAGGAATAATGGGAAATTGATTAATCCAAGGAGGCAGGAAAGAAAATACAAAGAAGCATACAAAATCATGATAAAGAAAAAAATAGAATGTAAAAATGGATACATAAAATCAGTAGGCTTTTTTTGTAGATTTTTTCACATAGAATTATCCAATGTCAAAAAATACTTTTCTGCAACAATAATCTTTCTCTTATATAATGTTAGATAGTCTTCCATCATCACATTTTTCATGATAAATTTCAATCTACATTTTGTAAATAAAGTCCATGTTGATAGCAAAAAAAAAAAAAAATCAAGAGGCACACTCAGTGTAAATGGAATCGACTCATAAGTTAAAAGACAGACATTAAAAGACTGAACCAAAAAGAAGGAAAATCCACCTCAGTGTAACTTACAGGTAATACATCCCACACCTAAAGCCACAGAGAGGCTGGACCATTAGGATGAAAAAGACAGATGAGCCATATACTCACCAAGACAAAACTGTTTTATCTGTGCTAATATTGGACAAATGCACTTTAAGACAAAGAGAATAATTAGGCATAAATATGAAAAGTACATGACGTTAAAAGTAACAATTCTGCAAAAACATGTAACAATTTTGAATTTTATTTTTATTTTTTCTTTGAGACAGAGTTTCACTCTTATTGCCAAGGCTGGAGTGCAATGACGTGATCTCGGCTCACTGCAATCTCCGCCTCCTGAATTCAAGCGATTCTCCCACCTCAGATTCCCAATTAGCTGGGATTACAGGTGCCCGCCACCACACCTGGCTAGTTTTTGAATTCTTAGTAGAGACAGGGGTTTCACCACTTTGGCCAGGTTGGTCTTGAACCCCTGACCTCAGGTGATCTGCCCGCCTTGGCATCTCAAAGTGCTGGGATTACAGGCTTGAGCCACTGCACCTGGCCAACAATTCTGAACTTTAAATAATAATGTAGTCTTAAAAATGACTGAATTACAAGGAGAACTGGACAAACCCATAATGATTATGAGAGATTTTACACCACTATCAGTAACACTGCTTTTGTCAAGCAGACAAAAATTTATAAGGACATAGATTATTTAAATATATTCTGAAATTCCAAAAGACAAGGTATACTGTGTACCTAATAAGTAGTGAACATATATATATATACATGTATATATATATATATATATGCGTATATATATATATATATATATACATATATATGTATGTATGTATTCCATGCAACAGTTGCAGAAACTGACCAGCTATTAGGCTGTAAATTTCAAAAAACGTCAAAGAATATTGTATAGGCAATATTTTCTGACTATAATAAATAATTAAATTAGATATCAGTAACAAAAATATAAATTTAGGAAATTCCATATATTTGAAAGTTTTAAAATGCACTTTAAAATGGAACAAAGAAGAAATCCTAATGGAAATTATAATACGTTTAGCAGAATTACTACATATAAAACTTCTAGGCTGGGCGCAGTGGCTCACACCTGTAATCCCAGCACTTTGAGAGGCCAAGGCAGTCAGATCACCTGAGGTCAGGAGTTCGAGACCAGCCTGGCCAACATTGTGAAACCCCGATTCTACTAAAAATACAAAAAATTAGCTGGGTATGGTGGCATGCGCCTGTAATCCCAGCTACTAGGGAGGCTGAGGCAGGAGAATCACTTGAACCTGGGAGGCGGAAGTTGCAGTGAGCCAAGATCGCACCATTGCACTCCAGCCTGGGCAACAAGAGCAAAACTTCGTCTCAAAAAAAAAAAAAGAAAAGAAAAGAAAAATTGATACATATAAAGCCCACCAAACAATTTGACCACAGATTTTCGCCTTGTTATCAAGCTTATCTGGCATCATTTGCAAGAACTCAGAATAGGGTGCAGGGCATGGGATGCTGCTTAGGAAGCCCAGCAAGGCTCCCGTGACTGCCACAAGTGTCACAGGAAAGCCAGTGTCAGTTTCCTTTTGGGGAAGGGACAGCTAAATACTGTCCCAACTACCACCAGGTTCGGGACTCAGGACTTTCTGGAAAACATTGTAAACTTAAAATAAAATCCTGGTCAGGTGTGGTGGCTCACTCCTATAATCCCAACACTTTAGGAGGCCAGGGCAGGTGGATCATTTGAGGTCAGAAGTTTGAGACCAGCCTGGCCAACATGAGGAAACCCCTACTAAAAATACAAAAATTAGCCGGGAGTGGTGGTGTGCACCTGTAATCCCAGCTACTTAGGAGGCAGAGGCAGGAGAATTGCTTGAACCCAGAGGCAGAGGTTGCAGTGAGCTGAGATCCCGCCACTGCACTCCAGCCTGGATGACAGAGAGAGACTCCGTCTCAGACAAATGAACAAAATCCACGATAATTATGGGAAAGAGGTTTTGAAAACTGAACCTCATTTTAACTCATCATGCAAAGATATTTTATTCCCGTGCATAATATTACCTATTCCTATGTATAGGTTCGCATGCTTTGAGAAGGTATGTTGCTGGAAAAGTGAAGTTTTGAAATCCCTGTCATAATTTTTGTGTATGTAAAAATGGACTTTCTTTAGACTTTCTTTACAGGCTTGCATTTCCTTTAAGCAGGGTGTGCCTTTTGTGCATAAATCTCTGCATCTGGTCTCTGCTCCTGGGCAGGTCTGGGAGCTTTCCTGGGTTTTCCTAGAGCTCAGGGAAAGGAAAAATGATTTATTTGATCATGGATGAAGCCAAATATTTGCACATCTTGCCGTTCACCTCTTGCTCACCTGGTGGTTTGGCCATGACTGAGGAAGCCAGAAATCCTTGGGGAGTAGATTAGCTGAGCCAGCCTAGTGAGCAAGTTCAACCTCCCCCACTGTTTAAACATCTCTGACCTCTGAGGGCCCTGAAGAGATTAATGAAAGTCAGTGAAGATTATTTCACCATGCACAATGCTTATGTGGTTGCCGCTGTTCTGAGCCCAGCAGACGGCTGCTTCGCGTTTTTCCCTGACCGCTTTGCCAGGGCACAGGTAATTGCTTGCTGCAGTCAGCCCAAGGTAAAGAAAGTATGGAAGCTCGATCAGCCCTCAGAGGAGGTGGGGCTGGCATTTGCTACTGGGTAACCTCTGAAATAAAGGAAGCCCTGTGTTTCCGCAGGATGCTCTACACCTGCTATGTTTCAATAATACGTGTGGTTGGGAAACCGGCTGACTGCAAATGATGCTTTTCTTTTGCAAGTGTCAAATAAAGAAAAAAAAAGGTGGGGCCGGGCGCAATGGCTCACGCCTGTAATACCAGCACTTTAGGAGGCTGAGCTGGGCGGATTGCAAGGTCAGGAGTTCGAGACCAGCCTGGCCAATAGGTTGATACCCTGTCTCTACTAAAAATATAAAAATCAGCCAAGCATGGTGGCCTGTGCCTGTAGTCCCAGCTACTTGGGAGGCTGAGGTAGAAGAATTGCTTGAACTCGGGAGGGGGAGGTTGCAGCAAGCTGAGATCTCACCATTGCACTCCAGCTTGGGCAACAAAGTGAATTGCTGTCTCAAAAAAGAAAAAAGAAAAGTGGAATCCCTGGTTTAGAAACGTAGATTTTGGAGCAGAAAGGACCATGACATCCAAGCACTTGGTCAAGGTCAAAGCCAGTGTTGGGAATAGGCCCCCAAAACTGGCCATAAACAAAATCTCTGCAGCACTGTGACATGTTCATGATGGTCATGATGCCCACGCCGGAAGGCTGTGGGTTTACTGGAATGAAGGCAAGGAACACCTGGCCCACCCAGGGCAGAAAACCACTTAAAGGCGTTCTTAAATGACAAACAATAGCATGAGTGATCTGTGCCTTAAGGACATGCTCCTGCTGCAGATAACTAGCCGGACCTATCCCTTTATTTGGGCCCATCCCTTTGTTTCCCGCAAGGAATACTTTTAGTTAATTTGTAATCTGTAGAAACAATGCTTATCACTGGCTTGCTGTCAATAAATGTGTGGGTAAATCTCTGTTCGAGGCTCTCAGCTCTGAAGGCTGTGAGACCCCTGATTTCCCACTCCGCACCTCTATATTTCTGTGTGTGTGTCTTTAATTCCTCTAGTGCTGCTGGGTCTCCCTGACTGAGCTAGTCTCAGCAGCCAGTATTTATGGAGGAGTTTGGACTCAAAACCGTATCTGTCCATTTCTAGTTCATGCGGTGCCCTTTTCCTGACTCCGATTTGTTCTCCAGAATGACTGGGATTGCAAAGCATGGCTGTGATTAACCATGACAATCTGAAGCCTTCCAACATCACTGGGCTCTCAGTGTGGCCTCTCTGATCCCTGAGGTCTGGAGAAGGGTGCCTCACACACCCACTTCCAGAGTGGAGCAAACCAAAGCTTCCCCTCAATTTCTGTAACTTCTCTAAGACTCAGACTCTCCTGGTCCTTTTGGTCTCTGCAATCTGGGCCTGTGAGGATTCTCTTTCTACTTAAAATTTAGCCTTTCTATTAATTTATCTCTCTTTCTCTCTCTCTCTCTCTCTCTCACACACACACACACACACACACACTCTGCATGTATGCGAAAGACGTTTTGACTTCAGTACACTCTGATAAACTCTTAGGGGAAACAGATTCCCCCAACAGTTTTTGCTAAGAGTTTATCAAAGTGTCCTGAAGTCAAAAGGGAAGAGAGAAGAGAAGTTTACAGACAAACAATGTAAACAAGTATTTAAAGCAAGAAAGATCAATATCAATTCTTCTTTTGCTCCTTTAAATAGACTTTCTTTTTTTGAGCAATTTTGGGTGTACAGCAATATTGAGCAGAAAGTATTGGGTTATCATATACTCTCTGCATTTGCCTACCTGACCCCCAAAGCCTCCCACGCTGTAAACATCTTGGTCCAGAGTGGTATATTTATTGCAGTTGACAAACCTACTTTGACACATCATTATCGCCTAGAGTCCATAGTTTGCATTAGGGTTCACTCTTGGTGGTGTACATTCCATGGGTTTTGACAAATGCATAATGACATGTATCCACCATTACAGTATCATACAGAGTATTTTCACTGCCCTAAAATTCGTCTGTGTTCCCCCTATTCATCCTCCCCTCCCCACTATTCCCAGACAACCACTGATATTTTTACTGTTTCTATAGGTTTGCCTTTTCCAGAATGTCACGTAGTTGGAATCATATAGTAGATATCATTTCCTGGTTGGCTTCTTTCATTGAGTAATATGCATTTAAGTTTCTTCTAAGTAACATTAATTCTTCTTCTTTTTTTTTTTTTTTTGAGACGAAGTCTCGCTGTGTCACCCAGGCTGGAGTGCAATGGCACAATTTCAGCTCACTGTAACCTCTGCCTCCCTGATTCAAGTGATTCTCCTGCCTCAGCCTCTGGAGTAGTTGGATTACAGGCGTGTGCCACCACTCCCAGCTAATTTTTGTATTTTTAGTAGAGATGGGGTTTCACCACGTTGGTCAGGCTGGTCTCAAACTCCTGACCTCGTGATCCACTCCCTTTGGCCTCCCAAAGTGCTGGGATTACAGGCGTGAGCCACCGTGCCTGGCCGGTAACATCAATTCTTAATTCTTTGCCCCACCGCTCACCCCCAGTTTCCCCCATATTCCAGCTTGTAGATTTCCTTTCCTCACTCCCATGCTCATCTCTATCCTTCAGTCTCTCAGTTCCAACTTGGCTTCAGAAATTCCTCCGTCTCCTTCTGTGGTGCAGAGCAGCTTCTATTCCCCCTCTGATATCTCGGTATCTGTTCATGCATATTCTCAGTACACCTCACCTACTCCCTCTAGACTCCACATCTTCTATCTTTTTTTTTTTTTTTTTTTTTTTTTGAGACCGAGTCTTACTCTGTAGCCCAGGTTGGAGTGCAGTGGTGCAATCTTGGCTCACTGCAACCTCCGCCTCCCAGGTTCAAGCGGTTCTTATGCCTCAGCCTCCTGAGTAGCTGGGGTGACAGGCACGTGCCACCACATCCGGCTAATTTTTCTATTTTTAGTAGAGATGGGATTTCACCATGTTGGCCAAGCTGGTCTCAAACTCCTGACCACAGGTGAACCACCTGCCTCAGCACTCCCAAAGTGCTGGGATTACAGGCATGAGCCACCATGCCCTGCCGACTCTATGTCTTTCTATGGACAAAGCTATGTCCTTCAAAGAGGGATTCTGTTGGAAAACAAAAATCTTAGATTTCACCATCTCTTTGCACCCATGAAAACTGTCCTATGAGAGGCTGACAAAGCTGCTGGGAAAATCTGAGACTCCAACTTGTGCTAGAGCAGGGCTGAGCCTCTCAAAAGGGGAGGGATAGACAGGGCTCTCCATCCTGAAATGACTCCCCACCATCCCCTACCAGACTGGCCCAGGAGCTTCAGGATAAGGCACTAGTTCTGGATTAAAATGAAAGACTAAGCTGGTAGAAGTCCTCTCCTTCCCGCTAGCCCCCAGTAATGACCTCTCCTGGAATCTCTACTTCCACTGCTTCCATGATATTGACTGTTCCAGCTGTGGGCTCCATCCTCCTCAGATTCGTTTTCCTACTTCAGCCCCATCCGTGTCACTCTCCCCAAGGTTTCGTCCTTGGCATCCACCCCTTCTCTCTCAACATTCATTTTCTTTTTTTTGTTTTGTTTTGTTTTTTTTCAAGGCAGAGTCTCGCTCTATCATCCAGGCTGGAGTGCAATGGCACGATCTCGGCTCACTGTAACCTCTGCCTCCTGGATTCAAGCAATTCTCCTCCCTCAGTGTCCTGAACAGCTGGGATCACAGGCACCCACCACCACACCTGGCTAATTTTTGTATTTTCAGTAGAAACGGGGTTTCACCACGTTGGCCAGGCTGGTCTCGAACTCCTGACCTCGTGATCCGCCTGCCTCAGCCTCCCAAAGTGCTGGGATTACAGGCATGAGCCAATGCACCTGTCCTCTCAACACTTATTTTCTTACACACTTATTCAATTCCCTGGTTTCTGATGCCACTTAATCGGGTTCAACTCACTCTCTATTCTGGGCCCTTAGCCACATTTCTGTCCCAAAATCTGGCCTCGTCGTCTCTCTTGGGGTCACCTCAAAGGCATCCAAAACTCATCATCTGGCAAACCAAATCGGTGGTCTTCCCACCCCAGCCTAATCTTGTCTTCTCCCTAACTTCCTCTTTCTATGTGTGGTGCCATCAAGGTTTTGATCTTTTGTGGAGTTTTGGTTTTTTTGTTTTTTTGGGTTTTTTTTTTGCACTTCTTTCCCCACTCTGCAATCATAGTCCAGTTCTGTTGATGGATCTCTCCCTTGAGCTTCAGTTTCCATTTCTTGGTTGCTACCTTAGTCTCACATCCCATCATAGTTCACCAGATCACTTAGAAGGATCTTCCACCCGGCTACCTACTGTCGTTGTCTCTGTTTCAATCCTCCCAAACACAGCTCTTGATTATGCTCCTTCTTCTTCTTTTTTTTTCTTTTTGAGATAGAGTCTCGCTCTGTTGCCCAGGCTGCAGTGCAGTGGCATGATCTCGGCTTACTGCAACCTCTACTTCCCTGGGTCCATTCAATTTTCCTGCCTCAGCCTCCTGAGTAGGTGGGATTACAGGTGTCCACCACCATGCCCAGCTAATTTTTTTTTCGTATTTTTAGTAGAGACAGGGTTTTGTCACATTGGCCAGGCTGGTCTTGAACTCCTGACCTCAGGTGATCCACCCGCCTCGGCCTCCCAAAGTGCTGGGATTACAGGCATGAGCCACTGCGCCCAGCCTGATTATGCTTCTTATAGCGATTGCCCGATCTGTCACCCTTCTATACTCCATGACCTTCAATGACTCCTTATTGTCTATGGAAAAAAATCCTTAACTAAATCTTCCAGGCATTTCATGATGGAGTTTCCACAAAACTTGCTAATTTCATCTCATTGTTCCTTTTCATGCCACCTAGCAAAATCAGATTATTATCTGTTTCCAAAATTCACTGTACATGTTATCACTCAATATTTTTGTTTATATTTTCCCTTTGTCCACCATGCTCTTTTTCTCCATCCTTGCCTATCAGATCTGACCTATACCTGTTGTACAGCTCCAATTGCTACCTTTCTGCAAAGCCTTCCTTTTTTGCTTCAGGGAGCAACTTTCTCCTTTTTCGCCTAAGAGAATGTTAATTGATTTATATTTTAGCACTAAACATTGTCCAGTTTATCATCGTACGTTAGGGTCTCTCTACCTTTCAGATTAAAGGCTCCTCAAAGGGAGGCTCTATGTTTTGGGTTCACCTTTGTATCTTTTTTTTTTGATAGAGTCTCTCTCTGTTGCCCAGGCTGGAGTGCAGTGGCATGATCTCGGCTCACTGCAACCTCTGCTTCCCGGGTTCAAGCAATTCTCCTGCCTCAGCCTCCCAAGTAGCTGGCATTACAGGTGTGTACCACCGTACCTGGCTGATTTGTGTATTTTTAGTAAAGACGGGGTTTCACCATATTGGCCAGGCTGATCTCGAACCCCTGACCTCAAATGATCCACCCACCTCGGCCTCCCAAAGTGTTGAGATTACAGGCATGAGCCACCACGTCCGGCCGCACCTTTATATCCTTAAAGCAAGTCATATGTGCTTAAATGAATCATTTCATAAGATTGACAGAAGGCACATTGGATCTCAAAGGAATGGAATGAAAGAAGCTGAAAGTAATTATAGTATGCAGTATTGACCCTGGTAGGTGACGCCAAGGTAAGTGGACAGGGGCCATTGCTAGGAGAAGAGGGTTGTTGACAGCATGCTTCTCTAGCTTTACAGTGTTGCCTCTGGCTGGCCCCAAGTGTGAGATCCCATGGACACGAGAGCAGGGCACAGATAGAGCATGTGTTGTATTGGATTATTCATTACACTCAGAATAGTGGGGAATTCTGCTGGGGAGAGTGGGAGAGTTTGCTGGAAGCCTGTGTTATAGCTTATAATCTTACATCCAAGTCTTTTGTGTAATGTAACCCATTACCATATCCCTTGGGTGGCTCAAAGTCATGGAATGTTAGAGTTGGAAGGAAATTCAAAAAGGATCTTGTCAAATCCCCTAGTCTTACGGGTAGAGAAATTCAGCCCTGGAAAGGTTATATAATTCTCCCAAGGTTACACAGAGATACATAACAGAGTCAGGGTGAGAACTGAAGCAAAAAAAGAATAAAACATTTGTCAAGTGCCTGTGCTGTGCTGGGGCTGTGTGTCAACTAAGTGAGGTGAACCCTGCATTTCTCATTGCTAGGCAAGGGAGTTGCAGCTCAGAAAGGTGGAATGTCTTGGTAAGTCATAGGTAAGTGATAGATCCGTGATTTAGTCTTAGAAGTCGACTGACTTCTAAGAGATGGTCTTTCTGCTGCTTGTTATGCCTCGTTAAAAGTGAGCAGGTGGGAAGGGAACTCTTTGCAAGCATCTCCTGAATGCAGAGAGCTCTTGAGAGATCCTTCACTAGGGTAGAAAAGGAGAGAGTCTTCTGTGCACAATGACCCTATGGGGCAATTGTTGCTTTCCTCATTTTGCTGATGAGTAAGTAAAGAGAGGGAGGCTACAGTTGCCCTTCCATGATAGCCTAGATTGTAATTGGTGCAAGTAGGAGGAGCACCATGCCTGTTTTATACCTATTTATTTATTTATTTATTTTTGAGATGGAATCTTGCTCTGTTGCCCAGGCTGGAGTGCAATGGTATGATCTCGGCTCATGGCAACCTCTGCCTCCTGGGTTCAAGCAATTCTCCTGCCTTAGCCTCCTGAGTAGCTGGAATTATAGGCACCCACTACCATGTCCAGCAGATTTCTGTATTTTTGTAGAGATGGGGTTTCACCTTGTTGGCCAGGCTGGTCTTGAACTCCTGACCTCAGGTGATCCACCTGCTCGGCCTCCCAAAGCTCTTGGATTACAGGCGTGAGCCACCACGCCTGGCCTGTACTTCTTTAGACTTTAGTCTCCTTGTCCGTAAAAATAGGGAACCTGGACATTTCCCACCTTCGTGTTCCACCAAATTGTACTCTTTAAGGCTCGGTATCAGTTACTTCTCCATCTCTAAGCTTTTGCTGAATGTTGGAGTTAACCAAGATGGCTTCACCCACTGACATTCTTAGAGCTTGATTATTTTTGCCACTCAATGACATCGACTATCTTGCACTATGAGCATTGCTTCTTAAAATCTGTGTCGAAAGAGGGCAGAAGCATTGTTAGAAACTGTGATGTCTGGCTGGGCATGGTGGCTCATGCCTGTGATCCCAGCACTTTGGGAGGCCGAGGCAGGTGGAATGCTTCAGCTCAGGAGTTCAAGACCAGCCTGAGCAACAACGCAAAACCCTGTCTCTACTAAAAATACAAAAATTAGCCTGGTGTGGTGGTACACATCTGTAGTTCCAGTTATTTGGGAGGCAGGAGGATCGCTTGAGCCCGAGAGACGGAGGTTGCAGTGAGCAGAGAGGTCGCCACACTGTACTCCAGCCTGGACGACAGAGCAAGACCTTGTCTCAAAACAAACAAACAAATCAACCAACCATGATGTCCTTCTCAGGTGGAAAGCTGAGGGCCAGGAGATGGTATTTTCAAGGGTTCTTTCATAGATAATTGAGCCCTGAGGAAAAAAGAGGCCATGGGTACTACCTAGGCATATGGTGGCCATGGCATTGATTTGTGCTTATGGCCCATTCTGAGGGCCTCTTGGTTTGGCAGGGAGAGCATTCCATAAAGATGGGAATGCCCAGAAGAGCTGATGAAGGTGGCATTAAAATAAGCATGGAGGGGGATGGAAAAGACACCATGAATCTTATTCCCATGGAAACAGTAATTGTGGGCTTGGATCTTAAGCACAGCATAGGTAATTAAGTGAATCAGAGATTAAAATACAACCTCACATGTATCAATTGAACAGGTGGGAAGGGGCTCAAAATTAGTATATGGTCATAGCAGTAGATGCCCATGATTAAAAAGACAGTGAGACAAGAGCAGGGGCAGGGTTCAAAGGCAGGCCTTAAGTTTTAAGGCCACTTTGAGAGTCAGGGACTCGCTAGGAGTGGTAGTTCATGCCTGTAACCCCACCACTTTGGGAGGCTGAGGCGGGTGGATCACCTGAGGTCAGGAGTTCAAGACCCTCCTGGCCAACATGGCGTAACCCCGTCTCTACTAAAAATGCAAAAATTAGCTGGGCATGGTGGCACACGCCTGTAATCACAGCTACTTGGGAGGCCAAGACAGGAGAATTGCTTGAACCAGGGGGGCAGATGTTGCAGTGAGCTGAGATCTCGCCACTGCACTCCAGCCTGGCGACAGAGCAAGAATCCATCTCAAAAAATAAAAAAAGATAGTCATGGATTCTTGGAACACGCCCTTGGATGTCTCATGTCTTAGCACAACACACATAACCCAAGTATGTTCGTGACGACGAACTGGTTGAGTTTGGACAAACTCATGTTTCTGCCAAGAGGTAGTGAGTATAATTATTTCACAATGCAATGTTCCCCTAATAGCTGGAGGACAGATCATTTGCAATCTCCTCAAGCTAATTGGTACTAGATATTTAGAACCTTTGGCTTGTTTTACAAAGAACTCCCTGGTTAGGATTCAGGACATTGTTCTTTGTGTCTGCTTTCAGTCCCATTTCTGAAAGAAATTAAGGCCCCAAGGGAAAGTTGTAAGATGTATGTCTCCATCTTCAAACCAAGCTGATAACAAAAAGCATAAAGTACCTGTAATCCCAGCATTTTGGGAGGCCAACGCGAGTGGATCACGAGGTCAGGAGATCGAGACCATCCTGGCTAACACGGTGACACCCCGTCTCTACTAAAAATACAAAAAAATTAGCCAGGAGTGGTGGCGGGTACCTGTAGTCCCAGCTGCTCAGGAGACTGAGACAGAAGAATGGCGTAAACCAGGGAGGCGGAGCTTGCAGTGAGCCGAGATCGCGCCACTGCACTCCAGCCTGGGCGACAGAGTGAGACTCTGTCTCAAAAACAAACAAACAAACAAACAACCCATAAAGCAAACAAAATGTGAAATCCTTGCTCTAAAACAGCCCCTCTTAATTTTTTTTTTTTTTTTTTAAGACAGAGTCTCACTTTGTCACCCAGGCTGGAGTGCAGTGGCGCCATCTTGGCTCACTGCAGCTTCTGCCTGCCAGGTTCAAGCGATTCTCTTACCTCAACCTCCCGAGTAGCTGGGATTACAGGCATGCACCACCACGTCTGGCTAGTTTTTGTATTTTTAGTAGACATGGGGTTTCACCATGTTGGCCAGGCTGGTCTTGAACTCCTAGCCTCAAGTGATCCACCCACCTCAGTCTCCCAAAGTGCTGGGATTACAGCCATGAGCCACTGCGCCCGGACCCTCTCCCCCCCATTTAAAAATATGTAGTTTGGACTATGAATTTATTTGGTTGAGGATTAATTTCAATCAAATTGTTCAACTAGAACGATAAGTAGAAATCATGGATTCTAGTCTTAATGACCAAAATTATGCAAATTTGGCTGGGCATGGTGACTCATGCCTGTAATCCCAGCACTTTGGGAGGCCGAGGTGGGAGGATCACCTAAGGTCAGAAGTTAGAGACCAGCCTAGCCAACATGGTGAAAAACCGTCTCTACTAAAAATACAAAAATTAGCTGGGTGTGGTGGTGCATGCCTGTAATCCCAGCTTCTTGGGAGGTTGAGGCATGAGAATCACTTGAACCCGGGAGGTGGAGGTTGCAGTGAGCTGAGATCATGCCACTGCACTCTAGCCTGAGAGACAGAGTGAGACTCTGTCTGAAAATAAATAAATAAATAATTATGCAAATTAAAAAAACACATAATAGAGATCTTTACCTATCTGAATAAATTTATTAGTAACGTGAACAAATTCTCCTTTCTGAACATTCATTTTGAAAAAAATATTAATTTTTATGTCTGGTATGCAAACCACAACGACCTTGATTTTCATAAGGGTAATAATTCTCACGAAAACACGGGACAATTAGATCATCACTTTCAAAGCCTTGTTATGTCGGCTTGATAAAAAGATTCCAGTGGAAATCAAATGTGTACTCTCTATTTAATTAATATTACAAATAATTAGAGAATTTCATGTGCAAATGTTATCCATGGAAACACGTACAGATGAAAAACAGCTTCAGAATTTCCGTGGAGTGTTTTTGAGACTCTCATATTCTCTGGTTGTCAGAAAGTCTTTCTAAGAAAGAAAAAAAAAACAGAAGAAAAGAAATTAAATTTTATTTTATTTTAATGCCACTTGGCTTCTTAACATGGGTGTCCCAGATATTCACATTTGAAAGCTAACAGATGTGTTATGGTTGGAGATGCCAACCCACTTTTTCTCTCTGAATGATTTCTGGCTCCCCACCCTTCCTCTTTTTCTTTTTATTAAAATGTTACCTACAGCTTTAAGGAAACCCCTCCCATCACATTTACATACTGATTTTAAGAGAGTAGCTTCTAAATTCAGTCAAAAACACAAGCTGTTCTACTTTTCTAACATTACAACAGCAACAGCAGCAGAGCACATGCATCCCAAAAATGGTCAGCCTCCCCACTTACCCTCCTTTTCTCCTGGTTCTCACCCTGTTCCTACCTTGCAGTCATGGCCATCGCTGTGTCATCGTCTACCCGGGCCTGGTGACTTTTAGGAAGCTGCTCAGACCATGTTGCTATACCAGGAGACACACAAGGGCAGCCAGGTTTGGTTTGGGCTACACAGCGTTTTAGACATCAAAATATTTCACATCGAGTTCCAAATTTAAGACCTCTTTTTCCATGACTGGGTCATGAAATGACCAATGGTCATTCATGACCCAGAGGTGTATAAATCATTCTTCCATAAAGACACATGTGTGTGAATGTTCACTGCAGCACTATTCACAATAGCAAAGACATGGAATCAACCTAACTGCCCACCAATGATAGATTGGACAAAGGAAGTGTGGTACATGTACACGATGGAATATTGTGCAGCCATAAAAAAGAATGAAACAATGTATTTTGTGGGAACACGGATGGAGGTGGAGGCTATTATCCTTAGCAAACTAATGCAGGAACAGAAAACGAAATACCGCATGTTCTCACTTATAAGTGGGAGCTAAATGATGAGAACACACGAACCCAAGAAGGAAACAACAGCCACTGGGATCTACCTGAGGGTGGATAGAGGGTAGAGGAGGGAGAGGAGCAGAAAAATAACTATTGGGTACTGGGCTTAATACCTGGGTGATGAAATAATCTGTACAATAAACCCCCGTGACCTGAGTTTACCTATAAACCTTCGCATGTACTCTGGAACCTAAAATAAAAGTTAAGCAAAAAAAAGGCTTTTTCTTTTAAACATCTGAAGATTTGGTGGCTCAGAGGCCATGTTCCCGAGTGGTGACATCCAATTAGCTACCAATTCTACCTCTCCCAGCTATTCTAGGCCAGTGTTTTTTTGTTTTGTTTGGTTTTGTTTTTGAGACAGGGTCTCGCTCCGTTGCCCAGGCTGGAGTGCAGTGCAACCGTCGTAGCTCACTGCAGCCTTGAACTCCTGGGCTCGAGCAATCCTTCTGCCTTAGCCTCCTCGGTAGCTGGGGCTGGTACAGGTGTGCACCACCACGCCTGGCTAATTTTTAGTTTTTTTGTAGAGACAGAGTCTTGCTGTGTCACCCAGGCTGCTCCCAAACTCCTGGGCTCAAGGGATCCTCCTGTCTCCGCTTCCGGAAGCTCTGGGATTACAGACGTGAGCCACCATGCCTGGACCAGGCCAGTGGTTTTTGAAGTGCGATCAGGAGTCCAGCAGCATGCGGCATCACTTGGGAATTGTTAGACGTGCTTACTCTGAGGCCTCAGCTACTGACTCAGAATCTCTGGGAGGTGGGAGTAGGGGGCAGCCAAAATGTTTTAACAGGCTCTTCAGGGCTGCTGGTGCATATTCAAGTTTGGAAATAGCGGTTCTATATGGTTGCCTGCTGGGCCCCTGAAGGCATCTGTGTTTGTCACCACAGCCTACATCTAATCCTTACAACTCCCCAAGGCATGTGTTGTTTTTCCATTTGATCACTTTGTTCCTAATGTGTTAAGACTTTAACACATACAGGGAAAAGTAGATCCATGTTCTCCTTCTGCATTTGAGACAGCACTGGCTGGTGGGCTTGTGTTCTCTCTAGTCCAGCATGTATCTTTCTTCTTTTTTATTTTTATTTTTATTTTTTATTTTGAGACAGAGTCTCACTCTGTCACCCAGGCTGGAGTGCAGTGGCACGATCTCAACTCACTGCAGCCTCTACCTCTTGGGTTCAAGAGTTGCTCCTGGCCGGGCGCGGTGGCTCACGCCTGTAATCCCAGCACTTTGGGAGGCCGAGGCGGGCGGATCACGAGGTCAGGAGATTGAGACCATCCTGGCTGACATGGTGAAACCCTGTTTCTACTAAACGTATAAAAAATTAGCCGGGCATGGTGGCGGGTGCCTGTAGTCCCAGCTACTCGGGAGGCTGAGGCAGGAGAATGGCATGAACCTGGGAGGCGGAGCTTGCAGTGAGCTGAGATCGCACCACTGCCCTCCAGCCTGGGCGACAGAGCAAGACTCCCTCTCGACAAAAAAAAAAAAAAAAAAAAAAAAGAGTTGCTCCTGTCCTGTCTCAGCCCCTCAAGTAGCTGGGACTACAGGCATGCACCACCATGCCTGGCTAATTTTTGTATTTTTAGTAGAGATGGGGTTTCGCCATGTTGGCCAGGCTGGTCTCGAACTCCTGGCCTCAAGTGATCTGCCTGCCTCAGCCTCCCAAAGTGCTGGGATTACAGGCGTGAGCCATCGCGTCCGACTCAGTGTGTATCTTTCTTCATCTGTTCTTTCTATGCTCATTTAGTGTTTGCTATGTATTGGGCATAAACCTAACGAAGCCTCCCTTGTGTTAACTCATTCAATCTTCACAACCACTCTATATTAGCAATGAAGAAAGTAAGACACAGAAGAAATGAAGCATTTTTTTTTATTTTTCTGAGGCTCTGTAATTAGGGAATGGTGGAGTTAAAAGCAAGCTCCGGCTGGATAACTCTGGAGCCTGTGTCCCCACCACCTACACTAGATTGCCACTTTGATAGGCAGGTTCTTCATTTTGGCTTGCTGTTTGCCCTGTAAAAGTGGAGACAGTATTTGGCTTTGAGACAGAGCAAGGACCCCCTTTGAGGGAGCTGCTGGAGACCCCCAAGCATGGAAATAAAAATCCTGAGTTCCTTCAAGGGAAATTCCAGGCACCCAGCTTGCCCTGAGAAGTAAATGAGCAACTTGATGAGCAAGAAGCTAATAGTAGCTTAAAACAATCTGGCCAGGTGCAGTGACTCATGCCTGGAATGCTGGCACTTTGGCAGGCCGAGGTGGGCAGATTGCTTGAGCCCAGGAGTTTGAGGCCAGCCTGGCCAACATGGTGAAACCCTCATCTCTACTAAAAAAAATACACTGCTAGGCGTGGTGGCTCTTGCCTGTAATCACAGAACTTTGAGAGGCTGAGGCGGGCCAATCACAAGGTCAGGAGTTCAAGACCAGCTTGGCCAATATGGTGAAACTCCATCTCTACTAAAAATACAAAAATTAGCCGGGTGCAGTGGCAGGTGCCTGTAATCCCAGCTACTCAGGAGGCTGAGGGAGGATAATCTCTTGAACCCAGAAGGCGGAGGTGGCAGTGAGCCGAGATTGTGCCACTGCACTCCAGCCTGGGCAAAAGAGTGAGACTCCATCTCAAAACAAAACAAAACAAAACAAAATTAGCTGGGCATAGTGGTAGGCACCTGTAATGCCACCCATATAGGAGGCTGAGGCAGGAGAATCGCTTGAACCTGGGCAGAGGTTGCAGTGAGCCGAGATTGTGCCCCTGCAGTACAACCTGGGAGACAGAGCGAGACTCTGTCTCAAAAACAAACAAACAAACAAAAAAACAACAGCCAAAAAAGTTAGAGTCATGAGATGCTTGGTTCCCTACAGAAGCTAAACATGACATCTTAGCACATGTCCCCGAGTTGGTTTTCAGAATCCTGGACCCCACCCAGTGGATTCCCTGGCACATAGACCTCAGATGAAGGGGAGCTGACGACTGAACTCTGAGCTTGGTTCTTTGTTCTAAACTTCTCCCTGAGGGGCCTGGAGGAGGTCATGCTCACAGGCTAGAGCTAATATTCTTTTCTGATGACCCCGCATTTTTTTTTTTTTTTTTTTTTTTTTGAGGAGGAGTCTCGCTCTGTCGCCCAGGCTGGAGTGCAGTGGCGTGATCTCGGTCTGAGTAACCAGTTCATCCCCTCTTTCAGGACTTTCTCTTGACATCTGATATCTCATGGTGGGACCAGAGTATAAAATATAATTTCAAGCCCAGTTACTGTGGCTCATGTCTGTAATTCTAGCACTTTGGGAGGCTGAGGTGGGAGGATAGCTTGAATCCAGGAGTTCCATCCCAGCCTGGGCAATGTAAGAAGACCCCACCTCTACAAAAAATACAAAAATGAGCTGGGTGTAGTGTTGTGCGCCTGGAGTCCCAGCTACTCGAAAGGCTGAGGTGGGAGGATCACTGGAGCCCAGGAGCTGGAGACTGCAGTGAGCTAAGATCGTACCACTGCACTCCAGCCTGTCTCTAAATAAATAAATAAATAAATAAATAAATAAATATAAAGGAAGAAAGAGGCCAGGTGCAGTGGCTCACGCTTATAATCTCAACACTTTAGGAGGTCAAGGTGGGCAGATCATGAGGTCAGGAGTTTGAGACCAGCCTGACTAACATGGTAAAATCCTGTCTCTACTAAAAACACAAAAATTAGCCAGGCCTGGTGGCACATGCCTATAATCCTAGCTACTCAGGAGGCTGAGGCAGGAGAATCGCTGGAACCCGGGAGGCAGAGATTGCAGTGAGCCAAGATCGTGCCATTGCACTCTAGCCTGGGCAACAGAGCAAGATTCCGTCCCACCCCCTGCCAAAAAAAAAAAAAAAGAAAGAAAGAATTCCAGGCCCAGGGGCAGGACGTGGTGCTATCATTGGTCAGGGGTCACGCACACCAAGTGCATGGCTATTTCCTCTACAAAGAAGTCTGACACCTTATCTTCAAGCCCACTTCTCCCTTTCCAGCCCTAAAGCCCTCTCTGTATAGGGATCTCCTTGAGCCTCCAGGACTGGCCCTGGTCTTGCAGCAGAGCAAGGCAAAAGGCTCTGATGAAAAGCCTCATCATGGTCGCTGGCTATCAGGTGTTCATTATCTCATGACACAGGAGTACTGAAATGGAACATTCACATATTTTAAACTTGCAGAGAATTGTGCTTTAATGTAATTATTTCTAAAAGATTCTTCATCAGAAAGGTTAATGAGAGCAATATAGGTTAATGGCCGCACCAAGGAGACCGACATCCTCTGATAATTGACCTTATTGATACGGAAAAGTGCTCTGCGCCTCACCTTGAGGCACCGGGCTGCTTTCCCTGGTCAATTATCTTTTAATGAAGCCTGCCTCTTCGGCTGCTGTTGAACTGTCAGGCCCTGGTGTGCAGTTCCTCCGTCTTCACTGAAGAGAAGCCCTCCTTAGAATTCTCTGCAGGCCCTAGCTTGTTTTCTGGCTCTCTGGCTTCTCTCATCCACGAAGATTAAAAAAAAAAAAAAAAAAAAAATTATGGGACCAGGAGTGGTGGCTTGCGCCTGTAATCCCAGCACTTTGGGAGGCCAAGGTGGGCAGATTATCTGAGGTCAGGAGTTTCAAACCAGCCTGTCTGAAACTTAGCGAAACCCTGTCTCTATTTAAAAATACAAAAATTAGCCGGGTGTGGTGGTGTGCGCCTGTAATCCCAGCTACTCTGGAGGCTGAGGCAGGAGAATCACTTGAACCCAGGGAGGCGGAGGTTGCAGTGAGCCGAGATCACACCACTGCACTCCAGCCTGGGCAACAGAGCAAGACTCTGTCTCAAGAAAAAAAAGAATGGGGAAAGGTAAGTGACATTTATTAGGCACATCCCATCTGCAGGACCTCTTTGGGGTGGCCTCTTTTACAGGCTTTGATTTCATAGACTTTACAACCAACTTGTGAAGCAGGCTTGGCTCATCCCAGTTTACAGATGGGGAAACTGACTTTGGGATGGTCAATGACATGCTCATCATCACAGTTAAAAGTGGCATTGCTGTTGTTGGTTTCCCCCGTTATTCAGCCCCTGCTACCACAGCTGTCCCCTGACGAGGTGTCCGTTAGTGCCTCAGCAAAATACAAGGGCATAGAAGGGGAGGTGAAGACCTGCTTCTCGGTTTTGCATTTGTGTCATTGTCAGACACGGGGTTCAGAGATTGCATCTTTAAGATCAGTCAAGGTAGATGCTGAGATGCAGGGCTGCTGGCTCTCAGGAGGGGTCCATTCAGAACTGAACATTGTCCGTGGAAACCCATCTGAAACTACAGCATCTGCCCTAACTTCTTGTCACTCTCTTCTGGCCCTGGATCAGATCATCCTTTGAACACTGATGGCAACAGCTTGATGGGCCTCCAATGGCTGGCATGGTGCATTTAGAGTCAACCCTATGTAAAGCATGGTGCATAGCGAAATGAGGGCACTAAGCAAAATTGCCACCAGTGCCCACCCAGTTTGCAGCCCAGCGAGTTTCCAACAAGCTCTACCCTGGAAATCTCCTCTGAGAGGTTCCACACCTCAGTTATCAATAATCGCATCATCTCTGCTAATGGATTGCAGATCAGAGCTTGGCCTGCGAACCTCTCCTGGGTCCTGGCCCAGTGACAAGGAGACTGCCCCAGAGCTTCAAGGTCCATCCATCCTATGTCACAGGGTGAGATATTTCAGAAGCCTGGTTGAGATTGTAGGGGCCCAGTGCTGGGTGTCCCTTCCCATCCCTGGACTTAGCAGGACCTTCAGGAGGCTGAAATTATCCTGTGTCAGCTCATCTAAAAGGGGAAGAATTATTTTATTTATTTATTTATTTAGAGGCAGGGTCTCATTCTGTCACCTAAGCTGGAATGCAATGGCACAATCATAGCTCACTGCAGGCTCACCCTCCTGGACTCAAGTGATCTTCCCACCTCAGCCTCCCAAGTAACTGGGACTACACGCACAAGCCACAATGCCTGGCTAATTTTTTTTAACCAATTAAACATTTCAGACTTGGCTGGGCTCAGTGGCTTATGCTTGTAATCCCAGCACTTCAGGAGGCTGAGGTGGGTGGATCACTTGAGCCCAGAAGCTGGAGACCAGCCTGGCCAACATGGCGAAAACTTGTCTCAAAAAACAAACAAACAAAAAAACCCCACAAAAATTAGCCAGGCATTGTGGCTCATGCCCGTAAACCCAGCTACTCAGGAGACTGAGACATGAGAATCACTTGAACCCAGGAGGCAGGGGTTGCAGTGAGCTGAGATTGCACCATTGCACTTCAGACTGGGTGACAGCATGAGACTCTGTCTCAAAAACAAACAAATGGCCGGGCACGGTGGCTCACACCTGTAATCCCAGCAGTTGGGAGGCCAAGGTGGGCGGATCACGAGGTCAAGAGATCAAGACCATCCTGGCTAACACGGTGAAACCCCATCTCTACTAAAAATACAAAAAATTAGCTGGGCGAGGTGGCGGGCACCTGTAGTCCCAGCTACTCGGGAGGCTGAGGCAGGAGAATGGCGTGAACCTGGGAGGTGGAGCTTGCAGTGAGCCGAGATTGCGACACTGCACTCCAGCCTGGGCGACAGAGCGAGACTCCAGCTCAAAACAAGCAAACAAACAAACAAACACAACCATTTCAGACTCAACTGCGTGAAAATCCAGATGGCAGAAATCTCTCCTGACCTTGGAGGGTGAGACGGGTTGGTACGAGGCTTTGCTTTTAAGAATTGAATGGTTACGTTCTCCTTCTTGAACTCTAAAATGAGTGCTAAGTAGCCTTTTTCATAGCCTTCTGCTGCACTAGGAGGGAGAACCAACTTGAGACCAGGAGGTCGAGGCTGCAGTGAGCTATGAATGGTGCCATTACACTCTAGCCTGGGTAACAGAATGAGACGCCCCTAGAAGAAGAAAAAAATATTTTCTTATGTTGTTATTCACTGAGCTGTATTTCCTAGGTGTAGCGTCTGTCTCCCTGGCTAGAATGTAAGATTTAGAGATTGGGGATTGTACTCATTGCCTACCAGTGGCATTTTCTGTGAAGGGCATGAACATTAGCCTTTGACCCAGCCCCTCTCCCCTTTACTCTAGAATTCCCTTCTACTCTCCCCGCCCATTAAGCTACCAAGTCCGAGGACTGATGATAGCTTGATCTTGACTACCTTCACCTGGTCAGATCTGTGTTGTGTTGGCATGTTCTAAGGCTTGGAATCTGAGCATCTATGTCTGAGCCTGGCCCGCAGGAGTGACTGTCTTTAACTGTTTGGACAGATTTTGATGCCATTTAAAAAAAACCAGCTGGGCATAGTGGCTCACGCCTGTAATCCCAGCACTTTGGGAGGCCGAGGCAGGTGGATCACGAGGTCAGGAGATGGAGACCATCCTGCTAACATGGTGAAAACCCTGTCTTTACTAAAAATACAAAAAATTATCTGGGCATGGTGGCACACACCTGTAATCCCAGCTACTCGGGAGGCTGAGGCAGGAGAATCGCTTGAACCTGGGAGGTGGAGGTTGCAGTGAACTGAGATCATGCCATTGCATTCCAGCCTGGGTGACAGAGCAAGACTCTGTCTCAATAAACAAACAAACAAATAAATAAAAAAATAAAAAAATAAATACTTTTATAAAAACCTATTAGAGGCTGGGCATGGTGGCTCACGCCTATAATCCCAACACTTCTGGAGGCCAAGATGGGAGGTTGGCTTGAACTCAGGAGTTCAAGACCAACTGGGTAAAATGGTGAAACCCTGTCTCTACTAAAAATACGAAAAATGTTAGCTGCGTGTGGTGGTGTGCACCTGTAATCCCAGCTACTCGGGAGGCCGAGGCATGGGGACTGGAGGTTGCAGTGAGCTGAGATTGCAATACTGCACTTCAGCCTGGGCGACAGAGTGAGACTCTGCCTCCAAAAAAAAAAAAAAACCTATTAGAATCTCCTTGCTTTCATATAGGCCATAAAGACAAAAATAAGACCAGTGAAAATATTTACATAATGTACACTACACTAGCAATGGAACTCATTATCATAAGGTAAATAAATTCACCTAATGAATAAGCTTGTTTGTTTGTTAGTTTGTTTTGGAGATGGAGTTTTGCTCTCGTTGCCCCAGCTGGAGTGCAATGGTGCAATCTCGGCTCACTGCAACCTCCGCCTCCTTGTGTTCAGGGGATTCTCCTGCCTTAGTCTTCCAAGTAGCTGGGATTACAGGTGCCCACCACCATGCCTGGCTAATTTTTTTTTTTTTGAGATGGAGTCTCACTCTGTCAGCTAGGCTGGAGTGTGCAGTGGCACGATCTTGGCTCACTGCAACCTCCACCTCCTGGGTTCAAGCGATTCTCCTGCCTCAGCCTCCTGAGTAGCTGGGATTACAGGTGTGCGCCACCACGCCCATCTAATTTATGTATTAGATAAATTTCTCCATGTTGGTCAGGCTGGTCTTGAACTCCTGACCTCAAGTGATCTGCCTCCCAAAGTGCTGGGGTTACAGGCATGAGCCAGATCACCCAGGTACACAGGTTTTGAAAAAAAAAAAAAATAGAAATGGAAATTCCTGTAACATTAAATTAATCATTTTAAGGTGAACAATTTAATGACATTTAGTGCATTCATAATATTGTACAACCACTGCCTCTATCTAGTTCCAAAATATTTCCAACACTCCAAAGTAAAATCCTGTACCCCTTAAACCATTTCTCCAAATTTCCCCTTCCCTCCATCCCTTGGCAAATATGAATCTGCCTTCTGTCACTATGAGTTTACCTATTCTCAATATAAATGGGGCCAAAAGACTAAATAAGACAAAAATAAGACTAGTGAAAAAATCTGCATAATATGCACTATACTATAATTTTTTTTAAAACTTATGCAATAGGTGAATTATAGAGGTGGAAATTCACTTAACAAAAAATCAACCATTTTAAAATGAACAATTTATGGCCTTTTGTGTCTGGCCTTTTTCACTTAGCATAGTGTTTAAAGGTTCATCCACGTTGTAGCGTGTATCAGTACTTCCTTTCTCTTTAGGGCTGAGTAATATTCCATTGCATGGATATACCACCACTGGTTTATCCATTCATCTGTTGACGGACTTCTTGGCTGTTTTCATCTTTTGGCTATTGTGAATAATGCTATTATGAATATGTGTGCTACATACTTATTTGAGTACTTGTTTTTAATTCTTTTGGGGTATACCTAAGAGTAAAATTGCTGGATCCTATGATAATTCTTTTTTTTTTTTTTTTGAGATGGAGTCTCGCTCTGTCACCCAGGCTGGAGTGCAGTGGCGCAATCTCAGCTCACTGCAAGCTCTGCCTCCTGGGTTCACGCCATTCTCCTGCCTTAGCCTCCCGAGTAGCTGGGACTACAGGTGCCTGCCACCGTGCCTGGCTAATTTTTTTTTGTATTTTTAGTAGAGGCGGGGTTTCACCATGTTAGCCAGGATGGTCTCGATTTCCTGACCTTGTGATCCACCCGCCTCAGCCTCCCAAAGTGCTGGGATTACAGGCGTGAGCCACTGCGCCTGGCCTGGATCCTATGATAATTCTATGCTTAACTTTTTCAGGAGATGTCAAACTATTGTCAACACAGGCACAAACCACTTTTTATTTTATTTTATTGTTTTTTTTTTGGGAGGGAGTCTCACTCTGTCACCAGGCTGGAGTCCAGTGGCTCAACCTCTGCTCACTGCAACCTCTGCCTCCTGGGTTCAAGCGATTCTCCTGCCTCAGCCTCCCGAGTAGCTGGGACCACAGGTGCATGCCACCATACCTGGCTAATATCTCATTTTTATTTTTATTTTATTTTTATGAGACAGAGTTTTACTCTTGTTGCTCAGGCTGGAGTGCAATGGTGCAATCTCGGCTCACTGCAGTCTCCGCCTCCGGGTTCAAGAGATTCTCCTGCCTCAGCCTCCTGAGTAGCTGGGATTACAGGCATGTGCTACCATGCCTGGCTAATTTTGTATTTTTAGTAGAGATGGGGTTTCTCCGTGTTGGCCAGGATGGTCTCGAACTCCTGACCTCAAGTGATCCGCCCTCCTCAGCCTCCCAAAGTGCTGGGATTACAGATGTGAGCCACCGAGCCCAACCCTTTTTAAATATTAAACAATACAATGGGGAGATTTTGGTGTGAATCCCAAGTGGCCCACATCCTGCTTAAGAAGGCAGATCATTTTGCCATCTGTTATTTTCAGAGATTAGTCTTCCTCACTAGGGGAAGACAATGAGTCCTTCAAGACCATTTTAACCTAATTCAAGAAGTGATGATTATTAAGTTATTGAGGCATTTGGAAGTTAGATTTTCTATTGACAACCAGGTGTTCTAATATTTGGAAGCACATCACATTCTTTAGTAGAGATATCAGAGGAAGGAAAATGAGGGTTCTGTTCTCTCACCGTGGCAGCTTGGTGGACCTAAGACCTTTTCCAAACGAGGTAGTTGAACATAGCAAATAAAGGGGAATGTGTTAAGTTGGAGGGCTGTAGGGTATAGTGGAAAAAAACGCACCACTTTTGAAGGCGGAAGATGGGAATTAAACAACTTAAGGGGCTGGGGGCAGTGGCTCATGCCTGTAATCCCAGCACTTTGAGAGGCCGAGGTGGGTGGATCACGAGGTCAGGAGTTCAAGACCAGCCTGGTCATCATAGTGAAACCCAGTCTCTACTAAAAAAGTACAAAAAAAAAAAAATAGCTGGGTGTGGTGGCGGGTGCCTGTAGTCCCAGCTACCTGGGAGGCTGAGACAGGAGAATCTCGTGAACACGGGAGTCGGAGATTACAATGAGCCGAGATCATGCCACTGCACTCCAATCTGTGTGACACAGCGAGACTCTGTCTCAAAAAAGAAAAAAAAAAAAAAAAAAGACTTCTGATAGCTCAACTGGTGCCGTGCTTCATGGTGAGCTCATCAGAGCTACCAGAGCTGGAATGAAAACATCAAGGTGGAAAATCAGGGCAAGATGAAGTCAGGTGTTGGGCAGATCATCTCGGTGAGACATAAAGGCTAAGCCCAGACAAGGGTGGGCCAGTGTCAGGGCCAAGCATGGCAGGAGACGTCAGATTTAAATCAGAGTAAACTGAGCTCCAGAGAGGTGCTGAAATCCTAGAACAAAGCCCATAGAGAGTTGTCAAGGAGGAATGGTTTGGGAGCAAGGATGTGTATGCTGTCAAGTTAATTTACACGATGGAGTGAGTTGCATTTGAAGGGCTAATGACTAGTACCTATAGACTCTATTGGGTGAATCTTAAAGAACTGAGGAAGGGCCGGGCGTGGTGTCTCATGCCTGTAATCCCAGCACTTTGGGAGGCCGAGGCGGGTGGATGGCCTAAGGTCACGAGTTTGAGACCAGCCTGACCAACGTGGTGAAACCCTGTCTCTACTAAAAATATAAAAACTAGCCGGGCGTGGTGGCAGGTGCCTGTAATCCTAGCTACTCAGGAGGTTGAAGCAGGAGAATCACTTGAACACGGGAGGTGGAGGTTGCAGTGAGCTGAGATCATGCCATTTATTGCACTCCAGCCTGGGCAACAAGAGTGAAATTCCATCTCAAAAAAACAAAACAAAACAAAAAAAGAACTAAGGAGGAGGATGGAGGTGTGAAAATCAGGTGCCTTCTGCAGGTCCCTTCCCAGTCTAAATTCTGAAGCTCGGCCAGGCCCAGTGGCTCATGCCTGTAATTCCAGCACTTTGGGTGGCCAAAGCGGGTGGATCACTTGAGGCCAGGAGTTCGAGACCAGCCTGGCCAACATGACAAGACCCTGTCTTTACTAAAAATACAAAAATTAGCTGGAGGTGGTGGTGCACACCTGTAATCCCAACTACTCAGGAGGCTGAGGCACCGGGATTGCTTGAACCCGGGAGGCTGAGGCACCAGGATCGCTTGAACTGCAGAGGTTGCAGTCAGCTGAGATCATACCTCTGCACTCCAACCTGGGCGACAGAGTGAGACACTGTCTCAAAGAAAAAAAAAAAATCTGTAGCTTTGTGAACTTGGGTTACAAGAATATTAATACAGCGGCAGGGCGTGGTGGCTCATGCTTGTAATCCCAGCACTTTGGGAGGCCGAGGCGGGAGGATCACGAGGTCAGGAGATCGAGACCATCCTGGCTAACATGGTGAAACCTCATCTCTACTAAAAAAAATACAAAAAGTTAGCCGCGGGTGGCGGTGGGCGCCGGTAGTCCCAGCTACTCGGGAGGCTGAGGGAGGAGAATGGCATGAACTTGGGAGGTGGAGCTTGCAGCGAGCTGAGATAGCACCACTGCATAGCAGCCTGTGTGGACAGAGCGAGACTGTCTCAAAAAAAAAAAAAAAAGAATACTAATACAGCTGAACCTGGGATCTCTGTTAACATTGATACTTTATAGCTGCCAAATTCGACAATAAATGAGATTTGATATCAAGAAGTTCTGAGTTGCTGCTTGGAGGTTCCTGGGATCAACCTGGTTGTGCTTCTAGCTTCAGCCTTGGGTATGGAAAAGAACAAAAGCCTGCAGAAAAGCAGCAGTTATTCACTTTGTTGCTTTCAATGTGTATTTGGTTGAATGGGTGCCTAGAGATTTTTAAACATTAGCTCCTTTTAAATCAAGCTGGGCGCCTTATAAATCAAAATGATAAATGATTGATAAATAAACTGTCATTGCCACAATTAGATTCTCCATTATACTTGTATGCTATAATTTAAAATGTAATTTCCCTTGAAGCTCATAAAGGCCCTGTAGTAATAGGGTGTCACAATGTATTAGGGGCACGTGCATGCATTGTGGCTGAGTGCGCACCTTGATGAAGTGCAGGGCTGAGCTGTAGGGTTTTACTGCAAAAGCATGTGTTCAGCTGTGGGTTCAGGGGCAGATCTATGACATTCAGGGAACTGGGTGTTTCAGCCAGAAAACCAGAAGGTTGAAGAGGAAAGAAGTCCTCCAAATGGACTCCCCAAAAAAGCGAGTTAGCATGTGTTGCATAGGCTGCCAAAGATTTTCCAATCAAGCTCATCCAGGTGATAATTTTTCATGCATTTATATCCTGTTTTTGTCAAGGGTAATTTAGTAAGATTTATCAGGAAAGAATATATATTCTACAACCCAGTTTTCTCCAACTGATCAGTGAGAAGATCAAACTTCCAAGGAACCACCAGACTCAAATCTTTGGAAATGGAGTTGAAAGATTTCCATTTCTGAGAAATGTTCTGATTTTTTTGTTTGTTTGTTTTTTGGTTTTTTTTTTTTAAGATGGAGTCTCGCTCTGTCACCCAGGGTGGAGTGCAGTGGCCCCATCTTGGCTCACTGCAAACTCTGCCTCCGGGATCCAAGCGATTCTCCTGCCTCAGCCTCCTGAGTAGCTGGGATTACAGGTGCCTGCCACCTCAGCCGGCTAATTTTTGTATTTTTAGTAGAGACGGGGTTTCAACATGTTGGCCAGGGTGGTCTCGAACTCCTGACCTTATGTGATCCACCCGTCTCAGCCTCCCAGAGTTGTGGGATGACAGGCGTGAGCCACTGCACCTGGCCTCCCTGATGCTTTTGATGCCTCCTTATCTATTCCAGTCATACTCCAGTTTAGGAACAACTGATACAACAGGTCATGATCTTAAGACCAGTTCCGCAAAGACAACACTCAATGACTTCTGATTCAGCACCCCTCGGTTTAGCCAAATGAATTGGAATTTGCATATCTGTGTTGGCAAGTAGTCTAACTTTGCAGGTAGATTTTGTTTTGTTTTGTATTTTGAGACAGAGTCTCACTCTGGTGCCCAGGCTGGAGTGCAGTGGTGCAATCACAGCTCACTGCAGCCTGAATTCTTTGGGCTCAAGTGATCCTCCTACCTCCAGACTTCTGAGTAGCTGAGACTGCAGGTGCATGCCACCATGCCCAGCTAATTTTTGTATTTTTTAAGTAGTGACAGGGTTTTACCATCTTGGCCAGGCTGGTCTTGAACTCCTGACCTCATGATCCACCCACCTCAGCCTCCCAAAGTGCTGGGATTACAGGTGTAAGCTGCCGCCCCCAGCCTGATTTTGTTTTCTGTATTAAAAAATGATGTGGCTTCCCTTAACCATTATCTGTGAGAATCATTATGTTTGAACATAAACACCAACGAATTCTGTCTTCTGGATTCCTCAAGCGTCTTTCCCTAATATCCTTCCCCAAATGACCACCCAAATCTTCACAGATGGCTATCCCTCTCATAACGTTACCTTTAAGCCATCTTTCCCATCCTGCAGATGTTTACTTCAAGTCCTAACTCCCCTCAGTCCCCATTACAGGACTGAGAGTGTTGTCTCTAAGACAGGATGGATGTCTTAGAATTGCAAAGAGAACCCCCGACTCTCAGAGAAGGGTCAGATTTCCACAAACACTTTAAATCCCTATTTATTTTTCCCCCTTGCCAGTTCATTAGTGCCATACCTCCACATTTAAATTCCGCCCACAGAGTGAGCAGAATGGATGTCACCAGGCTGGTGTTAAATCAACAGTCCCTGTGCTCACAGAGCCCTTTGACCTGAGCTTTTTGGAATGACCTGAGATCATTAGAGACCCAGTCAAGTGTGGCTGTGAGAGTCTGGTTGGTGTCAGAAACCCTTGTGACCATTTATAATTTCTCATGTAGCTCTTTCCTTGTCCCCAAATTGGCCATCAAGTGGTTCAATTGACCTTGAAATGTAGATTGTAAATTGTGACTTGAGAAAACCAGAGATTCCAAAGAGATTTTTTTTTTATTCCAATTTGGCCTTGACATGGCATGCATTTAAAAAATTTTCCAAGGATTTCTTTCCTGCTCAGAGGGATGCATGGCATCTTGCTTGGGAAAGCCCTTGTTAGCAAGAGTTCTTGTTCAGCCTGTTCCAACGATACATTCAAATTAATGAAGCCAGGTTTCTACACCTTGATTGGAAGTTAACGTTGTGGAAAAGGAAGCTGATCAGATTTGCTATTGGAGTAGGAGAATTCCCATTCCCCTCTTCCCAGGCTGGTAGTAAACCACGGGGACGGTTTCTTCCTTAAGATTCCTCAGAGGTTCAGTGTTACATTCGGTGAAGCTGAGGAGTTAACCCAGGACAGTGCATTAGTTAACGCTTGGGCAGAGCTAACACCATGTTTAAGCTTTCCAATGAACTGTGTCGAACCTCCTTGTCCGTCCTTATTTTCTGCCATGATTTGAGAATTGGCTCAGATGTTTTCTAATATGCTTTACTGTCACCCAGATAGAGATCCTCTTTCTACTTTTTTTTCCTTAGCCTGCCTTCAATAGCCGTCTCCTATCAGCTTCCAGGGAGGGGTCCCCACATCGTATTCATCTCTGTCTCACAGGCACCCAGAGCCTGGCAGGTAAATTTCATTGAATGGAAATGGATATGTCTGTAAATGCATTCAGTTCTTCTGAATTAATCTAAGGCCAAAAAAAAAAAAAAATCACAAATGGGAACTGAATAATTCACCAATTTATAAACTTGGGAAATCCAGAGGAGAAATTTAGCCCTATCTCATCATGTTACAGATAACTGATGTATATGGTGGAATTGTGATTTGCCCAAGGCCACTTGAGTCCGTCCAGTTCTCCCTCCATCTTTTAATTTAATCTATGAATCCTGGGCCACTGTGACTTGAACCCCAACGCACTGAAGTGTATACATTCCTGCAACTTGTAATTTAACAGAGATATTTACAGAATCCCTTTATGGCTGTACTTCATCTTGCCCAAAAGAAGCTGCGTGTAAATCTGATCACTGTTGAAAAATAGAAGGAAATTATTCTATTTAAATTAACCCCACAGTCAAATCTTTTACAAAGCCAGGGATCCCTTTTCTATGTGACTAAATACAGCCTAATTAACCTATTTTTGTTACTCACAGTTTTTGTAAAGTGAAAACCTCCTTATTTAGGAATATAACAGACTCTGAAGGTGAGGAGAGCAAAAAGTGCCAAGAGATGGGGGTGATGGTTTGGGAAGCTGAGGTATCTTGAAATAGTCTATCATAGGATTAGTACATTTATATACTTGAAATTCTTCTGGCACTTCCCTTCTCCTTCCTTCCCTTCCCTTTTTTCTTTTTTTTTTTTTTTGAAACAGAATCTCACTCTGTCCCCAGGCTAGAGTGAAATGGCACGATCTCGGCTCACTGCAACCTCTGCCTCCCGGGTTAAAGTGATTCTCCTGCTTCAGCCTCCCGAGTAGCTGGGACTACAAGGGTGCACCACCAAACCTGGCTAATTGTTTATATTTTTAGTAGAGACAGGTTTTTGCTATGTTGGCCAGGCTTGTCTCAAACTCCTGACCTCAGGTGATCCTCCCACCTCGGCCTCCCAAAGTGCTGAGATTGCAGGCATTAGCAACAGCCTGGCCACCATCTTCTTTTTTTTTTTTTTTTTTTTTTTTGAGATGGAGTCTTGCCCTGTAGCGCAGGCTGGAGTGCAGTGTGTGTGATCCCGGCTCACTGCAATGTCCACCTCCCAGGTTCAAAGGATTCTCCTGCCTCTCCAGTAGCTGGGATTACAGATGTGAGCCACTCTGCACTAGGCACTGAATCAGCCACTTTTTTTTTTTTTTTTTTTTTTTTGAGATGGCATCTTCCTCTGTCTCCCAGGCTGGAGTGCAATGGTGCCATCTCAGCTTACTGCAACCTCCACCTCCTGGATTCAAGCAATCCTCATGTCTCAGACTCCCGAGTAGCTGGAATTACAGGTGACTTCTACCGTGCCTGGCTAATTTTTGTATTTTTAGTAGAGATAGTGTTTCACCATATTGGCCAGGCTGGTCTCAAACTCTTGACCTCAAGTGATCTGCCCACCTCAGCCTCCCGAATTGCTGGGATTACAGGCGTGAGCCACCATGCCCATTCCCTATCTTCTTACATAAACGCTTAAACAGGAACATGTTACATGGAATTTTGATTATTTTCTGTCTTCGGCTTAAAGATGGTCCCTGTTTTCTGCTCAGCTGAGGAATGAGGAAGGATGAAGGATCCAGGCCTCCGGTACTGGGCAAAGTGCCAGGCTCCCGGAAATATTCAGTAAATACTCATTAGTGCTGCTGCAGCTGCTGATCTAGAAATCTCCCACCTAACTCCAGAAAATTCCAGAACCAGCATTTATTAAGCATCTCTATGCAAAATGCTTTGTTGGGAAACTTGAGAAGATAGAAAGACACCTAGGCCTCTCTTCAGGGTCATAATGTCATCCTCTCCTTCCATGTTGGAGATCTTTCTTTCTTTTTTTTTTTTTTTTCTTTTTTTTTTGAGATGGAGTTTTGCTCTTGTTGCTGGAGTGTAATGGCATGAACTCTGCTCACTGAAACCTTCGCCTCCTGGGTTCAAGCGATTCTCGTGCCTCAGCCTCCCAAGTAGCTGGGACTACAGTCTTGCACCACCACACCTGGCTAATTTTTGTATTTTTTAAATAGAGATGGCGTTTCGCCATGTTGGCTAGGCTGATCTCGAACTCTTGGCCTCAAGTGACTTGCCTGCCGCGGCCTCCCATAGTGCTGGGATGACAAGCATGAGCCCCTGTGCCCAGCCTGCATTGATCTTACACTAGCAAACTCTCCTGAGGGCACTTGTCTGGCTTCATCACAGCTAAAGACCAAGGGGCCTGGAAAAACTCAGACCACATGTGTGTGGGCAGAACTCACTCACAGGTAATGGTAGGAATTAAAATTGCAAACTGCAAAGCTGATTATTAAATTCTAAGCCAGGTGCAGTAATCACACCTGTAATCTCAGCACTTTGGGATGCTGAGGCCGGTGGATCACCTGAGGTCAGGAGTTCGAGACCAGCCTGGCCAACATGGTGAAACCCCCGTCTCTACTAAAAATACAAAAATTTAACTAGGTGTTGTGGCTGGCGCCTGTAATCCCACAGCCTCAGGAGGCTGAGGCAGGAGAATCTCTTGAACCTGGAAGGCGGAGGTTGCAGTGAACCGAGATCGAACCATTGCACCCCAACCTGGGCAAAAAGAGTGAAACTCTGTCTCATAAAATAAATAAACAAATAAAAATAAAATTCTTTTTTTTTTTTTTTTTTGTTGAGACGGAGTCTCGCTCTTTCTCCCAGGCTGGAGTGCAGTAGCGTGATCTCGGCTCACTGCAAGCTCCGCCTCCTGGGTTTACGCCATTCTCCTGCCTCAGCCTCCTGAGTAGCAGGGACTACAGGCGCCCGCCACCGCGCCCAGCTAATTTTTTGTATTTTTAGTAGAGACAGGTTTCACCGTGTTAGCCAGGATGGCCTCCATCTCCTGACCTAGTGATCCGCCCGCCTTGGCCTTCCAAAGTGCTGGGATTACAGGCGTGAGCCACTGCGCCCGGCCAAAAATAAAATTCTTAGCAGTTCTCTCAATTGCCTAATTGCAGGAGTATCCCTAAACTTTCAAATGTTTCATATTAAATTGTTTCCCTTAATGGTACTGGTTTCTCTTCCCTCTTTTTGTTCATCTTTTCCACCTTCTACAATTCTATATCCTCTGGATTCACTTATATGACTCATATTGTGTCTACCTCCAATCCACCCTCCACCCCTCAGGGGTAAGTGTCTGGTGGATTCAAAACTGCCAAAGCTACAAATTTAGATGAACTTGTTACTAAAACGAACTTGAGTCTGCTCCCTTGGTGCAGCAAAGCTAAACACCGACATCGGAATCACAGTGAGAGAAAGTGAGTCATTTATTGCAGGGCAGCAAGCAAGGAGATCAGGCAGTTCAAGCTAAAGACTCGAACTCCCCCATGGCTTACAGATAAAGATGATTAAAGGGAGGCAGAAGTTACGGGTCAAATCATAAACCAATACATGGAGCCACTACATTGTTTTGACCTAAACAGGTGGGATATCTCAAGGCAGGGGCCCACAGGTCATAGGTGTATTCAAAGATTTTTCTCATTTGTGACTGGTTAAAGAGGTGAAGCTTTACCTAAAAATTTGGGGTCAGGCCAGGCGCGGTGGCTCGCGCCTGTTATCCCAGCGTTTTGAGAGGCCGAAGTGGGCAGATCACTTGAGGCCAGGAGTTCGAGACCAGCCTGGCCAACATGGCAAAACCCTGTCTCTACTAAAAATACCAAAAATTAGCCGAGTGTAGTGGGAAGCACCTGTAGTCCCAGCTGCTGGGGAGGCTGAGGCAGGAGAATCACTTGAACCCCGGAGGTGGAGGTTGCAGTGAGCTGAGATCGCACCACTGCACTCCAGCCTGGGGAACCAAGCGAGACTCTGTGTCAAAAAATAATGATAACAAAAATAAATAAATAAATAAAATAAAATAAAATAAAAATTTGGGGTCAGCAGAAAAGAATGTTAGCTCTGGCCTGTGGGCATGACCTCCTGCAGGCTCCTTAGGAAGAAACTTGGAACAAAGAATGGGTGGGGGCGGGGTTGGGGGGATGGTGGTGTGGAGGGGTCAGGGTTCGGTTCTCATTTTCCCCTTATCTGAGTTCTTTGTGCCAGGGGATCCACTTGGTGGGGTCCGGGTTTCTGAAAAACAACTCAGGGACGTATGTTAAGATGTCATCTTTTGTTTCTATAGGGAACAAGGCATCTCGTGTCTCCAGCTTCCTTGGATGCTGTTTTAAGCTACAATTACCTTCTTGCTTATCAAGTTGCTTATTCACTTCTCAGAGCTAGCTAGGTGCCTGGAACTTCCCTGGAAGGAACTCAGGATTTTCCTTTATTTCCATGCATGGGTGCACCCACAGGCCCCTCAGAGGGGTTCTTGCTCCTTCTCAAACTGGGTCTGGGACAATCCGGACCCTTTGATGCTAATGCCCGGGATATATTAGGACCTTCTGTGGCTGTGCTGTTCAAGTCATTCAACAACACCTAGTATCTGTCAGGGGGCTTTCTGGTCAATGAGAACTAAGGGCTGAATGGTAGAAGATTGACTGGGTTTTATATGCTTAGTAATAAACTGTTCTGACTCCTTCAAACATATGAGTTCCTCTGGGTTTTCTGCAGTTTCTATGTATGGTAGAAACTACTGTGCAACCTACTGAAAATCTTGCTGGTACATAGTCGGGAGTTTGGATTTTGTTTCAAATTCAGTAAGAAGTCACTGGAGGGTTTTAAATAAAGGGAGTTGGATTAGGAAAGCAGGTGAGGAGTGACTCAATATGATTTACATTTTAAAAAGGTTTCCCTGGCTAAAGAGTAAAGAATGAACTATAGGAGTCAGGAGAAGAGGCAGAGAGGCCAGTTAGAAGGCCATTGTCATTGTCATAGTCCATGGCGTGACTTGGACAAGAGAGATTGCATCGGCACTGAGGGTGAGTGAACAGACAACTTAGACTACTAGGGTGGATATAGGGACATAAAAGAAATAGAAGAATTGAATTTGAGTTAGAAGAATTGAGTTACTGAACCGTTTTTGGTTCAGTAACTAGGGAAGAAGAGAGAAGAGGGAGTTTGAAGAAAAAAAATCAACAGTTCTGTGTTGATTATGTTAATTCAGATTCCTTCTACACATCAAAGTAGAAACCTCAAAGTAGGCAATAAGGCACACATCTTTGGAACTTAAAGGGAAAATTATGAAAATAAGAAATTGGGAGTCACTGTCTCAGGTGTTATTTGAATCATAGGACAGGGTGGATTTCCTTAGGGAGACTTTAATAGTTGGTAACTATTTTAATACTCTACTGATATAGCCCAAGGGCACTTAACAGAATAGTCATCCATTCATTTGTCATAATTGCAACGTATGTTCATGGGGTATAGATTTTTCTTTGGAGCAAATATTTATTGAAAGCCTACCTCTCGCCGGGCCTGGTGGCTCATGCCTGTAAGCCCAGCACTTTGGGAGGCCTAGGTGGGCGGATCACTTGAGGTTAGGAGTTCAAGACCAGCATGGGCAACATGGTGAAACCCTGTCTCTACTAAAAATACAAAAATTAGCCAAGTGTCATGGCAGGCACCTGTAATGCCAGCTACTCGGGAGGCTGAGGCAGAAGACTCACTTGAACCTGGGAGGCAGAGGTTGCAGCAAGCCGAGATGGCGCCACTGCACACCAGCCTGGGTGACAGAGCCATCAAAAAAAAAGAAAGAAAGAAAAGAAAGAAAGAGAGAAAGAAAGAAAGAAAGAAAGAAAGAAAGAAAGAAAGAAAGAAAGAAAGAAAGAAAGAAAGAAAGAGAAAGGAAGGAAGGAAGGAAGGAGAGAAAGAAAAGAAAAAAAGAAAAGAAAAGAAAAAAGAAAAGAAAAAAGAAAAAACAGAAAGCCTGCTTCTCAAGAGATGATGTTTTCTTACTTGTCTGTCACTCTGCTAATCCCTGAGGGCAGGAGTAGGATGAAGATGCAAAAGAATTTTGAATATGTATCTCCGTTCTCTGAAACTTACCTTCTATTAAGAGACTTGAAAAGACAGGGAAAAACCTCAGTTGCTTGTGTTTTTCTGTGCAATTTCAGCCAACAAGAAAAAATTGTACAATGATTTCTAGAAACAGAGGAATATAATGTCTTTTCCTAACTTTTTTTTTTTTTTTTTTTTTGAGACAGTCTCATTCTACCCAGACTGGAGTGCAGTGGTGCGATCACAGCTCATTGCAACCTCCACCTCCCAGGTTCAAGCGATTCTCCTGCCTCAGACTCCTGAGTAGTTGGGATTACAGGCATGTGCCACCACGCCCGGCTAAGTTATTTTGTATTTTTAGTAGAGACCAGGTCTCACCGTGTTGGCCAGGCTGGTCTCGAACTTGTGGCCTCAAGAAATCCACCTGCCTTGGCCTGCCAAAGTGCTGGAATTACAGGCATGAGCCACTGTGCCCAGCCTCCTAACTCTTCTTGAGTTTACCCAGGCAAGTCCATATGTGCAAATCTATCCCATAACAATACAGGAAAATATCTCAGAAGTGACTTCTGTCCTGGGCCCGTGAGCTCACCTGGGCCAGTACGGTAGACATGAATCAAATGAGTGTGTGGCACTATTTAGGCTGAACAATGCTGAATTTCAGAAACAAAGACTGCTATGTCCCAGGTTCTGTACTTGGCTCTTGGCTTGTACTTGGCTTCTCCCATTGTGATCTCAATCTACTCTGGGGTCTGGATTACTCTCTACACAAATGACCCTCAAAAATTAATACCACTCTACTCATGTCTGAACGTCCAGCTCACATTTCCGACTTATTCGATGTGATACATGTATTTGAAAGTCATATATTGTGCAACCTTATTGTGCAACCTGCAAATGACTAAATTTATCATCTTCTTTCAAATGGGCAGATGCATGCTCTACCTCCTGGGATCCCAGGCTCATTTTGGTTTTCTTTTTCTTTTTCCTTTTTTTTTTTTTTGAGATGGAGTCTCACTGTTGTCACCCAGGCTGGAGTGCAATGGCGTGATCTTGGCTCACTGCAACCTTCCCTTCCCAGGTTCAAGCGATTCTCCTGCCTCAGCCTCAAAGTAGCTGGGATTACAGGTGCCTGCTAACACATCCGGTTAATTTTTGTATTTTTAGTAGAGATGGGGTTTCACCATGTTGGCCAGGATGGTCTCAAACTCATGACCTCAGGTGATCCACCCACCTTGGCCTATCAAAGTGCTGGGATTACAGGCATGAGCCACCAGGCCCGGCCTCCAGGCTTAATTTGTGTGGTCACCAGTCACCCTCACCATCACCAAAGCCCTGAGTCCTTCCCCTCCTTCCCCATATCCAACGAATCATCCAACTCTGCCAACATTTTCCCCCATTTTTTTAAATGTAGGAAAATTCACATAACATAAAATTTACAGGCATGATCATTTTTAAGTGGAGAGTTCAGTGGCATTCACACTGTTGTGCAATCATCATTCCCATCCATCTCCATAACTCTTTGCATCTTGCAAAATGGAAACCCTTGGCCAGGCGCGGTGGCTCACTCTTGTAATCCTAGCACTTTGGGAGGCCGAGGTGGTCAGATCACCCGAGGTCAGGAGTTCGAGACCAGCCTGACCAACATGGTGAAACCCCGTCTCTACTAAAAATACAAAAATTAGCTGGGCATGGTGGCACATGCCTGTAGTCCCAGCTACTCGGGAGGCTGAGGCAGGAGAATCTCTTGAACCCCGGGGGTCAGAGGTTGCAGTGAGCTGAGATGGCGCCACTGCACTCCAGCCTGGGCGACAAAGTGAGACTCTGTCTCAAAAAAAAAAACAAAAACAAGAAACCTTGGAGCCAGAGACCACATTCAACCCTCCTTTAGCTTTTACTAAGCTCTTTGGCTGGATCTAGAAACCAAATTGACACCAGGCATATTAACAAGAGAAAAATGTACAGATTTTATTAGTTTTACATATACACGGGATCTTCACAAGGGAATGAAGTCTGAAGAAGTGGCCAAAGCAAGATGCTTTTATACTTTTTAGACAAAGAAGGATAAATTAGAGAAGAAATGACAGGAAAAAGGAGATCAGGCCAGGGACAGTAAATTTCTAGGTGTCACTAGGAGATACATGGAAGTGTGCAGAACTAGTGGAAGATAAGGGTTACTTCGGTAAGTTTATTTATTCAGGTCCATTGCAGCGCTCAATTCCCAGTCTCTGGTGATAAGGGCTGTGTTCTCCTTCTGGTATGGGGAAGGAATCTTTATGGCTTTCTGAGTGCAGGAAGAGACAGTCAGCTAGCCCTTTCTGACACTGCAGTTTCTCCAATGTCTTCAAATCAAAATAATCAATATGCAAATTGGGCATATTTTGGGGTGACACAGCCTTAACTCCCTCACCCTATACCCATTAAATGATAACTCCTCATCCTCCCTGTACCAGCCCCTGGCAACCACCATTCTATTTTCTGTCTCTATGAATTTGACTATGTCAATTCCCTCATATAAGTGGAATCATACAGTATTTGTCTTTTGTAACCAGCTTATTTTATTTAGCATAATGTCCTTAAGATTTATTTGGCTGGGTATGGTGGCTTATGCCTTTAATCCCAGTACTTTGGGAGGCCGAGGCAGGTGGATCACCTGAGGTCAGGAGTTTGAGACCAGCCTGGAGACAGCGCCACTGCACTCCAGGCTGGGAGACAGAGTGAAACTCCGTCTCAAAAAAAAAAAAAAAAGATTTATTTATATTATAGCATATGTCAGAATTTCCTTCCTTTTTAAGGCTGAATAATATTCTATTGAATGTATATAACACATTTTGAGTTCATCTGTGGCCTAACATATGGTCTGTCTTGGAAAATGTTCCACGTACAATGAGAAAAATGTGTATACTGTTGTTGTTGAATAGAGTGTGCTGTATATGTCTGTTAGATCTGGTTGGTTTATTGTGTTAAGTCCTCTATTTTCTTTCTTTCTTTCTTTCTTTCTTTCTTTCTTTCTTTCTTTCTTTGTTCTTTCTTTCTTTCTTTTTTTTTTTTTGACAGAGTCTCTCTCTGTCACCCAGGCTGGAGTGCAGTGGTGCAACCTTGGCTCACTGCAACCTCGGCTCACTGCAACCTCTGCCTCCCAGGTTCAAGCAATTCTCTTGCCTCAGCCTCCTGAGTAGCTAGGATTACAGGTGCGTGCCACCACATCTGGCTAATTTTTGTATTTTTAGTAGAGACAGGGTTTCACCACATTGGCCAGGCTGGTCTCGAACACCTGACCTCGTGATCCGCCTGCCTCAGCCTCCCAAAGTGCTGGGATTACAAGTGTGAGCCACCACACCCAGCCAAGTCATCAGTTTTCTTACTTATCTTCTGTCCGATTGTTCTGTCCATTATTGAGATGGGGTATTGAAGTCTCAAACTATTATTGTAGAACTGTCTATTTCTCTCTTCAATTCTATCAGTTTTTGCTTTGTATAGTTTTATGGTCTGTTATGAGGTACATACATGTTTATAATCCTTATATTTTCTTGCTGTATTGTGCCTTTCATTAACATATAGTGTCCTTTGTCTGTTGTAAACTTTTTGGACTGAAAGTCTATTTTGTCTAATATTAGTATAGCCACCCCTGCTCTCTCTTGGTTACTATTTGCATACAATATTTTTTTCCATCCTATCACTTTCTCCATTTTTTTTTTGGAGACAGAGTCTCACTCTGTCACCCATAATGGAGTGCAGTGGCATGATCTCTGCTCACCACAACCTCCACTTTCCAGGCTCAAGCGATTCTCTTGCCTCAGCCTCCCGAGTAGCTGGGATGACAGGCACGTGCCACTACCGCCTGACTAATTTTTTTTTTTGTATTTTTAGTAGAGACGGGGTTTCACCATGTTGGCCAGGCTCATCTTGAACTCCTGACCTCAAATGATCCACCCACCTCGGCCTCCCGAAGTGCTGGGATTATAGGCTTGAGCCACTGTGCCCAGCCCATCCTATCACTTTCAATCTATTTGTGTCTTTGGATTTCATTGGAGTCTCACAGACAGCAAGCTTTGCCAATTTTTATCTCATAAGCATTTCTTATTTCTTTATTTGTAAATTTTATTTTATTTTGTTTTTAGAGACAAAGTCTGTCTATATTGCCCAAGCTGGCAGGCAGAGGCTATTTCACAGGTGCGATAATCACACACAACAGCCTCGAACTCCTAGGCTCCAGTGATCCTCCTGCCTCAGCCTCCTGAGTAGCTGGGATTAGAGGCACACGCCACCAAGCTTACCTCTCCTAAAACATTCCTTGAGTTTCTTGATTCTATGGCTTACTCTCTGAACTTTCAAGCACTACTCTAATTTGGATCTTTATTTAACTTACTGGTCTATTGTTGTCACTAAATGGTTTTCTTTTTTCTTTTTCTCTTCTTTTTTTTTGGGGGAGGGGGACAGCGTCTCACTTTGTTGCTCAGGCTGGAATGCAGTGATGTGATCTCGGCTCACTGCAACCTCTGCCTCCCAGGTTCAAGCAATCCTCCTGCTTCAGCCTCCCCGTTAGCTGGGAATACGGGTGCCCACCACTATGCTGGCTAATTTTTATATTTTTAGTAGAGATGGTTTTCATCATGTTGATCAGGCTGGTCTCGAACTCCTGACCTCAGGTGATCCGCCCGCCTCAGCCTCCCAAAGTGCTTGGATTACAGTCATGAGCCACCGTGCCCGGCCCTAAGTGGTTTTGATAGAAATTTTGTTGCCTTTAAAGCCATCCTTCCCACTGCAGCCAGAGTGAACAGTCTCCATGCCAATTTTGATCTTGCTGTTTTCTTTTTTCCTTTTTCCCTTGGTAACTGGAAGTTTTCTCTAGATCATCTTCAGGCTTCTTGGCACGGCATGGAAGGCTTCATTGACAGGCTCTGGCTTGCGACTCCCGTATCATCTCTGCTCCCTTCAGAGTCACACCAAATGCTTTGGAGCCATCACTGATTGCCACTGCTCCTTTTTTTTTTTTTTTTTTTTTTTTTTTTGAGACAGAATTCCACTCTTGTTGCCCAGGCTGGAGTGCAATGACGTGATCTCGCCTCACCACAACCTCTGCCTCCCGGGCTCAAGCAATTCTCCTGCCTCAGCCTCCAGAGTAGCTGGGATTACAGGCGCCTGCCACCACGCCCGGCTAATTTTTGTATTTTCAGTACAGATGGAGTTTCTCCATATTGGTCAGGCTGGTCTAGAACTCCCGACCTCAGGTGATCTGCCCACCTTGGTCTCCCAAAGTGCTGGTAATACAGGCATGAGCCACCTCACCTGGCCAATTGCCACTGCGGCCGTTCCTTGTGCAGCTGTTCCCACCTTTCCTCCGTGTCCTTGTTTGTCCCTGAGACTAGATTGGGCAGGGGAAAACACCTCCTGGGCATCTTCCTAGAGTCACTGAATCTTCTTTGTCATAATGTATTGAAATCTGCCGTTCATACAACACTTGAACTCTTGCAGACCTGCACTGTCTTGTCGAGGCAGAGTGTATGCCTCATGGGTAATTTTTAATTGTCTAGTAAACACATTAAAAAAGTAAAAAGAAAAGGGTGGAATTATGATTATGATTATGATTATTGAGACAGTCTCACTCTGTCATCCAGGCTGGAGTGCAGTGGCACTATCTGGGCTCACTGCAATCTCTGCCTCCAGAGTTCAAGCAATTCTCATGTCTCAGCCTCCTGAGTAGCTGGGACTACAGGCACATGCCATCACGCCTGGCTAATTTTTGTATTTTTAATAAAGACAAGGTCTCACCATGTTGACCAGGCTAGTCTCGAGCTCCTGACCTCAGGTGATCCACTCACTTTGGCCTCCCAAAGTGCTGGGATCACAGTGGAATTAATTTCAGTGACATGTTTTATTTAACCTAATATATCCAAATGTCATTTCAACATGTACCAATCACCTGCTGTATTTCAAGCACTCAACAGCCAAACATGGGGCTAGTTGCTACTGTGACAATTCAGTGCAGCTCAGATAGTAAATTTACAACGGCTGAAAGGTCTGTTGTTCATCTTTGTTCTTAGATTCCAGGACAACATTTCTCAAATTGCATTTCCCTGAATACCTGCTTAAGAATCACCTGGTTGTCATCAGCTTCCTGAACGATTAAAATTGCTGACCCCTGGTACTTACCCACATCTACTGACTCTAAGGCCCTAGGGTTAAGGTGTGGGGATCTGTTTTTTGTTTGCTTGTTTTTTGTTTTTTTGAGATAGAGTCTTGCTCTGTCCCCCAGGCTGGAGTACACAATCTCAGCTCACTGCAACCTCTGCCTCCTGAGTTTAAGTGATTCTTGTGCCTCAGCCTCCTGAGTAGCTGGGATTACAGGCGCCCGCCATCACATCTGGCTAATTTTTGTATTTTCAATAGAAATGGGGTTTTACCATGTTGGTCAGGCTGGTCTCGAATTCCCAACCTCAGGTGATATGCCTGTCTCAGCCTCCCAAAATGCTGGGATTACAGGCGTCAGTCACTGCACCCAGCCTGGGGATCTGTATTTTAAACTAGTGACGTGGGTTTGTTCTGCACATCCAGGTTTGAGAACTGTCTTTTTTTTTTTTTTTTTTTTTTGAGATGGAGTCTCGCTCTGTCACCCAGGCTGGAGTGCGGTGGCGCGATCTCGGCTCACTGCAAGCTCCGCCTCCCGGGTTCACGCCATTCTCCTGCCTCAGCGTCCCGAGTAGCTGGGACTACAGGCACCCCCCACCACGCCTGGCTAATGTTTTGTATTTTTAGTAGAGACGGGGTTTCACCGTGGTAGCCAGGATGGTCTCGATCTTCTGACCCCGTGATCTGCCCACCTCAGTCTCCCAAAGTGCTGGGATCAAGAACTATCAATTTTTTGAACCATATGTTCGTATATTGGAATCCTTGCTTGTCTGTTTATTAGATGTTGGATTTTGAGGGTCGGTAGTAAAGTAACTTATGCAGTTTCCTCAAAATGAGGATGATACTATTTGCCCGGTTTATCTTAAGAGATTACTGTGCAGATTAAATGGGACAGATGGATATGAAAGCTTCTTTGCATAGTATAAGTACTCCATAAAAGTTTTTATGAGACTATCAGTTCCTGGTAGCAGATTATAAATATATAATAGATATAGGTATGGCATTTGCTATTTTACTTACTTTGTGCATGAGCCTATACTGATTTTTTTTTCTTTTTTTCTTTTTCTTTTTTTTTTTTTTTTTTTTTTTTTTTGAGACGGTGTCTTGCTCTGTCGCCCAGGCTGGAGTGCAGTGGCGCAATCTCGGCTCACTGCAAGCTCCGCCTCCCGGGTTCACGCCATTCTCCTGCCTCAGCCTCTCCGAGTAGCTGGGACTACAGGCACCCGCCACCATGCCCAGCTAATTTTTTGTATTTTTAGTAGAGACGGGGTTTCACCGTGGTCTCGATCTCCTAACCTCGTGATCCGCCTGCCTCGGCCTCCCAAAGTGCTGGGATTACAAGTGTGAGCCACCGCGCCCGGCCCTTTTTTTTTTTTTTTTTTTTTTTTTTTTTGAGACGGGGTTTCGATCTTATTGCCCAGGCTGGAGTGCAATGGCACGATCTTGGCTCACTGCAACCTCCACCTTCCAGGTTCAAGTGATTCTCCTCTCTCAGCCTCCCAAGTAGCTGGGATTGCAGGCATGTGCCACTATGCCCGGCTAATTTTGTGTTTTTAGTAGAGATGGGGTTTCAATATGTTGGTCAGGCTGGTCTCGAACTCCTGACCTCAGGTGATGTGCCCTCCCCGGCCTCCCAAAGTGCTGGGATTACAGGCATGAGACACCATGCCTGGATGATTTTTTTTTTCTTTTGAGACATGGTCTCACTTTGATGCCCAGGCTGGAGTGCAGTGGCACGATCATAGCTCACTGTCACCTCCAAATCCTGGGTTCTAGTGATCCTCCTGCCTCAGCCTCCCTTTAAGGAGAGGAAGGATGAGAAGCATGTGGCACTTTCTGTTTTTGCTCCATAAAGGGTCTTTCTGGAAGTTTGGGGGGTTCCCATCTCTTGAGACTCGTTGGCTCCTGTGGGCTGCCCTCTGGTCAGCCACTGCTCTGTGTCGTCCAGGGCTCCAGTTCTACCAGGCCCTTGGCCCTCTGATGGCCTCCCCTAACCCCTCAGGCTCAGCGACCCGTGATAGGGGACTCCAGGGACAGAGACAACAGAGACACTGCTGCTGCAGCCTGGATGACAGGCTCAGCTCAGAGCAGCACGTGGCAGTGCTGGCAACCTGCCAGCTCTGGGTTCTGTCTGTTTTGTGTTCCTCACTCATAACTGTTTATTGTGACAGGTAAACACTTGTTTTGAGAGCTTGCAGGCATACTATTAAAACACAAGTGTTCTTGACACAGTCAAGCTGGGCTGTAAAATGTTTATCTTTCTGAGTGACAGCTGCTGGCTTTTCTTCTTTCTTGCTTTCTTCCCTCCTTTTCCTTTCTTCCTTTTCTTCCTTCTTTGCTTAACCTATTTCCTTCTTCTCTCTGCACTGTCCCTGCTATCTGAGGAGTGACTATGAGTTCCTGACTATTCTCTTGGGAGGAAAGGGTGGAGGAGTGATAAATGGAGTGGGTTGAACTCTCTAATGACTTGTCATGGTGGTGCTGGATATTTTGGGTATTGGCATGTGTAATTCATAAGCGAATCTATACATTGTCAACAAAATTAAATATGCTGCTGAAACAATAAAAATGATTAAAAAAAATAAAATTCAACTAAATTTAGAGTTTTGTTTTTTTTTTTGAGATGGACTCTCGATCTGTCACCCAGGCCGGAGTGCAGTGGCGCGATTTCAGCTCACTACAACCTCTGCCTCCCAGGTTCAAGTGATTCTGCTGCCTCAGCCTCCTGAGTAGCTGGGATTACAGGCACCTGCAACCACACCTGGCTAATTTTTATTTTTTTTTTGTATTTTTAATAGAGAGGGGGTTTCACCATTTTGGCCAGGCTCCTCTGGAACTCCTGACCTCAAGTGTTCCCCCTGCCTTGGCCTCCTTAAATTTGTTATTTTAGTATATGTGCTGCTGAGGCGAACACGAAACTTATTATTTTAAAATAATTATAGATTCACTTGGAGTTACAAGAAATAATAGAGAGAGGTCCTGTGTACCCTTCACCCAGTTTCCTCCCAGTGATGACTTCTTACATGATGATAGTACAATATCACAATTGGGAAATTGACACAAGGATAATCTAAGGACCTGAGTGAGATTCCCCCACATTACGTGCATTCATTGTGTGTGTGTGTGTGTGTGTGTGTGTGTGTGTGTGTGTGTGTGTTTAAAGTTAAGAGGTTCCCTAGAACCACTCATCTTGGAAAAGAAGGGGATGTAGTAGAAGCCCCTCTTGTCTGCAAACGGGATTTTGGAGGAAAAATCTTCAATGGGTGCTTCTTGTTGAATGTGTTTTTTCTCCTAACCCCACCTCCCCTAACACAGCTGTCCTTGCAGGCTTACTTGGGCTGTATGGTTGCGTGGTGTCACATTCTTTTAGAAACATTCTTTCTGCTCTCCTAGGTGACAGCTGGTTTCTGAAATTAATCTGCGAATGTGTGAGTCGGAACTAATGATTTGAGAGGTTATCCTTTTCAGGTAAACCATTAATATGAACCTCTTGACAAAGCTACCCTATCCTGAAGGAGTGACATAAATGGTAGGAACTTCCAGCCACATACAAGGCCATTTGGGGACATAGTTGAAGCTGACAAGTCTTAATGAGACTCTCAGTCTTCCTTATATCGAGTCAAATGGTCCATTCCCTAATTCTTATCACTGATCTTAGCTTTAATTTCTATAGATTGATTTAATCTTGCTTCCTCATGACAGCCTTTGAAATATGAGAAGACAGCTCCCAAGCTCCATTTACATCTCTATTTCTATTTCTCCAGATTAATTTTTTTTCTATAATGGCAGGTTCTCACTCTGTTGCCCAGGCTGGAGTGCAGTGATGCTATCATAGCCCACTGTAGCCTCAAACTCCTGGGCTCAAGTGATCTTTCTGCCTCAGCTTAGCAAGTAGCTGGGACTACAGGCATGCACCACCATACCTGGCAGTTTTTTAAATTTTTGGTAGAAAAGGGGATCTCGCTTTGTTGGCCAGGCTGGTCTGAAACTTCTGGCCTCAAGCAATCTTTCTGCCTTGGCCCTCCCAAAGTGCTGAGATTACAGGCATGATCCACTGCACCTGGTCCTGATGAAATATTTCTGCACTATTTCTTCATGATGAGAAATCTTGTCATTCTCTTTGGTTTTCAACTTTTGTTAATTGATGCCCCTCTGAAACTATGGTGCCCCAACTTGAAGAGAATAATATTATGGATATTGTATTGCTAATGTGGATGTAAACAGGCCATGACATCTCTTGCTTTGGTTGAGTTTTGTTCTATATAAGCTTTATGTGACCATCTCATGCAATGAATCATGTGTGGTTTCAATCACTAAAATTTACGTGTCTGCTTTATGCTTAGCCCCGTTAAATTTTATATGAGATGTCACCCATTGCCCCAATCCTTTGAAATAAATTTTCATTTTATTTCATTCTGGGAATTCATTGAGGTAATAACTTTAGAAGTCATCACTAAAAAATAACATGTAAGACAAAAGTATGCCATTACTTCCCTCATGTAGTAGAGTAACGCATTGTGTGTGTATGTGTGTGTGTGTGTGTCTATGTGTCTATGTGTGTGTAATTGATAATTGAGTCTTTTATTTTGGAAAAGCAAATTTAGACATCCTGCTGAAAAATAAAGGACATAAAAAATTAAATTTAACTAACATCAAGTTTTTTTTGAAATAACTATAGGTGGAAGGCTGAGGCAAGCAGATCACTTGAGGTCAGGAGTTCGAGACCAGCCTGGCCAACATGGTGAAACCTCATCTCTACTAAAAAAAATACAAAAATTAGCCAGGCATGGTGGCATGCGCCTGTAATCTCAGCTACTCAGGAGGCTGAGGCAGGAGAATCACTTGATTCCACGAGGCAGAGGTTGCAGTGAGCCGAGATCACGCCATTCCAGCATGGGTGACAGAGTGAGACCCTGTCTCAAAACAAAAAATAAATAAAATTATAGATTCACAGTTTTCCCCAATAGTAATGTCTTGAATGACCATAGTACAATATCACAACCAGGAAATTTACATTAGAATAATCCAGGCCATGGCATCTCTTGCTTTGGTTGAATTTTATTCTATATAAGATTACGTGACCATCTCATGTAACGAATCATGTGTGGAGTTAAGAGTAATCCACAGGCCTTATTTGTATTTCAACCATTTTACATGCACTCATGTGTGTGTGTGTGTGCTCGTGTGCATGTGTGTGTGAGTGTGAATTCAAGTGTTTTTGACACTTGAGATCAAGTTTGGTGTGAATACCTTTTAGATGTCAGACTGGCCTGATTGGATAGCATCATGGCACCACAGCGAGAGAATGGGACTGTCTGTGAATTTCCCCAGGCACTTAGCTTGTTCTCATACCTATAAAGTGACTATAGTTCTATTGACCCTCATTTTTCACAGGGTGAGATCATGACCGGAAGAGCACTTTGGAAAATGTGAACCTCTGTCTACAATTTGTCCTTATTATTAGAATATTACTCTTTAAAAAGACACACACTCTATTCACATCAAACGTAACCCATTATGCTGTATTTCACGTAAAAGCTCATCACATTTGATGCTACTGAAAGAAATGAAGTTTTCAGCCTGGTTTCCTGTTTCGTTTCATGTACAAAAACATTCATCTGGTAATTAAAATAAAACATTCAAAGGAACAGAAAATAAAAGTGCCCTGTTAACATTAAAGAGTAAAATGAAGAAACTTCAGACAAAATAGAGTGTTGAGGCCGTTGTGGAGATGAATAAAACCTTTGTGGAGGACAGCATTCTCATTGCAATTAAATTGAAGTATCAAGTCCGGTTCAATGACTACTCCAGTGAGACAAAATAGAAAGGAATCATGCTTTCCAATACTGCATTTTAGTGTCTTTGGTATTAGGCATTCTATTGGAGTAGGTGGATGTAGGTTACAGGTGGCAATTGATGAAGAATCTGCTCTTAAGAATGGAGAAAGACAGGTATGGAAGGTTGTTACAATGGAAAAAGTAGGTTCCGGTTATGGTTTAACAATAGGGCTCTCATGGTTTTGGGCACTTTGAAACATTATTGGACTCTGGGAGAGACCCACAATGGAATTACTTGACCAAAGACTTTTATTTATTTATTTATTTTTGACAGAGTTTCGCTCTTGCTGCCCAGGCTAGAGTACAATGGTGCAGTCTCAGCTCACCGCAACCTCTGCCTCCCGGGTTCACACACACACATGCACACGAGCACACATACACACACACATGAGTGCATGTAAAATGGCTGAAATACAAATAAGGCCTGTGGATTACTCTTAACTCCACAAATGATTCGTTACATGAGATGGTCACGTAATCTTATATAGAATAAAATTCAACCAAAGCAAGAGATGCCATGGCCTGGATTATTCTAATGTAAATTTCCTGGTTGTGATATTGTACTATGGTCATTCAAGACATTACTATTGGGGAAAACTGTGAATCTATAATTTTATTTATTTTTTGTTTTGAGACAGGGTCTCACTCTGTCACCCATGCTGGAATGGCGTGATCTCGGCTCACTGCAACCTCTGCCTCAGCCTCTTGCATGGCTGGGATTACAAGCATGCACCACCATGCCCAGCTAATTTTGTATTTTTAGTAGAGACAGGGTTTCTCCATGTCAGGCTGGTTCCGAACTCCTGACCGCAGGTGATCCACACCCCTCGGCCTCCCAAAGTGCTTGAGCCACGGTGCCCGGCCTTGACCAAGGACTTTATACAATCATCCAAACTACCTTCAAACTTAATTCTTTTTTGGAAAATAGGACTACATAGAGGTTGACAATATAAAGTACTTCAAGAAAAGGTTTAGATAAGCTCATGAATAGTAGATGTATTTTGTGTTATTAAGGAGAAGTTAAGAATGTTCAAAGTACCACCTTTGAGGCTGACATCAAGAACACCTACGCCTGGCCAGGTGTGGTGGCTGATGCCTGTAATCCCAGCACTTTGGGAGTCCGAGGCAGGAGGATTACTTGAGGCCAGGGGTTCGAGAGCAACCTGGGCAACATAGTGAGACCCTGTTCCTACAAAAAATTAAAAATTAGCTGGGCATGGTGGCATGCATCTGTGGTCCCAGCTACTCAAGAAGCGGAGGTGAGAGAATCTCTTGAACCCAGGAATTTGAGCCTGAGATGAGCTATGCTTGCACCACTGTACTCCAGCCTGGGAGACAGAGGGGAGGCCCTGTTTCAAAACACAAAAACCAGAAAGAAAGAAAGAAAAAGAAAGAAAGAAAGAGAGAAAGAGAGAGAGAGAGAAAGAAAGAAAGGAAAGAAAGAAAGAAAGAAAGAAAGAAAGAAAGAAAGAAAGAAAGAAAGGGAAGAAAAGAAAGAAAAGAAAGAAAGGAGGGAGGGAGGGAGGGAGGGAAGAAGGAAGGAAGGAAGGAAGGAAGGAAGGAAGGAAGGAAGGAAGGAAGGAAGGGACAAAGGAACTCCTGTCTCCTGTGTCCTCCCACAGCATATCACTGGGGGGCCTTGTCAAATGAGGGGTACTAGGTTGAGAACTATAAAACAATCTGTTGATTTATGCACATAAAACCTCAGGACTTTTTTTTTTTTTTTAGAGATGGAGTTTCACTCTTATTGCCCAGGCTGGAGTGCAATGGTGTGATCTCGGCTCACTGCAACCTCCACCTTCTGGGTTCAAGTGATTCTTTTGCCTTGGCCTCCTGAGTAGCTGGGATTACAGCTATGCACCACCTTGCCCGGCTAATTTTTTATATTTTTAGTAGAGATGTGGTTTTTCCATGTTGGTCAGGCTGGTCTCGAACTCCCGACCTCACGTAGTCTGCCCGCCTCGGCCTCCCAAAGTGCTGGGATTACAGACGTGAGCCACTATGCCTGGTTGGACTTTTGTCTCAAATGAAATTGTTAAAGGAATCCACTTTTCACGAAATACGTGGTGGAAAAAACTTCCTTCCGTGAGTCTCTTTTCCAGGGTATATGGGAGATAAGGAGGGGAAGACCAGGGCTTTTAGGCCCGGCTCTTCCTGGTGCTGAGACGCTGGAAGACTGCCTTGTAAAGCATCTAGGGATGTAAACTCAGGAAAAGCTCTTTAAGCGTTAGACCAAAGCTGAGTGAGCTGGGAGGTTATGGATCTTGCATGTAGACCTGATAAAGGGCATCGGCAGGATCTTAATCCTTGGAGAGCAAGATGCCTCCCTCTGCCCACGCGATGTGCATGCAAATAAAAAAGAAACATGGAACTAAATTATCTCCCAGTTTTCCTTCCTCTGTAGTCCCCTCCAGCTCTATCCTTCCTCTCTACCAAGAGCAGGGCCACTTAGAGGACAAGGTACTCATCATGTCTGGCCCAGGTCCAAGGCTGTGAAGAGGTACCAGCTGCAAGAGACAGGTGGGACTGGCTCACCTTTTAGAACAATTTAACTGGAGAATGTGGAGGCAGGGATGAGTTATGAAGACACAAGGATGAGGGCGAATGGAAGTGAAGAGAACGTAAGGAGGAATGGATAGAGGCTCATGGAGACACAGGCAGACTCAACAGTTGTCAAGGGCACAGTCTAAAGATTTGGGGGGCCGGGTGTGGTGGCTCGTGTCTGTAATCTCAGCACTTTAGGAGGCCGAGGTGGGTGGATCACCTGAGGCTGGGAGTTCGAGACCAGTCTGACCAACATGGAGAAACCCTGTCTCTACTAAAAATACCAAAAAAAAAAAATTAGTCAGGCATGGTTGTGTATGCCTGTAATCCCAGCTACACAGGAGGCTGAGGCAGGAGAATCGCTTGAACTCAGTAGGCAGAGGTTGCAGTGAGCCAAGATTGCGCCATTGCTCTCCAGCCTGGGCAACAAGAGTGAAACTCCATCTCGAAAAAAAAAAAAAAAAAGAAAATTGGGGAACGAAGACTCCATACTCTTGGGTAGTACAAGGAAACACATTAGCTCAACTAGGGTGAGCTACACCTCTGTGTTACTGCCTCCCCTTAATCCTCTGTGATTTGCATTTTCTCCTTGGAGATCTTGAAGGTAGCAAGAACAAGCACGAGAGTTACAGAAATGTAACTTAATTTTTCAAAATTAAACTTAATTTCAGCCAGGTGTGATGACTCACATCTATATTCCCAGCACTTAGGGGGACCAAGATGGGTGAATCACTTGAGGCCAGGAGTTCAAGACCAGCCTGGCCAACATGGCAAAACCCTGTCTCAACTAAAAATACAAACAATTATCCAGGCATGGTGTTGGGCGCCTGTAATCCCAGCTACTTGGGAGGCTGAGGCAGGAGAATCACTTGAACTAGGGTGGTGGAGGCTGCAGTGAGCCAAGATGATGCCATTGCACTCCAGCCTGGGCAACAAGAGCAAAACTCTGTCTCAAAATAAATAAATAAATAAAAATAAAATGAAATGAACTTAATTTCTCTCACAAGCCTGCATTCTGCCAAATGGCATGAATGTTATCTCAGCTGATTCATGGTCACCTCAGTCAGTTCTGGGGTCGAGGGTCTTGGTGGCGCCAGTCCTGGTGGTAGGGGTTCTTCTTTGTTATCTATATGGACTGGTGTCCTCCAAAGCATCTCTCTACCTGTCTGGACTTTGACATTTGGTCCCCGTAGGTTTTTCTTTGTTATATCTTTCTGATCCAATGGACAACCTCTGTGTTGAGGATCCCAAGATCAGCCCCAGGCTGGAGTAATCACCAGGAGAACTTGCAGATTTCAGCCTGTACTTGTCCTTATGTTATGATTAATTAATTAATTAATTTTGAGACAGAGTCACCCTGGCTGGAGTGCAGTGGCACAATCTCAGCTCACTGCAATCTCCATCTCCCAGGTTCAAGTGATTCTCCTACCTCAGCCTCCTGAGTAGCTGGGCTTACAGGCACTTGCCACCATGCCCAGCCAGTTTTTGTATTTTTAGTAGATACAAGGTTTTGCCATGTTGGCCAGGCTGGTCTTGAACTCCTGACCTCAGGTGATCCACCCACCTCAGCCTCCCAAAGTGCTGGGATTACAGGTGTGAGCCACTGTGCCCAGCGAAAGAATGATTTTATTTACAGTGAAAGAATACACAGCAAAAACATCAAAGGGAAAAAGCATATGGGGCAAAGTCCAAGGAAAGCAGGTTCAAACTTCCAAGAGTCTTCTATCAGTGGAGTCACTTAGGATGTGCTGAGTTCCTCCAGCAAAGAGTGTGACAACATGTGAGAAACACTGTCTATCAAGGAGCCTCATTAGAGACTCAGTGTCCAAGGTTTTTATTGGAGGCTCATCACATAGGCATCCTCTGTTCAGCACAGGCTCCCATAAGCAAAGCAGGTACTCAGCATATATCACATTGTTTGTTCAAACCAATTAGGCACAGTGAGTCAGTCTTATCAGTTAGAGAAATTCTTTCAACATTCAAGTTCACAGATGCCAGCCAAAGGCCAATCTTGCAAACAAGTCTCTCTAAGGACAAGTCTCTGACCTACTATGTTAACTCTTTTTTGCCCAGCCCCTTCATCTCTCATGGAGTTTTGTGCCAAGTCTGTGCTGCTGTTGGGAATCCAGGAAAAGTACTCTTCACCTAAGATGACCTGAGAGGTGGGAAAACCCATGGACTTTGTGCATCATGAGATCTTTTGTTTGGTAGGGTCTTGCTGCCTTTCTGGGCTCTGCCTAGTATGAGGAAATCCAGGATTCTCTGATCTCTGACTCCCCAAATCTACCTGTTTACTTTCTTGTTGCTTCTCTTCCTCTATTTCTAGGACTTGGCCAAGGGAAGCAGGTTGTAAAGCCTTCTTCTGGAACCCACCAACATCGGAGGATGTTTTCTGTCCCTTAGCCTCACTCTCTTTTCCCTGCTTAGAGGATTTTTTTTTCCTTTTAGAGAGACAGGGTCTGGCTCTGTCATCCAGGCTGGGGTGCAGTGGTGCAATCATAGCTTACTGCAGCCTCGAATTCCTGGGATCAAGCAATCCCCCTACCTCAGCCTCCTGAGTAGCTGAGATTACAGGTGTGCACTGCCATATGCAGCTAAGTTTTATTTTTATTTTTGTATAGATGGGGGTCTTACTATGTTACCCAGGCTGGTCTTGAACCCCTGGCCTCAAGAGATCTTCCCACCTCAGTCTCCCAAAATACTGAGATGCCCAGCCATTTAAAAATAAATAAATTCAGGGGCAACAAATGGCAAAAGAAATAAGGGTAGGAGAACAATGGATGATATTCTCTTTATCCCCAGCTCCTCCTTATTACCTCCTCCCTAACATCATGCAGCTCAGGCAGCGGCAGGTGGATACTATGGTACAGAAGTATCTGCTTGTAGAAGAAGATCAGATTGAAGATACAACTGGCTACATTTTCCACAACCAGAGTTTTTCCCTTCCCTTCCCTTCCCTTGAATCTCTCTCCCATCCCTGAGGCTCTTCAGAATAGGTACTCACCCATTTGTGTTCAGAGATGGAGAGAGAAAGCAATTTCTCTTTAAAACCCACATCAAGCATATGCCTATCATCTCAGCTACTTGGGAGGCCAAGGAGGTAGGACTGCTTGAGCCCAGGAGGTCGAGGCTGCAGTAAGCTATGATTGCACCACTGCACTCCAGTCTGGGTGACAGAATGAGACCCTGTCTCAAAAAATAAATACATAAATAAATAAAAATAAAATCCCTAGCAGTACATCCAAGAATGGCATTGTGTACTCAAGAACAAAACTCTGTTCAGAGAATATACAGGGTCTCACCCTGGGGGGAGCCTCCTTATCCTGCACCCCCTATAAGTCACTTTCTCCTTATGACTTTGGAAATGTTGACAAATCAAAGCCAACAGCTCACAGATGAGGGGGTGAGTTTGCTTTTCGGGTTCCACATTTTACTTCCACTACAGCGTGTATGACTTTGACAAGTAGAACTAGTGGAATATGGCCCCGTTTTAGTAAGTACCAAGGTATGTGATGATGCTGTTTCTACATACACAACGTTTTGATTTGGGGGAAATGGATAAAAATATAACTCGGTTTTAGAACGTGGCATGCATATAAGAACACATACTAAAGTTCTAATCATGATAAAATTTGATTTAATATAATTAGCAGGGGCATTAGACATGGGATGGATATTTAATTTCTTGAATTTTAAAAATCTTCTTAACCTGTGGAAATACCATGTGTAGCTCTGGAAGCCTGGGTCTTTTAAGTTCTTTTCCATGTTTTAGATTAAATTTTGATTCTTCATTAAATGATATTTTCCCTCAGTTATTTTGCTTGGTATTTCCATTTTTTAAAGGAGCCCATGGCAAGGGAAAATTGCATAATAGATTCTGAGAAACAGAACAGCTGTGATTAATTCAAGTGGGTGTGCTCAGGTAAAGTGTATTCATCATCTGCATTAGAACAGCGTGTCTTCAGCAAGAATGAAATTATCCCCTCCTTCATTGGGTGAGTCTCTGTGGGGCCATGATGCTGTCATTGGTTTAGAAACAATGAGAATAAAACAAGGCTTTATAATGAAGCTTAGATACAGTCAAGCCATGAGATGTATTTGAGATACCTGCACCTTTTGAATTTGGTGAATGGGAGATCGGATATTTATTAAACACCTGTATAAGTCAGGTCCTGTGCTGAGCAGGAGATGGAACAATAAGTGAGCAGCCCAAGGTCACACAGGGCATGTCATTCCCTGGAGGCTGTGTGCACTGGATCTGCTGATAATCTGCCTTCTCACACTGTCTCATTGCCTGCAACAGAGCTTAGGTTCCAGTGCAACCATAAAAGCTGCTAAATCTAAGAGGAACCAGTGACGTGAGCAGGTCTGGGTGATTGCTAGTGGACCAAAAATGCTGATGACACACTGGATCCTAGCAATGCCATGGCTGGTCCAGAGGAGTGTTTCTGGGGCAGCCCACGGATGTGTCTTATCCCTGCCCCACTCCCAGCCCATGGGAGTGTTTCTGTCTGTTTGAAAGCTGCGGTTGCCTGAGAGTGAGGGCCACAGCTGATCCACATGGTCGAGGGGGTCGGCATGCCTTTGTCTTCCGTTTTGTTTTGTTTCGTTTTGTTTCCTTTTGTTTTGTTTTGTTTTGTTTTGTTTTGTTTTTTTGAGGCAGAGTTTCACTCTTGCTGCCCAGGCTGGAGTGCAATGGCATGATCTCGGCTCACCTCAACCTCTGCCTCCGAGGTTCAAGCGATTCTCCTGCCTCAGCCTCCCGAGTAGCTGGGATTACAGGCATGTGCCACGATGCCCAGCTAATTTTGTATTTTTAGTAGAGACAGGGTTTTGCCATGTTGGCCAGGCTGGTCTCGAACTCCCGACTTCAGGTGATCTGCCTGTCTTGGCCTCTCAAAGTGCTGGGATTACAGGAGTGAACCATGAGCCCAGCCTGTTCTCCCTTTTGCCCATGACCGGAAGCCTGGCATGAGGACAGAACCCAGTCCTTGGCACATCCCTGTGCAGTTTGTTGGGCTTGCTGAGCTACGCTTGTATCATGTATGTATGTGTGCATGTGTGCATATATGTGTTGTTATTTTGGAGAAACATCATGCCAAAGAAGGGAGCAAAGAAAAAGTTAATTTTCATAGTAAAATTCTGACATCGAAACAGTCATCCTCAGTGATCTCAGCTATATTGCAATCCTTCCCAGACAATGGGTAGGCCTCTGCTCTCACATTCGATTTGTTAAAAGAAAAACCTTAGACAAATTACATTTAACATGGCCAGGTGCGGTGGTTCATGTCTGTAAACCCAGCGCTTTGTGAGGCCGAGGCGGGCAGATCATGAGGTCCAGAGTTCGAGATCAGCCTGGCCAACATGATGAAACCCTGTCTCTACTAAAAAAATACAAAAATTGGCTGGGCATGGTGGCTCGCACCTATAATCCCAGCACTTTGGGAGGCTGAGGCGGGCGGATCACCTGAGGTCGAGAGTTCGAGACCAGCCTGACCAACATGGAGAAACCCTGACTTTACTACAAATACAAAAAATTAGCCAGGCATGGTGGTGGGCACCTGTAATCCCAGATACTCGGGAGGCTGAGGCAGGAGAATTGCTTGAACCCTGGAGGCGGAGGTTGCGGTGAGCCGAGATCCCGCCATTGCACTCCAGCCTGGGCAACAAGAGGGAAACTCTGTCTCAAAAAACAAACAAACAAACAAACAAAAAACAAAAATTAGCCAGGCATGGTGACACGTGCTTATAGTCCCAGCTACTCAGGAGGCTAAGGCAGGAGGATTGCTTGAACCCGGGAGGCAGAGGTTGGAGTGAGCCCAGATCATGCCACTGCATTCCAGCCTGGGTTATAGAGTGAGACTCTGTCTCAAAAAAAAAAAAATTACATTTAACAGAGTGTGATAGAGCAAAGAATGATTCGTGAATCGGGCAGCCCTTAAACCAGAGTAGGCTCCAGTGCAGAGAGGGGCTCTGTGAGAGACTCCAGCGCAGCCACATGGTGGAAGTTTCGTGGGCAGAGAAGGGAAAATGATGTACACAAAATGGAAGTGAGGTACAGAAATAGCCAGATTGGTTACAGCTCAGCATTTGCCTTATGTGATGGTTAATACTGAGTGTCAACTTGATTGGATTGAAGGATGCAAAGTATTGTTCCCGGGTGTGTCTGTGAGGGTGTTGCCAAAGGAGATTAACATTTGAGTCAGTGGGCTGGGAAAGGCAGACCCACCCTCAATCTGGGTGGGCACCTTCTAATTAGCTGCCAACGCAGCCAGCATAAAAGCAGGCAGAAGAATGTGGAGAGATTAGACTGGCTTAGCCTCCCAGCCTGTATCTTTCTCCCATGCTGGATGCTTCCTGCCCTCAAACATCAGACTCCAAGTTCTTCAGCTTTGGGACTCAGACTGGCTTCCTTGCTCCTCAACCTGCAGATGGCCTATTGTGGGACTTCCCCTTGTGATCGTGTGAGTGAATACTCCTTAATAAACTCCCCTTTATATATATATCTATTCTATTAGTTCTGTCTGTCTAGAGAGCCCTGACTAATACACCTTATTTGAACATGGTTTCAACAGTTGGCTGCCTTTCATTTGCCAAAACTTGGCAATTGGCAGAAGAGTAGATTATAGTCTGCTTACACATTCAGCTAAGTCACAGTTCACTATGGACAGGGAGAGCTTTAAGTTGAAGGAAGCCATATATAAGGAAGATATATTCGGCTAAATTTAATAGATTCCATCAAGGTCTTACACAAGTCATTTGCACATTAGTATGAATTTTAATCTCAAAGGAGCACCTACAATTCTCAATGCAATGGTTACCACTCTCCCTTTTTCTTTCACTCAAGAAAGCAAGTCGGATGGATAAAAAGTACAGATGTTGGCCTGGTGCAGTGGTGCTCACTTGTAATCTGGCCAAGGTGGGTGGATCACTTGAGCTCAGGAATTCAAGACCAGCCTGGGCAACACAGTGAAATGCTCTCTCTACAAAAAAATACAAAAATTAGCCAAGTATGGTGGTGCACACCTGTGGTCCCAGCTACCTGGGAGGCTGAAGTGGGAGAATCACTTGAGCCCAGGAGGTTGAGGCTGCAGTAAGCCATGGGAAACAGAGTGGGAACCTGTTGCTAAAAAAAATAAAATATTCTATCTTGCTTATAAGTAAAAGACATTTTATTATTTTTCCAGAGTGTTCTGGTTATTCTCCCTGATTACAGAGCCTCAGCTTGGTGTTGACGAGTTAAACCCAGCTGATTGCCTGGGAGGCACTGACCTCAAAGGGAAGCCCAGGTGTGCAGACTGGAAGTGAGTTCTTTCCCCTTTCTCAGGGACAGACCTTACCAAGGACCCGAAGCTCTGGAGCCTGCCAAAGGGATGAGTGGTACATGATTGTGCCTAGTTGGTGACGTCTTTAAGCAAAAGCAGATTCGTTTCCCCTTTCCCAATGGATAGGGCAACGTCATGGCCAAAACTACAAGGCTGCAGCAACAGCCAATTATGCCTCAGCACTTCTGCCAACATGCTGGGTTAATTGCCTTTGCAGACCTCTGTGTGATGCAGAGCAAGAAGGGGAAAAAATGATTTAGACTTTCAGTAATCTCTTGGGGTGACGCCTTCAACCACTTAAAGGGAATAAAAAAAAATCTGAGAAATTTCGGTCTCTTTTTAAATTCTTCCCAGGCTTACTCCATCGATCATCCAAGCTGAAACCGCTCTTATGATATATTGTACATGGAGACCACACTACATCATTGGAGTTCTGACATCGCCACGGTTCTGTAGTAGGTTATAATGCAAGGTAACAAATTACAATGGTGGACATTGACAAATTCAGTTTTGGGGGAGTTTAAATTAATTTTGAGTGGCTTCAAGTTGGTTTAGAAAGTAATTTTTAAATAAATCAGAGGTGGACTGCGAAAGAGAGCTCCAAAGACTAACGTGCAGAAAGAAATTTCAGGGCCAAATCTGGCTTTAGTTCCTTGAGAGGAATGCGAGCATCACTTAGGTTCAGACACCGTGCCTGCTATCCGAAGAACAAGGCCAGCAGAGGGAGAAAGAGTTGACCTTATAGGCAAAAAAGAAAAAAAAAACGTATCAGCAAATGATGAAGAGTGCCCCTAGGAGCCTTCGGGCAGTGTTAGTTCATCTTTCTTCTCGGAGGCAAAATTGAAATCTTTCCTTCCTTCCTTCCTTCCTTCCTTCCTTCCTTCCTTCCTTCCCTCCATCCTTTCTTTCTTCCTTTTTTCCTTTCCTTCCCTTCTCCCTTCCTTCCTTCCTTCTTTCCTTCTCTCCTTCACTCCATCCTTTCTTTCTTCCTTTTTTCCTTTCCTTCCCTTCTCCCTCCCTTCCTTCCTTCCTTCCTTCTTTCCTTCCTTCCTTCCTTTCTTCCTTCCTTCTTTCATTCCCTCCATCCTTTCTTTCTTCCTTTTTTCCTTTCTTCCCTTCTCCCTTCCTTCTTTCCTTCTCTCCATCCTTTCTTTCTTCCTTTTTTCCTTTCCTTCCCTTCTCCCTCCCTTCCTTCCTTTCTTCCTTCCTTCCTTCCTTCTTTCCTTCCCTTCTTCCCTCCCTGCCTCCCTCACTCTCTCTTTTTCCCCTCTCTCCCTCCCTTCTTTCTTTCCTCCCTTCCTTCCTTCCTTCCTTCCTTCCTTCCTTCCTTCCTTCCTTCCTTCTTTCCTTCCTTCCTTCCTCTTTTGGAGAGATAGGGTCTCACCCTGGTGCCCAAGCTGGACAACTATAGTTTGATTTTCTGGAATCAAGCAATCCTCCTGCCTCAGCATCCTGAGTAGCTGGAACTACAGGCATGCACCACCATGCCTGGCTAATTTAAAAAAATATTTTTTTCTAGAGATGGAATCTGGCTATGTTGCCCAGCTTGGTCTCAAACTCCAAGCCTCAAGCAATCCTTCTACCTTGACCTCCCAAAGAGCTGGGATTACAGGCATGAGCCACCTTACAGAGCCCAAAACGGGATTTCTTAGAGTACACGAAACAGAATTATATAGCTGTGTGTCTGATATAGTAGATAACCCTAAAAGTAACATGGCTTTTGGAATACATTACAGATAACACAGGTGGTGCGGTAAAATGGAAAGAGCGAAGAATTAGGAAACAGGAAACTCATATTCAGTTCTCACTCTTCACACCTGCTTGCTGTGGACACCTGGATCTCTCTGGACCTCAATGTCTTCATTCGCAAAGTTGTGGAATAAAGTACTTAACAGGGCTCTTAGGAAAATGTTGGAAATGCTGTGAAATCTTTGCACCTTTGAAACCATAGAGCATAATGCGTTATGGCTGGGCACAGTGGCTCACGCCTGTAATCCTAGCACTTTGGGAGGCCGAGGCAGGCGGATCACAAGGTCAGGAGACTGAGACCATCCTGGCTAACACGGTGAAACCCCGTCTCTACTAAAAAATTCAAAAAAATTAGTCAGGCGAGGTGGCGAGCGCCTGTAGTCCCAGCTACTAGGGAGGCTGAGGCAGGAGAATGGTGTGAACCCGGGAGGTGGAGCTTGCGGGAGGTGGAGATCGCACCACTGCACTCCAGCCTGGGCGACAGAACGAGACTCTGTCTCAACAAAAAAAAAAAAAAGAAAAAAGAATAATGCGGTACTACTGCTGCTGTTGATATTATTGTTGTTGGTGTATGTTAGAATGCAAGGCATTCTAATTGTATTGCAGTCATGCTATCATAATTTATTTATTTATTTGTTTTGTTTTGTTTTATTTTTGAGATGGATTCTCACTCGGTGGCCCAGGCTGGATTGCAACTGCGTGGTCTCCACTCACTGCAACCTCCACGTCCTAGGTTCAAGTGATTCTCCTGCCTCAACCTCCGAAGTGGCTGGGATTACAGGCACATGCCACCATGCCCAGCTGATTTTTGTATTTTTAGTAGAAATGGGGTTTCACCATGTTGGCCAGGCTGGTCTCAAACTCCTGGGCTCAGGTAATCCACACGCCTCGGCCTTCCAAAGTGCTGAGATTACAGGCATGAGCCACCATGCCCAGCCATAATTTAAAATAGATATTCACATCTCCTATTGTGGGGGTACAGGAAGATGTTGAGATAGAACTGAGTAGAATGTTCTCTTTGAGATAATTGAATGAATTCCACAACACCCTACAAATGGAAAGATTGCCTGCCATCTTGGAGACTTACAGCTCCTTTTACAAAGAGCAGAGACAAAAAGAATCTACATCAAGTGGAGCTTTTTTTCCCCCACAAAGAAATATTCATTTCTCAGTGCATAGGGGAATCAATTAGCCACAGTGCCCTGTTCAGGTAGATTTCAGAATTAGCTCGAGACCACTCCACTATAGATAATTAACCTTCGTACCCAAATTAGCAGTGAAATAAGCCAGTTATTAGTTTTAATAATGAACAAAATTGAGTATTTTGAAAAAGTTAAACCCCTAGAGCTTAAATTAAAATAAGCATCTGGGAGAAATCCCTAAAGTATACTTCAATTCATTAATACTACAAATTCCACAGCAGATTGAACTGACAATGTGCCTTCTCTAAAGGAAATTGAGTCCCTCAAATAATCATTTGGGTTGACCTAAGAGAGTGATTCTATTTGACGCCCAGAATCTCAAAGACCAGCTGAATAACTGAGCCGATGTCCTTTTCTTGCTAAGAGGCAAGCGGCAGGCAGAGAAAAGGAGAAAGCTACACGTGGCTCTAAAACAAACAAATGGCTTTATTAAAGGTCTAAAAGAAAATTGTCTTAACTCCAGCCTGGAGGACATGCTCCCACTGACTTAACTTTCACTGTGAAAGTCAGCGGACTATGGATCATTGAGCTGAGTGTCACAAGGGTTGGTGCTCTCACTTACTGGCCCTATGACCTTAGAAAAGCCATTGACCTTCTCCACTTCCCAATTACCTGCTTGGTAAAATGGGAGCAATTACGAATTGCCTCACTCATTTCAGAGTTTTCTGGATCAATGTACACAGAATTCTATACATAGAAAGGTGCTATAAACATCAACATAGGCTTCTCTTTTAGCTGGCAAGTATATTCAACTTAACCCCACACTTCCCATCTGTATTCTCCTAGGGAAATTATAAGATGGCAAAATAATCATGAACTTGGATAATAATAAATATTTGTTAGAAATATTTGGCTGGGCATGGTGGTGCATGCCTGTAGTCTCAGCTACTCCGGAGGCTGAGTGGGGAAGATTGCTCGAACACATGAGGTTAAGGCTGCAGTGAGCTATAATTACACCACTGCACTCTAGCCTGGGTGACAGAGCAAGATCCTTTCTCTTAAAAAAAATAAAAGTTAGAAATATCTGCTGAGTATTTCACATCAATGATCTCTTTTAAATCCTCCCAAAATCCTACGAGTTCTACTATCGTGTTTATCACCTGCCTAAGATCCCTCAGCAATCTAGGGACAAAAGTAACATCAGAACCTGGGCAGTCCTCCTGCCTAGAGAATTCTTTACACTGGTCAAAGTCTCACAAAATTACAAATTAATGCTAAAATCTGCCCAATTGTCCCATAGAATCGATGCTTATGGTTTCATTTGAATAAACATAGAATTGACCCTTTCAGCCTTAAAACTTGAGAAACTTACATTTATCTTATCTAAGTTACTTTCTCAGGAAACCAACCATCAGTCCTCCCAGATAGTATCAAGGAACTGAAACTCACCAGATCACCAGGACAATGAGACACCAAACCCCTCACCTGTCATAATTGCCTAACCAACCCATGCTGCCTGTTGACCAACTCGTCTTACTTATCCCTCCATAATTCCTGTTTTTCGGCATGTAGTTACATTTCTTCCCTGCTATATAAACCCCTGACTTAACTGGTTCAGAGGAGATGGATTTGAGACTGAGCTCCCATCTCCTCAGTGGCAGCACCTGATTAAAGTCTTTCTTCGGCCGGGCGCGGTGGCTCACACCTGTAATCCCAGCACTGTGGGAGGCTGAGGCAGGCGGATCATGAGGTCAGGAGATTGAGACCATCCTGGCTAACGCAGTGAAACCCCGTCTCTACTAAAAATACAAAAAAATTAGCTGGGTGTGGTGGTGGGCACCTGTAGTCCCAGCTACTCCAGAGGCTGAGGCAGGAGAATGGCGTGAACCCAGGAGGCAGAGCTTGCAGTGAGCCGACATCGCGCCACTGCACTCCAGCCTGGGTGACAGAGCAAGACTCCGTCTCAAAAAATAAATAAATAAATAAATAAAATAAAATAAAATAAAGCCTTTCTTCACTGGTGATACTAATTGTCTCAGTGATTGGCTTTCTGTGCCATGAGCAGCAGGATCTAGACCCGGCCCCTGGTGTTTTGGTAACAATACCAAACCTGGAAGGTCATTACCAGATCAGAACCTAGGGAGAAGGGCAGACACTGCAACAAAGTGTGTTGTCTCATTTCCTTTGTAAGGCAAACATGCAACATAGGAAATATTTCCTCCACTTTACATAAGAGGACATAGAGGCTCAGGGAAATTAAATAACTTGTCCCAGACTGTGCAGCTAGAAAAGGTGGAACCATCTGCAAACACGAGGGCCGTGGTGTTTCCCTGGCCCACTTGCCTTCCACTGATGAGCTCTGAACTATTCCATCATGTCCTAAGGAGAGGTCACAAGGGAAATCCTCCCCACTTTTATGTTAGGATTAAAAAAATGTTCCTTTACCCTTAGTCTCTATTTGGAGCGGCAAAGAATGAAATCCCTGTTTTTGGTGTTTTTTGGAAGGTACAGGGTCCTGAGGAATGTGGGGAGGGATTGGCACATAGAGTGATGCCTGACATTTGTATGGAGTTTATATTTTCTCCTCCAAGTATGTTGGACTACACTGTTTTGTTTTGTTTTGTTTTGTTTTGAGATGGAGTCTTACTCTGTCACCCAGGCTGGAGTGCAGTGGCACGATCTCAGCTCACTGCAGCCTCTACCTCCTGGGTTCAAGCAATTCTCCTACCTCAGCCTCCCAAGTAGCTGGGATTATAGGCGTGCACCACCATGCCCGGCTAATTTTTTTTGCATTTTCAGTAGAGATGGGGTCTCACCATGTTGGCCAGGCTTGTCTCAAACTCCTAACCTCAGGTGAACTGCCTGCCTCGGCCTTCCAAAGTGCTGGAATTACAGGCATGAGCCATCACGCCCAGCCTAGAATACACTGTTTTATACTTATATGGAGGCCAAAGCAACTCCATCTTGGAAGCTAATCTGCCATGTTGGCTTCTGCTTAACCCCAGTTCTGGGAAGACATCTAAGATTTCCAGTTTATCTATTGGTCCTTTTATAAAAGCAGCTACTTATTGTAAATCCTGCCCTTAAATCAAACAACCTTGATGTTATTGCACTTCAATTATCCCAAGCCTCCCTTCTGAATCACCCTTTCCCGATGGTAGATAAGCTCTCAGTCTTGAAGTGATGGTGTGGGATCCACCATCTCATCTCACCACCGCCCAAGATAAATGCATGACTTATGTTCATAAGTCCATATTAAAACTTTCTTTCTTTCTTTCTTTCTTTCTTTTCTTTCTTTCTTTCTTTCTTTCTTTCTTTCTTCTTTCTTTCTTTCTTTCTTTCTTTCTTTCTTTTCTTTCTTTCTTTCTTTCTTTCTCCTTCCTTCCTTTCCTCCTCCTCCTTCTTCTTTTCTTTCCTTTCTTTCTTTTTCTTTCTTTCTTTCCTTCTTTCTCCCTTCCTTCCTTCCTTCTTTCCTTTCCTTCTTTCTCTCTTTCTTTTCCTTCCTTCCTTCCTTCCTTTTTCTTTCTTTCTTTTTTTCCTTCTTTCTTTCTTTTTTTCATGGAGTCTCACTCTGTCTCCCAGGCTGGAGTGCAGTGGTGCAATCTCGGCTCAAAGCAACCTCCCCCTCCTGGGTTCAAGACATTCTCCTGCCTCAGCCTACCGAGTAGCTGAGATTACAAGTGTGTGCCACCAGGCCCTGCTAATTTTGTATTTTTAATAGAGATGGGGTTTCACCCTGTTGGCCAAGGTGGTAAATGTTTCTTTCTAAGAAATAGGATGGCCAGGCATGGTGGCTCACTCCTGTAATCTCAGCACTTTGGGAGGTTGAGGTGGGCGGATCACGAGTTCAAGAGATCTAGACTATACTGGCCAGCAGGGTGAAACCCCATCTTTACTAAAAATACAAAAATTAGCCGGGCATGGTGGCAGGCACCTGTAGTTCCAGCTACTCGGGAGGCTGAGGTAGGGGAATCGCTTGAACCTGGGAGGCGGAGGTTGTAGCAAGCTGAGATTGCACCATTGCACTCCAGCCTGGTGACAGAGCGAGACTCCATCTCAAAAAAAAAAAAAGAAAAGAAAAAGGAAAAAGAAATAAGATTTGTCCGCCTCTTTCTTCAGCCTCTCAGCTTCCTTGGACTTTAGGAACAGGTTTGCATAGAACTGCCCACAGTAAAACAACTCAAATCATCTCTTGAATTTTAAAGTAGGGTGATCCTTAGAATGTAAACAGTGGCATCACCATCATCCTCGGCTTTATAAGCCCTATATAGGGACTGAGAAGTACTGGGGTAGACCTGGACCACACCCAGACATGGCAGCTGGGGCCAGTAGATGCCATTCCATCATTCTGCTCAGCTTTGAACTCACCTTTCCTGACACAGGCAGAAATGTCCTGATGAGTTTGGGAAGCAGGCTCTGGGCTGGTGATTTTGGGTGGCACAGGGCCCCGGAATCTGGGGCTGCCTGCGGGTCTGTGCTCAGGCAGCTATCTCTTTCCCTATAGCTCATTCATTCAGGAGTCCAACCATGCAAACAAGGAAAGAACAAAGTCAGCAAACTTCTCCGTGGGCTCTGTAATGCATTAATATCCGACAGTGGCAAGAATGAGCTGGCTACAGAAAATAATCAAGTTGAGGTTGCAGTGGAGATGAAGATAAATTCAGAGGGATTTTTCATGCACATGAGAGTTTGTAGTTCAGTAAGGGAGACATAGTGGCCTCTAAGAGGAGACAGGATAATTTATTGAGAGAGGAGGAAAACAATGAAACAGAAATTCAATGAATATTTGCCCGAATATTCAAAAAGAGGCTGTAAGCAGATGCTTGGATTGAGCACATATGCCCAAGGGAGAAAGCCGCATAGTAAGAAATCAAGACTGAATCAGAAAAAAAGATGATGAAAAAATTAAAAATTCAAAAGACAAACAGAGCTAGGATACTCATAGAATCTATATGAGCATCCAGGCCTAGGAAGGAGACTCATGCACGTTTCTTACCCTAGGTCAGACTGGCTGGATTAGAGTGCAGACATCTCTTAGCTCCAGTTTCAGTGTGTGAAGTCAGGGGCAGGCAGGGGCCATGTACTGGGAGCACAATTCAGAGCCACATCCAGGCTGGAAGTCCAGCTGGGCCAGGGAGAGAGAAGGGTAAGTTACACTGGGCAGAACAGAGATTACAAAACAAGGGCTAAAGATGCCAGAAGATGTTTGGCTTCCTGGATTATAAGGATGAACTAAGATTCATGAGGAAGTTCAAAGGAGTTTGCTGACTTTGTTCCTTCTTCATTTGTACTGGTTGGCCTTCTGAGTGAATGAGCGATAGTGATTCTGATAGATCAGTGATCCCCAACCTTTTTGGCACTAGGGACTGGTTTCATGGAAGATAATTTTTTCATGGACCAAGGTTGGGGGGCAGGAATGGTTTGGAGATAATTTAGGTGCATTCCATTTATCATGTACTTTATTTCTATTACTATTACATTGTAATATATAATGAAATAATTCTACAACTCACCATCATGTAGAATCATTAGGAGCCCTAAGTTTGTTTTCCTGCAACTAGATGGTCCCACTTGGAGGTGACGGGAGACAGTGACAGATCACCAGGCATTAGATTCTCCTAAGGAGCATGCAACCTAGATCCCTCACATGCACAGTTCACAATAGGGTTCACACTCCTGTTCGAATCTAATGCCACTGCTGATCTGACAGGAGGTGGAGCTTGGGGGTAATGAGAGCGATGGAGAGCAGCTGTAAATGCAGATGAAGCTTCACTCGCCCACCTGCTGCTCACCTCCTGCTGTGCAGCCTGGTTCCTAACAGGCCACAGACCAGTACTGCTGGGGACCCCTGTTTTAGATGATCAGAATTCATGACCAACTTCTGTTTTACTGAGGGACAACTAAGGAAACTCAGAGACTAAAGAAAACAAAAACAAGGCAAAACAAAACAAAACAACAAACCATGGTTCACTGAGTAGACATTTGCCTCAAGAAGACATAAACATGGCCAATGGATATATGAAAAGGTGCTCAGCATCGATAATCATCAGAGAAATGTGAATCAGAACCATAATGAGATATCACTTCATACATGTTAGGATGGCTGTTATCAAAAGACAAGAGGCAAAAAGCATTGGTGGAGGATGCAGGGGAAAGAGAATCCTGTACATTGTTGGTGAGAATGTAACTTGGTGTAGCCATTATGGAAAACAGTATGGAGGTTCCTAAAAAAATTAAAAATAGAACTTCCATGTGATCCAACAATTCCTCTAGTGGGTACATACATGAAGGAAATAAAATCAGTGCCTCCTAGAGAGATACTAGAGTCATTGCAGCATTATTCACAATAGCCAAGTGGAAACAGCCTGTCTTTCAATGGATGAATGGATAAAGGAATTGTGTATGCATACAATGGAATATTATTTGGTCACATTTTTTTTTTTTGAGATAGAGTCTTGCTCTGTCACTCAGGCCGGAGTGCAGTGGCACAATCCAAGCTCACTGCAGCCTCAGCCTCCTGGGCTCAGGGAATCCTCCCATTTCAGCCTCCTGAGTAGCTGAGACTATGGGCATGCACCACCACACCCAGCCACTTTTTTTATTTCTGTATTTTTTGTGGAGACAGGGTTTTGCTATGTTGCCCAGGCTGGTCTTGAACTCCTGGGCTTAAGCAATCTTCCCAACTTAGCCTCCCAAAGTGCTGGGATTACAGGCATGAGCCACTGCACCTGAGCCTATTTAGCCTTAATTAAGAGGAGCGTGCCCTTTGCAACAATGTGGATGAAACTATGCTAGGTAAAATAAGCCAGACACAGCCAGAAAAATACTGCATGATCTCATGTATAGGTGGAATCTCACAAGAGTCAAATACACAGAAATAGGGCACAGAATGGTGGTCACCAAAGGCAGGTAGGTGGGAGAAATGGGGAGATGTAGGTCAAAGGGTACAAGGTTGCAGTTATGTAGGAGGAGTAAGTCTGGAGCTCTAATATACAGCACGAAGACTTAGTTAATAATATTTTACTTGTGTAGAAGAAAATTGCTAACAGAGTAGATTTTGGGTGCTCTTCCCACAAACACAAACCCACACATATGCAAACACACACATACACAAAGGTAATTATGTAAGTTGATGGATATGTTAAATTGCTTAACTTCAATAATCATTTTACTACGTACTTGTATATCAAAATATCATGCTGTGTACCTTCAATATAGACAATAAAAATTAAAAAGATAAAAGCATGGTCTGCAGCTATGAATCCCAAATAGCTGTGGAAATAACTAGAAGCTGAGGCTGAGTACAGCAGCTCATGCCTGTAATCTCAGCACTTTGGGAGGCTGAGAGGTAGGAGGAGCATTTGAAGCTAGGAATTTGAGACCAGCCTGGTCAACATAGTGAGACCTCTGTCTCTATAAAAAGGAAAAATTTCAGCTGGGTGTGGTGGCATGTACCTACAGTCCCAGCTACTTAGGAGGCTGAAGCGGGAGAATCATTTGAGCCCCGGAAGTTCTAGGCTGCAGTGAGCTATGACTGCTCCACTGTACTCTGGACTGGGCAACATAGTGAGATCCTGTGTCAAAAAAGAAAAAAAAATTGAAGCTGAATTCTATAAAAAGTTACTTCTAGGTGTCTCTCCCAGACTGCAGGAGCTGTATTTGTCCATTCAGTTTCTACATTGCCACCATAGGTGATTTACAATGGAGGGATCTAAGATCTCATGGAGAAAACCCAGAGACGAGAATCAGTAGCAAACATCTGAAAGTCCCTAGAAATACATGTTTTTTTAAGAAAAGGAAAAAATAGCATACTAAATATAGACGATATCAATCTAATTTTAAATGTCTTAATTTAGTAATTTTGCATGTACCATCCTTCTGTGACCTAGAAACTTTTTACACTTTCCCTTCTTCGCAGTCCTAAATGAATTTGTTGTGCTTTGCTGCAGTTAATATAGACGCTAAAGAGACTTACTCCAAATCTGATCCTCCCTCCAAATGTTCAGTGTGTTTCTGATTTTGCTATGGTTGTTAATTCTATCTTCTTGGATCACACTATAGCCCTTGAGGAACTTGGATGCGTGAGATAGTGAAAATTTTGCATAACTTTATTTAGCCCCTAATGCTTTCAAAGTCTTTCTCAAACCCTCAGCCCTCACACGCAGGTTTACATGGTAACTTCAAACCAAAACACAGGTTGGCAGGCCCCTTACTTGAATCTCAGCTCATTCTCCCCTACAGACACCAGACAGCGTTTCTAAAGCCTGGATTTATTTTCTCTCCATTTCCTCCATGTCTCGCTCGGATTACTGCAATACTCCACACCTTTCATGCCATCTGTTTCACCACGCGATTCTGTTCCAACCCTCAGTGCCCTCATTTTGAATCATCCCCTGTGCAAGTCACTATGGCACAGTGGTCTTGAGCATGGGCTTTAGAAACAGACGGACCTGGTTTTGAATCCTGAACTCTGTGTTCTAGCGGACATGTGTCTTGGAGACCCAGCATCCGACCTACTGTAATAAATTGCCACAAATATAGTGACCTAACACAACAGAAATTTATTATCATACAGTTCTGAGGCTCAGAAGTCCAAAGAAGCCTCATTAGGCTCACATCCAGGTGTCTGCAGGGCTGGATGCCTTCCTGGAGGTCCTAGGATGGAATCCATTTCCCTGTCTTTTGCAGCTTCCAGACGTCACCCGTGTTCCTTGTCTCACGGCTTTTTCTTCCATCTTTAAAGCCAGAGATGTTCAGTTGAGTCATTCTCAGGCTGCCTCTCTCTGACACTGACTATTCTGTACCCCTCTTCTATTTAGGGGCACCCTTGTTGATTACATCAAACCTTACTGATTACATGGATAATCCGGGATAATCTTCGTATTTCAAGGTCAGCTGATTAGCAACCTTAATTCCGTTTGCTTCTTCCTTCATTCCCTTTTGCCATGTAACTGAATATATTCATACGTTCTGTGAACATCTTTGGAGAGGCATTATTTTGACTTCCACACCTGCTTATGTTGCGGAAAGTCTCCAACTTTTGGGAGTTGGTGGTGTGCAGAGGCTACCTCCCACTCCAAGGGGCTGACTATAATAGACACTTCCTTTTCCAGGCCCAGACTGGTGACCTGGGCTCAGTCCATCAGAGGTGCCCACACTGGGCTTGGGCATGAGACACACATAAGAAGCAAGGAACAGAACTTTTGACTGAAGCATGGGGCGTTTTTCCCAGCTGCGTAGACTCAACACTGGGTCTTTAGCCCTTTCACTGTATCTGTCAGCCTTACGGCCACTCCCTTCCAAAGTTTTATTTTTTGCATGTTTTCAATATATTTTTAATATAATATACACCTTTGCTGCTGGCCCATAATTGCCTTTTTTTTTTTTTTTTTTTTTTTTTGAGACGGAGTCTTGCTCTGTCTCCTAGGCTGGAGTGCAGTGGCACAATCTCAGCTCACTGCAACCTCCTCCCCCCGGGTTGAAGCAATTCTCTTGTGTCTGCCTCCCAAGTAGCTGGGATTACAGGTGCATGCCACCATGCCTGGCTAATTTGTGTATTTTTAGTACAGACAGGGTTTCACCCTATTGGTCAGGGTGATCTCGAACTGCTAACCTCAGGTGATCCACCCACCTCAGCCTCCCAAACTGCTGGGATTACAGGCATGAACCACTGTGCCCCGCCTCATCATTGCCTTTTGTAGCTTGCAATGAGCCCTAAATCCTGAGTTTCCAACCCCCGGGGCAAGGACTGTGGCCTGTTAGTAAGTGGGTTGCACAGCAGGAGGTGAGCGGTGGGTGAGTTAGCGAAGCTGAGCTCCGCCTCCTGTGAGATTAGCAGTGGCATTAGAGTCTCATAAGAGTGCAACCCCTATTATGAACTGCATGTGTGAGGGATCTAGATTTCCAGCTCCTTATGAAAATCTAATGAGAAATGTAATAGGATTGAATCATTCCAAAACCACCCCCCCGACCCCCATCCATGGAAGAATTGTCTTCCATGAAACTGGTCCCTGGTGCCAAAAAGGTTGGGGACCGCTGCCCTAAATGACACAGAAACCTACCGGCTGTGTGATGCTGGGCAAGACACAGAGCTTCTCTAGTCTCAGTTTCTTCATGCAATACCAACCCCAAAATTTGGGGGAGAGTGAGGCTGGGCGTGGTGGCTCACACCTGTAATCCCAGCATTTTGAGAGGCCGAGGCAGGTGGATCAGCTGAGGTCAGGAGTTTGAGGGCAGCATGGCCAACATGGAGAAATCCCGTCTCTACTAAAAATACAAAAAATTAGCCAGGTGTGGTGGTGCACACCTGTAATCCTAGCACACTTGGGAGGCTGAGGCAGAAGAATTGCTTGAACTTGGGAGGTGGGGGCTGCAGTGAGCTGAGTCATGCCGTTGAACTCCAGCCTGAGTGACACAGCAAGACTCTGTCTCAAAAAACAAACAAACAAAACAATAAAACAATAAAGCCCAAAAGTTTTGGGAAAGGTGAATGGGGTAAGGTGTAAAGAGTGTGTCACAGGTCTTAGCTCCTGAGAAACATTCAATAAATGGTAAGGGAAGGAGAAGAATGGAATAATACTTACTTCTTGCATAGGAAAAAAAATCTCAAGATGACAGAAATTATACAGAAGTAAATTGTCTAGGCCAGGAGTGATGGCTGATACCTGTAATCCCAGCACTTTGGGAGGCCGAGGCAAGTGGATTATTTGAGGTCAGAAGTTGGAGACCACTCTGGCCAATGTGGTGAAACCCTGTCTCTACTAAAAATTCAAAACTTACCCAGGCTTGGTGGTGGGCGCCTGTAATTTCAGCTACTTGGGAGGCTGAGGCGGTAGAATTGCTTGAAGCCAGAAAGCAGAAGTTGCAGCGAGCTGAGATTGTGCCACTGCACTCCAGCGTGGGTGACAGAGTGGGACTCCATCTCAAAAAAAAAAAAGAGAAAAAAAAGTAAAACTGTCACATGGAAATGGGAATAATACACTTCATTTCAGAGTTGTTTGTACGTTTTGAAAACCACCACGTGCCATTTAGAGGTTACCTATCAACCCATGCCGTAAAGGTAATCGATTGAGATGCAACTGTGAAAAGATAAAGCTAGTCAGTTGAGACATAAAAGAAAAAGTCCAAGAAACAGGTCATTATCACGTATCAAAGAGTCTACAGAGAGCCACCTGGACTTCTGCCTCTTTAGGGACCACAGACCGGGATGATGTAGACAGCCAGTCCCAAAAGAGCCAGGCTGTTCACGTACAGTCCTAATGTAAGCTGGGCACTTTCTTTAGAAATGCACAGACCTTAATTAATACTTTAAGGTCTTTTTTTTTTTGAGACAGTCTCGCTCTGTCACCCAGGCTGGAGTGCAGTGGTGCAATCTCGGCTCACTGCAACCTCTGCCTCCCGGGTTCAAGTGATTCTACTGCCTCAGCCTCCTGAGTAGCTGGGATTACAAGCGCACGCCACCACGCCTGGCTAATTTTTGTATTTTTAGTACAGACGGGGTTTCACCATGTTGGTCAGACTGGTCTTGAACTTCTGAACTCGTGATCTGCCTACCGCTGTCTCCCAAAGTGCTGGGATTCCAGGCGTGAGCCACCATGCCCAGCCCACATTACACTCTTGAGAGTGACCCAGATATGATTTATTGGCTATGACTGACACACAAATTCAAATAAAATGTGACTGTCAAGAAGTCTCCACTGAGATGACATCTTTTTAAGTCACTGACTGGTAGAGCAAACTTATTTTAGTTTGTTAATCATTTAACTGCTTGCATTCTTCTAAGAGTAAACAGGGGGATGAAGGGTGCATGGCAGCAGCAGCTAACATTTATGCAACACATCACAGGGCAACGCTGGGCTAAGAACTTGACCTTTTCTGGGTGGTGTGGCTCACGTCTGCAATCCCAGCACTTCGGAAGGCTGAGATGGGGGGATCACTTGGAGCCAGGAGTTGAGACCAGTCTGGGCAATATAACAAGACCCCCATCTCTGCAAGAAGCAATTTTTTTTTTTTTTGAGACAGTCTCACTCTGTCGCCCAAGCTGGAGTGCAATGGCGCCCTCTCAGCTCACCTCACTGCAGCCTCAGCCTCCTGAGTTCAAGCTATTTTTGTGCCTCAGCATCCTGAGTAGCTGGGATTACAGACGTGCACCACTATGCCCAGCTGATTTTTGTATTTCAGTAGAGATAGGGTTTCACTATGTTGGCCAGTCTGGTCTTGAACTCTTGACCTCAAGTGATCCTCCCTCCTTGGCCTCCCAAAGTGCTAGGATTACAGGCGTGAGCCACCACACTCAGCCTGCAAGAAGCAATGTTTAAAAATTAGCTGGCTGCAGTGACACACACCTTTAAACCCAGCTACTCAGGAGGCTGAGGCAGGAAGATCACTTGAACCCAGGAGTCCGAGGCTTCAGTGAGCTATGATCCCACCACTGCATGTTAGCCTGGGCGACAGTGCAAGACCCTGTCTCTTAAAAAAAAAAAAAAAGAAAGAAAAAAAAGAAAGAACTTAATCTGCATTATTTTGCAATGGTCTGCTGAGATAAGTATCATGATTAGGCAGGTCCCAGGTGCCTCTGGAAGCAGATGCTGAGAGAATTAGGAATGCAAAATGTCACAGGGAAGTAACACCTAGCAATGACAAGGAAGAAAAACGCAGTGTTCAGCAGAAAGAGCTGTTCAAACAATGCAGGACTGACAAAGCCTCTGCTAGCCCAGTGGAGAGTTCCAGAAAACAGATTGCCCACTCAAGGAGTCCCATGTTGGATGGAATTGACCTGGCCCGAGTAACCCTGTAATAACTTGCTTAGTTACTCCATTTTTCTCCTTGCTCTATTATTTATTAAATGGCTCTCAGGAGCCAAGCCCTGTGACACATCCTATACCTTAACCCATTCACCCTCCCAAAACTTTTTTTTTTTTTTTTTTTTTTTTGGAGACTGAGTCTCGCTCTATCACCCAGGCTGGAGTGCAGTGGTGCAATCTCGGCTCACTGCAACCTCTGCCTCCTGGGTTCAAGTGATTCTCCTGCCTCAGCCTCCTGAGTAGCTGGAATTACAGGCACCTGGCACCATACGCGGCTAACTTTTGTATTTTTAGTAGAGACCAGGTTTCATCATATTGGCCAAGCTGGTATTGAACTGACCTCCCGCGATCTGCCCACCTCGGCCTCCCAAAGTGCTGGGATTACATGCATGAGACATCACACCCAGCCCCCTACCCAGAACTTTTGAGGTTGGTACTGCATGAAGAAACTGAGACCGGAGAAGTACAATGTCTTCCCCGAGGTCACAAAACTGGTGGATTTCTGTGTCATTGAGGGCTATAGCTTCAAGAAACACAGGACGATGACGGCCTATCGGGTTTGCTTTTTTGGTTGTCGATTTTAAATTTGGAAGAAAATAGAGTAGAACCATGAAAGAGAGAGAGAGAAAAAAAAAATGACAGTGATGGCTGAGAGTAACCTCAGCCCCTAAACTGAGGTGGACCCTGAAGGTATTACTAACTGCATTTAGCAACTGCACTCAACAATTGCATTCTGCTGTCAATCATCATATAGGTGGGGCCAGGGGAGCATGGACCAGTTAAGAACTTGCCGGCAGGTGCAGAGCTAAGAGTGTCAGAGCCTGAGGTCTAAAAACCTCTGAACCACTGACTGCATCTTGATTTACTCAAGGTGTTAGGAAGATGAAAAGAGATAAGGCGCTTCAAAGTTCTTTGAAAAGAATAAAGACCCACAGATGTTCAAAGGATTAGACAAGTGGATATTAAGGAACAATAAGCATTATCCTATTTATTAATTTTCCTCAATTTGCCCTGCCTGCTCTACGAGACATTTTGCACTAGTTCCCAGAGAGGCATGAAGAGAAGCATTTTACAGCATATGAAAAGTATTAATAATTTGGTATGGTCTTAATTCATTTCATGATTCAGTTCTGCTGAATCTACAGAGACTGCTTCCAGCCTAGTAATTATAAAAGCTGCTTCCAAATCGGCCCTGACTTGATCTTACACTATTTGATCATTTTATTATTCCGTTTTACTTTATTATTCGGTTTGATTTGGCTCTAAGAAACCTGAGGCTACATAAACTGTATGTTTTATATCTTTAAAAGTTCTGTTGAGATAAATTCTTATATAAAAAGGCACTAATGCTAAATCAATGCCATTTATTTTTAAATATGAGAATATTGCTCTAACAGTGAGAAATCCTTGGTACCAGATAGAGCATCACTTATAAATTCAGTTCCAATGTCCATGCCGTACATACAATAGATATGACTAAATTTTTGTTATTTTTTTATTTTGAACTATAGAAGATTTAATCAGCAATTTTTATTTTATTTTATTTTATTTTATTTTATTTTATTTATTTATTTATTTTTTGAGACGGAGTCTAGCTCTGTCGCCCAGGCTGAATGGAGTGCAGTGGCGTGATCTCGGCTCAATACAACCTCTGCCTCCTGGGTTCAAGCAATTATCCTGCCTCAGCCTCCCAAGTAGCTGGGACTGCAGGCATGCACCACCATGCCCGGCTAATTTTTGTATTTTTAGTAGAGACAGGGTTTCACCATGTTGGCCAGGCTGGTCTTGAACTCCTGACCTCAGGTGATCCACCCTCCTTGGCCTCCCAAAGTGCTGGGATTACAGGTGTGAACCACTGTGCACGACTTACTTATTTTCTTTATTTTACATAAAGTTTTTTGTTTTTTAAGAGACAGAGTCTTATTCTGTTGCCCAGGCTGGAGTGCAGTGGTGCAATCATAGCTCACTGCAGCCTTAAACTCCTGACCTCAAGTGATCCTCCTGCCTCAGCCTCCCGAGTAGCTGGGATTATAGACGTGAGCCACTGCACTGGGCTCTTAATCAGTCACTTTTAAAACACAGGTTTGAGACCCATCTCAAATTTAAAAAGAAAAAAAAAAGAAAGAAAGAAAAAAGACTAGGAAATTTTAAGACCTATTCTTTGCCCTTAAGGAGATTATTAACAAACCACACCTGATCATTCCATCAGTTTTACAGTCTGGTGCTTTCAGGCTAGGCAGTGTCTATGTCATCCATCATTTAACAAACTAAGTGTATTCAGTTCAAAATACCAGGAGTCAGTGACGCCCATTAGACCAAGTTACCATTTGAGCGACACAACTGTATAGAATGTGCTTAAGCAAAGGGCCAGTCAGTAGAATTCCAATCAGCCATCAGGCTTGGTAGTTGCAGTTCAAGGCAGAGAGAAAAGCAGAGAGGTAGATGTTTATAAAATATTTACAAAAGCCATTTGAAAATCAGGCAAACTCACTTTCTGATTGCTCTGGGTTTGAACAAGCCTTTGTTCTGATAACAAAAGAAGTCTCGATATCATTATGTGAAGAAGGGCTCAGTGTTTTGAATTCTCTATTACGACATGTATACATTTGGCTACCTGCTGAAGCTCCCGTACCCCTGGGAAAATACTTCTAATGTTTGAGAGTATACTGACAGTAAGAGTACTTTAACTTTTTAAATAAAGTGTTAGTATTTTCAAAGCCTCTTCACATTCGCAAGCTTATTTGATTCTCCTTAACATAATCTCATGTGCTAAGTCAGGCAGATATCATGTCCTTATTTGATAAATGGGCACTCGACACTTGGAGGGTTAGGCAAATTTCTCAAGGTATTCAGAAATTACTTTCAACGACAAAACCCACAATTGCTTTTGCACCAACTTAATAATACTGTTGGGAAGTGCTGGAGTTACAGTTAAAAACAAGTTTTCAGACTCTGATCTCCTATTGTTTCCCTTGCAATATACTTTTTTTTTTTTTTTTTGATGGAGTCTCGCTCTGTCGCCCAGGCTGGAGTGCAGTGACATGATCTTGGCTCGCTGCTGCAACCTCCACCTCCCAGGTTCAAGCAATTCTCATGCATCAGCCTCCCGAGGAGCTGGGATTACAGGCATGCACCACCATGCCTGGCTGGTCTCGAACTCCTGACCTCAGGTGATCCACCTGCCTCGGCCTCCCAAACTGTTGGTATTATAGGAGTGAGCCACTGTGCTCCGCCATCCGTTGCAATATTCTAATACAAGCTTGTCCAACCTGTGGCCCGCAGGCTGCATGCAGTCCAGGATGGCTTTGAATGTGGCCCAACACAAATCTGTAAATTTACTTAAAACATTATGAGATTTTTTGAATTTTTTTTTTAGCTCATCAGCTATTGCTACTGTTAGTGTATTTTATGTGTGGCCCAAGACAATTCTTCTTCTTCCAGTGTGGCCCAGGAAAGCCAGAAGTCTGGACATCCCCTATTCTAATAGAAGGCCAGTGTATGAACTAGACCATTTTTTTCTTCAACTTTTTTTTTTTTTTGAGGTAGAATCTCACTCTGTCGCCCAGACTGGAGTGCAGTGGTGCTATCTCGGCTCACTGCAACCACCGCCTCCTGAGTTCAAGTGATTCTCCTGCCTCAGCCTCCTGAGGTACAGGCACTTGCCACCACCCCAGGCTAATTTTTGTATTTTTAGTAAAAATGGGGTTTCACCATGTTGGCCAGGCTGGTCTCGAACTCCTGACCTTAGGTGATCCAACTGCCTTGGCCCCTCAAAGTGCCGGGATTATAGGTGTGAGCCACCGCACCTGGCCCTTCAACTATTGCTGTTGTAAGTTCAGGGGTACACGTTGCAGGATGTGCAGGTTTGTTACGTAGGAAATGTATGTAAACGTATGTCATGGCAGTTTGCTGCACAGATCATCCTACCACCTAGGTATTAAGCCTGGCATCCATTAGCTGTTTTTCTGATGCTCTCCTTCCCCATCCACCTGCAAACAGGCCCCAGTGTGTGTTGCTCCCCAGCACGTGTCCATGTGTTCCCATCATTCAGTCCCACTAATGTGTAAACCACCATTTTTAATCTTTATAAACTGAAGGCTATTGAATGGGATTTGAAGTACATATCTCTTATCAAGGGTGAAAAATATAGGCAGGCATGCCTCTGTCACCTGCACCTACAGAGTGCTAATCAACTTGGCAATCTCTTCCGCTGAATCTAGCTGCAGCCTTAGAAGACCTCTCAACATGGGACACAAGCAACCACCTTTGACTGGAACTGAGAAATTAATCTTTTTTTTTTTTTTTTTTGAGATGGAGTCTCACTCTGTTGCCCAGGCTGGAGTGCTGTGGCACAATCTTGGCTCACTCTAATGTCTGCCTCCCAGGTTCAAGCAATTCTTGTGCCTCAGCCTCCTAAGTAGCTGGGATTACAGGTGTGCACCACCACGCCTGGCTAATTTTTTTGTATTTTTAGTAGAGATAGGGTTTCACCATGTTGGTCCGGCTGGTCTCGATCTCCTGACCTCAGGTGATCTGCCTGTCTTGGCCTTCCAAGTGCTGGTATTACAGGTGTGAGCCACCACGCCTGGCCTGAGAAATTAATCTTATTTCTGGGAGTACACAAGCAGAGACTGGATGCCCACTGGTCACGCAGTTTTAGGAATTCATGCATTGAGTAGGTTCAGGATATCAGTGGTTCCCAATCCTGGTTGCACCACAAAATCTTCTGGTTGCATTCAAAAAGACATTTATTGTTTATTTATTTATTATTTGTATTTATTTATTTTTTTGAGACAGATTCTTGCTCTGTCACCCAGGCTGGAGTACAGTTGCACGATCTCAGCTCACTGCAACCTCCGCCTCCCGGATTCAAGTTATTCTCCTGCCTCAGCCTCCCCAGTAGCTGGGACTACAGGCATGCACCACCAGGCCCGGCTAATTTTTGTATTTTTAGTGGAGATGGGGTTTCACCGTGTTGGCCAGACTGGTCTGGAACTCCTGATCCACCTGGCTCGGCCTCTCAGAGTGCTGGGATGACAGACAGGCGTGAGCCACCATGCCCGATCTATTGTTGATTTTTAATTGAGATGTATGAGATCCAACCAGGACTTGCTGAATCAGAATCTCTGATGGCGCAACACAGAAAACTATCATTTGCAAATTGTTCTAAGCTGATTATGATGCGACAGCTTTATTGCTTGGGAACTGGACCAAATTTCCTCGAAAGTCACTTCTGAATTTGCAGTCTAAATGATGTGACCTCCCACAGTCCAGCACTGGTGAGTTGTTGCATCAGGTACAACTGCATCATGAGGTATGGAGTTTCTAAATCACACCGAAAACAATTAGCCAAAACAGGTGAAAGCAAGCACCAACTAGCTTGGCATCTGCATATTAGTGGCGAATTAGACTTCCCACATTAGCTGTGTTCTCAGCGATATTAGTGTTACAAGCCCTAATGCATTGTATTTTATACTTCAGAGAGCTGGAAGGGAGTACTAATTACATGCAAATTTTCCAAGATTTCAGCTGGGAGTATTTCACATGCAAGTTAATTGTTCTTCTGGGGCTTTACCACTGGTTTATCCAATTAACGTGGAGTTTGCCTATATATCATGGTTTTGCTTACAGAAGGGAAACCATATTATTCACTTGGATAAAATGGGGCTTGTTCTAAGCATGTGTTGAAGTCAGCCTGATAGCTTCTGGAACACGTGAACAACTGTGTTCACCTGCTCCCTTCTGAGGTGGAATGAGGTTTGTTCTGCTGGGGAATAGCAAAAGTTGCTGACAAAATGCAGTGATTAAAAAAAGGGTTCAAGCAGATTTGCTTTCGATGCTTTTCCTCTTACTCTTCTATCAACTTGGAAATTGTCTTCGATCAAGTTCATATGTGGTATCAACATTTCTTCCACTTATATCACATATTCTCCAGTTCACAGACAGCTGTGCTTTCATCTCTTCTGACCTCAGAGGAGTCTGTGCAGAAGGCACAATTGTCTCCATTTTACAGGCCTCTGAATATTCAGGATTTTCCCCTGTTTGTCTTTGTAGAATTGGCCTGTTCTTTTTTAGAGAACTCCAGACATTGGCATAGTATATATTTTTCTAATGGGCTCTATTAGTCTCCCAGAGAAGGAGTAAATAGGGGGTATGGTTGGGATGGTCTTGAGATTATGTTCATACTAATCCCCTCTCTGGTTGGCTCTGGCCAGGGGTGTACATCTGCCCTAATTCTTTTTCCCTTTGGAAGCTCTTGAGGTTCAGCATAGTGTTGGCATGAGAAAGAGTCCAAGGTCAGATTCTTTTCCCCTTTGGAAGCCCCTGAGGTTCAGCATAGTGTTGGCATAGGAAGGAGTTCAAGGTCAGAATTTCTTTCCCATTTGGAAGTCTTTAAGGTTCAGCATGGTGTTGGCATGGAGAAGAGCTCAAGGTCACAATTCTTTGCCTCTTTGGAAGCCCTTGTGGTTCAGCATGGTGTTGGCATGGGGAAGAGTTCAAGGTCAGAATTCTTTTCTCCTTTGGAAGCTCTTAAGTTTCCACATGGTATTGGTATAAGGAAAAGGTCAAGGTCAGGATTCTTTTTCCCCTTTGGAAGCTCTTATTAAGGTTCAGCATGGTGTTGGCATGGTGAAGAGCTCAACATCACAATTCTTTGCCTCTTTGGAAGCCCTTGAGGTTCAGCATGGTGTTGTCATGGGGAAGAGTTCAAGGTCAGAAATCTTCTCTCCTTTGGAAGCTCTTAAGTTTCAGCGTAGTGTTGGCATGGGGAAGAGTTCAAAGTCAGAATTTTTTCTCCTTTGGAAGCTCTTGAGGTTCAACATGGTGTTTGCATGGGGAAGAGTTCAAGGTCAGAATTCTTTTCTCCTTTGGAAGCTTTTAAAGTTCAGCATGGTGTTGTCATGGGGGAAGAGTTCAAAGTCAGAATTTTTTTCTCCTTTGAAAGCTCTTAAGATTCAACATGGTGTGGGCATAAGGAAAAGGTCAAGGTCAGGATTCTTTTTTCCCTTTGGAAGCTCTTGAGGTTCAGCATAGTGTTCGCATGAGAAAGAGTTCAAGGTCAGATTCTTTTCCCCTGTGGAAGCCCTTGAGGTTCAGCATAGTGTTGGCATAGGAAGGAGTTCAAGGTCAGAATTTCTTCCCCCTTTGGAAGTCTTTATGATTCAGCATGGTGTTGGCATGGAGAAGAGCTCAAGGTCACAATTCTTTACCTCTTTGGAAGCCTTTGTGGTTCAGCATGGTGTTGGCATGGGGAAGAGTTCAAGGTCAGAATTCATTTCTCCTTTGGAAGCTCTTAAAGTTCAACATGGTGTCTGCATGGGGAAGAGTTCAAGGTCAGAATTCTTTTCTCTTTTGGAAGCTCGTAAGGTTCAACGTGGTGTTTGCATGAGGAAGAGTTCAAGGTCAGAATTCTTTTCTCCTTTGGAAGCTCTTAAGGTTCAGCATGGTGCTTGCATGGGGAAGAGTTCAAGGTCAGAATTCTTTGCCTCTTTGGAAACCCTTGTGGTTCAGCATGGTGTTGGCATAAGGAAAAGGTCAAGGTCAGGATTCTTTCTCCCCTTTGGAAGCTCTTATTAAGGTTCAGCATGGTGTTGGCATGGGGAAGAGTTCAAGGTCACAATTCTTTTCCCTTTTGGAAGCCCTTGAAGTTCTGCATAGTATTGGCATGGGGAAGAGTTCAAAGTCATAAGTTCACAGGGTCAGGACTAGGTATCTGTCCACTGAAGCACAGTCCATGATCTGAATACAGAGTCATGGATAATATTAAAGGTGGCTCCCAGAAAAACAAACAAAAAAACTAAGAAGACACTGAGAGGTCACTAAGAACTCTAATCCAGGGAGGGGGCCAAGCCTTGAGAAATAGGGGCTATGGTGGGTATCCCATGACAGGAATGTATGATTGTTCTTGGGAGGGTCAATTGGTTCTTCCTGTGGGGTTCCTTCTTGCCCGAGGCCATTCTTATTTGGTAAGTATAACTTAGCATCTGATACCTCTGGGGAGGTCCTTGTGATGATTACCGCAGTGAGAGTTTCTGAAAGGAGAAGTTGGACTGCTGATGGTAGCAACCTCAGGAACCTTAAGTTGTGTTTCAGTAACTCCTCATAGGAAGGGTCATTTTCATTGCCCACTGGGCACCATTATCGATTCATATTAATCTGTGCACACCTCATAGTGGAAAACATTAGTGACTCTGCATGTTAGATATCAAGGTGTCAGTGGGTGTGGGTGGAGGTTCTGAATGGTATGCAGGCATTTAAACTCCTGTTTTTCAGCCCTCTATCTGTTCATTTTGCATTGCTGTAAAGGAATAACAGACTGGGTAATTCATAAAGAAAAGAGGTTTATTTGGCTCACAGTTCTGCAGGCTGTGCAAGAAGCATAGTGCCAGCATCTGCTTCTGGTGAGGACCTCGGGAAGCTTTCAATCATGGTGGAAGGAGCAGCGTTGACGTGTCACATGGTGAGAGAGGGAGCAGGAGAGAGAAGAGAGATGCCAGGTTCTTTTAAACAACCAGGTCTTGTGTGAACTAATAGAACAAGAACTCATTCGTTACTGCGGGGAGGGCACCAAGCCATTCATGAGGGATCCACCCCCATGACCCAAACACTTGCCACTTAGCCCCACTTCAAACATTAGAATCAAATTTCAATATGAGATTTGGAGGGGACAAATATCGAAACCATATCAAGCTCCAAAACTATCCTGTACTCTATTTCGCTGTGTTGGGGCTGGGACCCAGCCACATCGCATTTCTTTGTCACCTGGTTCCAAGTTAGGCTCTGCCAGCACAGGGCAGTGCAGGGAGGTTGGAAATCTGCAGAAGGAAGGATGAGGACCGTTTACCCTTCCTTGTTTTCCTGTTGTGCTTGTTAATGTCATGGCTTTCTTCCTTTTTTGGTCCTCCGGTAGAAACTAGAGGAGTCCTCCTGAAAGTTGGCATCGATACATGAACCCTAAGAGACAGCATTTGTGCTCATTGGGAATATAGAACTGGACACTTGGATGTCTGTAGTACTTCTTCCAATGCAGTGCCATCTCTACCATTCCTGGATCTCAAACTCTTTCATATGGACCACGAATACACCCAGGATGCTGAGGTCAACTGGCACTTTTCAGGGGTCCTTGACAGTGCTAGTGGCATAAATCTGATAAAGCTGTCTACCCCGGTCCTTCCCTTGTTGGTAAGTGGCACCACCATCACCTAGATATAAAAGGCAGTAACTTGGAGTTTAATTTTAACTCTTCTCTTTTCTATTGTTCCATCCGAAATCCATCATCAAGCAGTTCTCTTTTTCAGAGGGAGAGAGACGGGGTCTCACTATGTTGCCCAGGCTGGTCTTGAACTTCTGAGCTCAAGTGATCCTCTTGTCTCAGCCTCCCAAAGTGCTGGGATTATAGGCATGAGCCTATCGAGCAACTCTAACATAACCAAATAAATATGTTCATGCCTGTCCACTAATAGCCATTCCTATCACTGTCATTCTGCTGTAAATTACTGGGAAGCCTTCCCTAAACTTCCCACATTGAACAGATCACTTTTTCTCTTGGGTGTCCAGAGTTTCTTGTACTTGGCCTCCATCTAAGCATTTATTTGTTTCCAGTTTTGACTTTGCAGTTGTGCTTCTGGGTTCCATCCCTGATTCTGTCCATATGAAGAAAGGGAAAACATTGCTATCTATGTCTCTTTGTGACTTGCATTCTGCTCACAGCATAAACAATCTTATTTTGCTAATTCCTTCAGGTCCTGACTGATGATTGGCACATGAAAAGTGCTAGGTCAGTGTCTGAGAGATTCAATGCAATGAAGGGGAAGTTGGCTTATTCTGATGTGGAGTGGTTCAGAAGCATAGGGGAGGGAGGGTCCTCTGTGAGCTTCTGTGGGCTAAAGGGGAAGAGAGGCAGGGCTCACTGCTTCTTAGATGAGCATGTAGGAACGCCTCCTCTTAGATGATTAATTTCACCCAAGTTTTGTTATGAGACTTGATTAATGACCCACTGGTCTTGAGTAGCTTTAGAGGAATGTGGTCAAGGAGCCCCTTAGAGCTCCCGTAGTGCCAGGTCTTTCTATACACAGTAGCTCCCTAATTATTTTGAGCCCTCGAAAGACGTCAGATTACAGAAACATTCTCATTCTTCTTAGGCCTCGGCTATATTCTTGAATTCTTTAATTTTGAGCTGCAGTTTGCATTGATGATAAGTAAACTATCATCTTTCTTATCAAGAAGTAGGACAAGAAGGCCGGGTGCAGTGGCTCACGCCTGTAATCCCAGCACATTGGGAGGCCAAGGCGGGCAGATCACGAGGTCAGGAGTTCAAGACCAGCCTGGCCAATATGGTGAAACCCTGTCTCTACTAAAAACAAATAATAATAAGAAAAATTAGCCAGGCATGATGGCTCCTGCCTGTAGTCCCAGCTACTTGGGAGTATGAGGCAGTAGAATCACTGGAACCCAGGAGGCAGAGGTTGTCGTGAGCCAAGATCATGCCACTGCACTCCAGCCTGGGCAATAGAGTGAGACTTTGTCTCAAAACAAAAAAAAAAAAAAAAAAAAAAAAAGAAGTAGGACAAGAAAAAGAAAGCCCAGATATCATCCAAGGTTAATTTCCCCTTTGAAGAATGCCTTGTCCTTATTCAGCTAAGAAAGAATCCCAATGACTAGTATTACATTCCCTTTTAGGTACTGGAAACTAGAGAACTTCCATCAGCAGAGGACAACAATTTACAGTTGCTCACCATTTCAGAAGTCACCTCTAAGGACTTGGTGACTGCCAACAAGTACCTGCTGTTCCTTAGCAGACAAAGTCGAGCTTCACTTTGTGACTGCCAATGGGAGGGACAGACAAAAAGACAGACAAAAGGAGGGACTGGGAAACAAAGCATGCTTTCTCCCCTCCAAATAGAGATGTTCTTCCCTGTTTGGCAAGGAATTGGGAGGTAAAGTGGCTGAGGCTGTGATGACCGACATAGCCCTTGATACGTGTTTGTCATTGCTGTTTTTCATTCATAACTTTGGAATCATTCCAACTGCTGACTCCAGAAAGTTGGCTGGAATGTTTTCCACTACAGATTTAATCGGGAGATTCTGTTTTCCTCACAGCCAGTCTGCTGAGGACTCAAGTGCCTGATAAGGATCCCCAGTTGCCCTCATAAAACCAGTTCACTTTCCAGGAGACATGATGCTTTGCAAGACATGGTGGTTTCACCAGCGGGAATGACAAACCGAACCCCCAAGCCTTGTGGCTCTGTTCCAGTAATACACATCTGATTTCTCCAGAGGATCACTCAAAGTACATCGGGCTGATTGCATAAGGAAGCATAAAATTTCAGAGCCAGGGCAATGTTAATCTAGTCCCTTTGCTTTATAAAAATAGGAGACACAGTATATGAAAGGCTAAATGCATTGGCTAATACCATACTGTTTTGTGGTGACATTTCCAACACCCCGAAGCTTAACTTTTTACTATCAACAGAAGATCCTGCTGTCTGAGGTGAGAATGTGTGATGTGTGGTTGGGTTTAGAAATAAAGGAAGAAAGTACTCAAAAATGACAGTTTTTTGTTTGTTTGTTTATTTTTGAGACACGGTCTCACTGTCACCCGGGCTGGACTGCAGCAGCGCAATCTCAGCTCACTGCAGCCTCCACCACCCAAGATCAAGTGATCCTCTTGCCTCAGTCTCCCAAGTAGCTGAGACTACAGGCGTGTGCCACCATACCTGGCCAATATTTGCATTTTTGGTAGAGACCGGGTTTCACCACGTGGTTCAGGCTGGTCTCGAACTCCTGGACTCATGCAGTCCTCCTGCCTTGTCCTCTCGAAGTGCTGGGACTACAATCATGAGCCACTGTGCCTGACCAAAAATGATAGTCTTTAAATTATTCTAAATAAGCAAAAGAGGGCCCAGAATGATCTCACATTTGAATAGCATGCAGTGTTTCTTCTTCTTATAAAAACACATTTCCATTGTTAGAGATTTTGGAAATACAGAAAAAGTGTAAGGAAGAAATTAAGTGTCCAGTGGAATTTTAGCATTGAGATATGAACACTATTAATACCTTAATGTGTTTCCTTCTAGGCCCAATCTCTAACATTTTTTAAGGGGCAATATCATTTCACAGAGAGGCTGGGTGAGCCCTGCAAGGCTAAGGATACACAGAGAGTCAACTGCGAGATGGAGGCTGGGCACAGTCATTAACACTTATAATCCCAGCACTTTGGGAGGCCGAGGCAGGTAGATCACTTGAGGTCAGGAGTTCGAGACCAGGTGGCCAACATGGTGAAACCCCGTCTCTACTAAAAATACAAAAAATACAAAAATTAGCTGGGTATAGTAGGGAATGCCTGTAATCCCTCAGGAAGCTGAGGCAGGAGAATTGCTTGAACCTGGGAGATGGTGGTTGCAGTGAGCCAAGATCACACCACTGCGCTCCAGGCTGAGCGACAGGGTGAAAAAAAAAAAAAAGAAACATGAGAATGAGATGGTTACTGGTGGTGAATCTATAGGGGTCTGCAGTAACCTTGATTCTTGCCTCCACATGACCGAGGAGGCATAGACACAGAAGAAGAGACCAAAGCAAGTCTTAGAGCAGGAGTGAGAGTTTCTTAAAAAGCTATAGAGCAGGAATGAAAGGAAGGAAAGTACACTTGGAAGAGGGCCAAGTGGACAGCTTGAAAGATCAAGTGCCCTGTTTGACCTTTGACTCAGGGTTTTATGCATTGGCATACTTCCAGAGTCTTGCGTCCCTTCTCCCATGATTCCTCCCTTGGGGTGGGCTGTCCACTTGCACAGTGGCCTATTAGCGCTTGGGAAGTGAGCACACGCAGTGTGTTTATTGGAGTTGTACACATGCTTACGGGAGGCGTTCTGCCCTTTCCAGTTGAATGTTCCTAGAAGGTCATAAACCAGGTAAGCTCTGCCATTTTGCCTCTTAATATGCATGCATGAGCCCACTTGCCCAACTCCTGAGATGTTATCAGGAAGCTGCTGATCACCAGCTTCAGATGTTTCTATCTGTTGGGAGACTGTCTTTCCCTGGCACCAGCTGCGACCAATTGTTATTTTAGAGAGCTTGTTAACAACTGCCTGACCATCACCTGATGGCTGCCTCATATTCCTGGTGGGGCTGGGAAAGCCCTCTCCTGCCCTGCTTATGCCTAACTAGCCACCCACTGTAACAGAGACTAGAAATCAGGAACCCTGGCCTGGCGCGGTGGCTCACGATTGTAATCCCAGCACTTTGGGAGGCCGAGGCGGGCGGATCACGAGGTCAGGAGATCGAGACCACAGTGAAACCCCGTCTCTACTAAAAATACAAAAAAATTAGCCGGGCGTGGTGGCGGGCGCCTGTAGTCCCAGCTACTCGGAGAGGCTGAGGCAGGAGAATAGCATGAACCCCGGAGGCGGAGCTTGCAGTGAGCCGAGATTGCGCCACTGCACTCCAGCCTGGGCGACAGAGCCAGACTCTGTCTCAAAAAACAAAAGAAATCAGGAACCCTGAACCCCTGGCCAGTGCTTCTTCTGCTCTCACATGCTGCCTAAAAGTTCATGAAGACTCTGTCCCCAAAGAAGAGAGGCTATAGAATTTATAGGGTGGATCTGGAACGGCGGTGACAACAAACAGGACCACATAACCTCTTGAAGCTGTTAGACTTGCAGAGTGATGGAGCTTTGCAAACTGGACCTCCTCTGCCTCATTTACTCAATAAATATTGACTGAGCATCTATGCAATTCCAGGCCTTGTGCCAGGCTCTGGTGCTAGCAAGACAAACAAACCAGACATGACTTCTACACTGATAATGCTTAACGTGGAAGGAAGCAAGTTGTGCAGAGCTTATATAGAAATGTGCATGTGTGTGTGATGCCAGATTCTTCTAGCACATTCTCTTCCCTTTTTTTGTGACCTACCATTTTCCTGTGCACCTGGGAAAACACAGCAGGTGCAGACTCTGTTGTGAAGGAGCCAGGTGGAGCATTTGTATGCACACTCTGGCTTTTTCCCTCCCATCCCTGGCTGTGAGAAAATGGAGCAACTGTGAGAAGTTCTAAGCTCAAAAGATTCTGTGTGATAATGATCTAGGTCAACCTTTTTGTTTTGCAGGTAAGAAAACCAAGGCTCATAGACTAACCCCTGAGCAACTTATCCAGAGAGTTTGCAGTAATGACAGAAGGAGAATTTGATGCCTTTGGATTTTCTTACAATTCTTCTAATCAGGAGAAGCAAATACATTTCAATGTGCCCATTAGTTAAAGAGGTCAGGGAGACGTGTCTCTGAATAATAATGGTTAGCATTTATTGGGGACTTTCTATGTGCCAGACACTGTTCTTAATGTCCTCTATTAAGTAATTCTTTTCCACTCACAATATGAGATGAGTACACTATCATCCTTATTTTGCAGATCAAGTGCATGGTACACAGAGGATTAAGTAACTCATCCAAAGTGACACAGGTTATGAATGGTGAGTCAGAGCTTGAACCCGGGGACCTTTGGACTTAACCATCACATTGGCCTCCCTTGCTCGCTGTGATGACTGGCAGTGGAGAGCAGGCTTAGAACACAGCACCTCAATCATAGGGGCTCCAGTTCCAGAGGAGCCGCTCACACCACATCTTTTCACAGTTCCTCTCCCTGTTCCTTTAGCTAGGAGGCTGGAGGCAGGCAGCCAAGTGGGCTGGGAGTGACTCTCACCTCACCTGGGTACAGTTACCTGTTTGTACTATTGGAGGTTGGCTCTATATAGACTTCCATCATTTTCTTTTCTTTCCTTTTTCCTTCCTTCCTTCCTTCCATCCATCCTTCCTTCCTTCCTTCCTTCCCTCCCTCCCTCCCTCCCTCCCTCCCTCCCTCCCTCCCTCCTTCCTTCCTTCCTTCCTTCCTTCCTTCCTTCCTTCCTTCCTTCCCTCCTTCCTTCCCTCCCTCCCTCCTTCCTTCCTTCTTTCCTTCCTTCCTCTCTCTTTCTTCCTTTCTCTCTTTTTTTGAGACAGAGTCTTCCTCTATTACTCAGGCCGGAGTGCAGTCATCACATCTCAGCTCACTGTAGCCTTCGCCTCCTGGGTTCAAGTGATTCTCCTGCCTCAGCCTCCCGAGTAGCTGGAACTATAGGTCGGTGCCACCATGCCCGGATAGTTTTTGTATTTTTAGTAGAGACGGGGTTTCACCATGTTGGCCAGGCTGGTCTGGAGCTCCTGACCTCAAGTGATCTGCCTGCCTCGGCCTCCCAAAGTGCTGAGATTACAGGCGTGAGCCACCGCGCCTGGCTGAATTCCGTCATTTTCTTCCTGGGTGAGTGAATTTCAATTAAGTGCCTTCTCTCTTTGTGAATTTCTCTTTGTTTTCCCCAGGAGCCGTAGCTGCAAGCGGCACATCTCTGAGAACTTGGCACTTAGTGGTATCAGCAAGGCAAAGCCCTTGGGACCATTTGGCTCACACCTGCAGCTGTCACAGTCTATCCTCAGCTTTTAGGAAAAGGAGTTTGAAGGGCATTTCAGCACCTAGCCCTGCCTGTAGGCACTGTGGACCATGACACAGGTCTGGAGGAGGAGTTCTTGGTAGAATTAACCTCTAAAAAGTATTGTACTCAGTGAGCTTGGCCTTGGGGTGCAAGGAAAGATTTTTAGACGATAATAGCCGAAAGTATTTTTAGTATCCCCGATTTCCACCGTTTCTGTTTCCACCTGCCTGTGTATCAGGAATTGCATTGGGCGGAGCCAACAGAGACTGGAAGTTACAATTGCTTAATGACAAAGCAATGTATTCATTTATTTTTCTAAAGAAATAGAAGCATGGAGGTAGTACTTCTGGGCTACCTGGAAGTTCATTCTGTTTTCCTTTCCTATCGTCCTTCCTGCATGGTTCCCATCTTCAAGGTGCCCCCGATCTCTGGCCAGCCCTCAGCCTGAGCTGGCGTACACTCTTGAGAACAGGCTGGCTTCAGGGTGAAATATTCTTGGATCCGTTATCTGATTATGTTACCCTTTCACCCCACTTCCCCACTCCTACTTTTCTCTAGCTTTGCTTATCTTTCTCTGTGAAAGGAGGCACTTTTGCCTAATCCTTATTTATTTATTTATTTTTGAGACAGAGTCTCACTCTGGTGCAGTGGTGCAATCTCAGCTCACCGCAATCTCTGCCACCTGGGTTCATGTGATTCTCCTGTTTCAGTCTCCCGAGTAGCTGGGATTAGAGGCACCCGGCACCATGCCTGGCTAATTTTTGTATTTTTAGTAGAGACAGGGTTTTACCGTGTTGACCAGACAGGTCTGGAACTGCTGACCTCCGGTGATCCACCCACCTTGGATTACAGGCATGAGCCACCGCACCCAGCCTTAACAATTTTTATAGGTACTTAGTAAGCGTATATACTGATAGGGTACATGAAGTATTTTGATACAGAGATACAATGCATAATAATCATATGAGGGTAAATGGGGTATCCATCACTTCAAGTATTTATCCTTCCTTTGTGTTACAAACAAATTATACTTTTAGTTATTTAAAGATGTAGAAAAATTATCGTTGACTGTAGTCACCCAGTTGTGCTGTCAAATAGTAGGTCTTATTCATTTTATTTAACTATATTTTTATACCCATTAACCACCCTCAAACCCCTTCAACATGCACCCCCCCCACTACCCTTCCCAGCCGCTGCTAACCACCCTTCTACTCTCTTTACATGAGTTCAATTGTTTTAATTTTTAGCTCTCACAAATAAGTGAAAACATGCAAAATTTGTCTTTCTGTGTCTGGCTTATTTCACTTAACATAATGACCTCCAGTTCATCCATGTTGTTGCAAATAACAGGATCTCATTCTTTTTTATGGCTGAATAGTATTCCACTGTGTATATGTACCACGTTTTCTTTATCCATTTGTCTGTTGATGGACATTTAGGTTGCTTCCACATCTTGGCTATTGTCAATAATGCTGCAATAAACAAAAGAGTGTAGATATCTCTTCCAAATACTGATTTCTTTTCTTTTGGGTGTATACCTAGCAGTGGGATTGCTGGATCATATGGTAGATCAGTTTTTAGATTTGAGGAACCTCCAAACTGTTCTCTTTAGTGGTTGTACTAATTTACACTCTCACAAGAAGTGTGCAAGTTTCCTTTTCTCCACATCCTGGCCAGCATTTATTATTGCCTGTATTCTAACTCTGGAGCTGTGTGGATTTTATGGTCAGAGTGTTCCTCCTGTGCAATAGTCCCCTAATCCTATTGTGATTGTCCTCCTCCTCCTGGTGGAATAGTCTCCTGCCCCCATTACAAGAGTCCCTTTCCCACCTTCCTGCCCAACACAGTGTGCAATAACCCTTTTGAACCGAAGTCTCTTCTTGCTAAGTCCAGATTTCTTTTTTCCTTGACAGCCCCTAATTCCTGGGGACACTGGGCAGGTCCCTGAGGACCTGAGTGAACAAGAAGGCTGGATGCAGATTTTCTCCTTAACACTGTGGCCAGTAAAAGCTGAATCACTGCTCTCCCATGCTGATGATGCTCTCCTGCGAATCTTCTCTCTCTTAAGAACCCCAGGAAGTGTGAAGGCAGGTTGGCATAAGGAATAACCACAGGGCCAAAAGAACCACAGAGTTGCTGTTGCCTGAGATAAAAGGGTTTCTTATCAAAATGACGGGGAAACCTTGGGTTAAGCAAAATCAAACAGGTTTGCTTCCTGCAGGATTTTTCAGGGATGCTTTATGAAACCCTCAAGAATAGGATATAGGACACATGGCTTCCCCAAATTATTTGACCATGGAACACAGTTATTTGTCAAACGCCTGGAAGTATCACATGGAACAGTTTGGGAAATGCAGTTCTAAAGCTTTTTCTGTCTCCTTCTGCAATTGCCTAATGCGCTGTGTGGATGACAAGGTCTGCCTTGGGGGCAGGGGAGATGGAGACTTCGGGGCTGGAGGCCAAGGCTGGAAGGTGGCATCAGACACATTGAGTGTCAGGCGTTCTCTCTCTTTAAGTGGGAGGTGTGCCAAGTAGCCTCTTCCCTTGAGGGAGCGCAGTAAATGGGTCAGATTTCCTAACGGGAAGATGCTGTGTTTAAGACACATTTGATTTACGTCAGCTTCGGCTGTGACCTTGGCTTTCCAGTTTGCAAGTCATGTCACCAGGGTATCTGATAATGCACGGTTGTGAATTTTCATGGCAAGGCATGTATTTGTGCTATCAGCCTCCTGGGCAAGGAAAAAAGCATGGCATGTCAAGAGCGACATAAATTGTTAGGTAAATCTTTATTCCCTCCGGACCTCCCTGCGAAGTCCCATTATTCGCGTCCCACTCAACTGTTCGTTCATTTACAAACATTTATTGAGCAACTTCCATTTCTAAGTACTATGGGGAATACAAGGATGTATAAACCAATGTGGTGACATTGGTGTCCTGGCAGCAGGTGTGAATGTGAGAGGAGGGGAAAAAGGCTTTGAGAAGGGATCTCTCCTTAGAGTGAGTATTCAGGCATCTGGAGCCTGAATTGAACATGCTTATCTTGTAAACACAAGTCATTTAAGTCCTGTAACACTCACCTCTAGGGACACCCTAAGCCATCAAAGGGCAGGTGTCCTCCTGGGTTCAAATCTCAGCGAAGTGACCTTCAGCAAGTCTCCTAAAACTTTAGGACCTAACCCCTGATCTGTAAAAGGAGGAGGCTAAAATAGATCATTCTTAAAGTTTATTTGGCTTTGAAATAATATAATTTAGAGATAGAGACAGACACATACAGTTGTACAGTTGACTTTTTTTTTTTTTTTTTGAGACAGTCTTGCTTTGTCGCCCAGGCTGGAGTGCAGTGGCACTCAGCTTACTGCAACCTCCACCTCCTGGATTCAAGCCATTCTCATGCCTCAACCTCCGGAGTAGCTGGGACTAGAGGTGCACGCCACAATGCCTGGCTACTTTTTTGTATTTTTAGTAGAGACGAGGCTTCGCCATGTTGGCCAGGCTGGTCTTGAACTCCTGACCTCAAATGATCCGCCTGCCTCGGCCTCCCAAATTGCTGGGATTACAGGTGTGAGCCACCTCGCCCAACCTACAGTTGACTCTTGAGCAATGCAGGAAGGAGTTAGGGGCATAGAGTCCCATGCAGTCAAAAATATCTGAACCCCCTCATCCCAGCCCATAACTTTACTAATAGCCTACTGATATGATTTGGGTCTGTTTCCTCACCCAAATTTTATGTCAAATGGTAATCCCCAATGTTGGAAGGGGGCTTGGGGGGAGGTGATTGGATCATGGGGGCAGATTTCCCCTTTGGCACCATTCTCCTGATAGTGAGTGAGTTGTCCTGAGATCTAGTTGTTCAAAAGTGTGTGGCACCTCTGCCCTCTCTCTCTCCGTCCTGTTCTGGCCATGTAATATGTGCCTGCTTCTCCTTCACCTTCCAGCCATGATTGTAAATTTCCTGAGTCATGCTTCTTGTACAGCCTGCAGAACTGTGAGCCAATTAAACCTCTTTTCTTTATGAGTTACCGAGTCTCAGGTAATTATTTATAGCAGTGCAAGAACGGACTGATACACCCATTGTTGACTGGAAGCCTTACCAATAACGTAGGTGAAAAGATAAATACACTAGGCTGGGCACAGTGGCTCATGCCTGTAATCCCAGCACTTTGGGAGGCTGAAGCGGGTGGATCATCTGAGGTCAGGAGTTTGAGACCAGCCTGACCAACATGGTGAAACCTCATCTCTACTAAAAATACAAAAAATCAGCCAGGCTTGGTAGTGTGTGCCTGTAATCCCAGCTACTTGGGAGGCTGAGGCAGGAGAATCACTTGAACCTGGGAGTCGGAGGTTGCAGTGAGCCGAGATCATGCCACTGCACTCCAGCCTGGGTGACACAGCAGGACTCCATCTCAAAAAACAAACAAAAAAAGATAATTACACTAGTATCTGCAAATATTTTATGCATTCCCAACATACCTGTTTCTTTCTTTTTATTTTTTTGATATTTCTAGGCTATGCATTTGTCTGCAAGTTTTTTCAAATTGTTGCAAATTTCCAAAAAATTTTCCAGTATATTTATGTAAAACAATCTGTGTATAAGTGGGCCTGCATAGTTCAAATCCATGTTACTGAAGGGTTAATTGTACATATGCACGTACATGTACACATACATGCATGTGTATATATATGTATGCATACATATATATACACATATTTACACATAAACATAGAAGAGGTCAAGATTGCTTTTTTCTTTCTTCTTTTTTTTTTTCTTTTGGAGATGAAGTCTTGCTGTGATGCCCAGGCTGTAGTGCAATGGTACGACCTCAGCTCACTGCAACCTCAGCCTCCCAGGTTCAAGCGATTCTCCTGCCTCAGCCTCCCTAGTAGCTGGGATTACAGGCACCCGCCACCACGTCCAGCTAATATTTGTATTTTTAGTAGAGACAGGGTTTTACCATATTGGCCAGGCTGGTCTCGAACTCCTGACCTCAAGTGATCGGCCCACATCAGCCTCCCAAAGTGCTGGGATTACAGGCATGAGCCACCGCACTCGGCCCAAGATTGCTTCTAGTCAGAGTATAGAGGTAAGACTAGGAGGTGTTGAAAAACAGGCCTTTGCATGAGCTTTAAAAGAGGCCTGAATGTGTCTACAGCCATCCACACCACCCTGAACACACCTGATCTTGTCTGATCTCAGAAGCTAAGTAGGGTCAGTCTGGTTGGTACCTGGATGGGGAAGAGGCCTGAGCACTGGATTTGTAGGATGGGAATGCTAGGATGACACCACTCAGGGCAAAGTGCAGAGTCAAAGGCCCTGGGGCATGGAGGAAGGGGGTGCAGGGGCAGCCAGGATGTCTAGGGGCTAAAGCTGAGCATGGGTGTTGGGGTAAAGTGGAAGAAGGTCCCTGGAGTGGGGGCTGGATCGTAGAGGGCTTCAACTTCACAGCAGCAGAGGAAATTGCTGTCCTGCTCATGGGTTCTAGCCCCACCCTTTCTCTCCCTCCTCAGGTGGTCTCTCTGCAGGAATCACTTTTCACTTTCTCCTTGCATGCATGTCCCTGGCAGTCTTCGGCTTCCCTTCCTCTTGAGAGAGCTCTTCGGAGCCCTCCCCATTCCACCCTGCACATCCTGTATCTCATTCTCAGTTGATTCCCCCCAGAGAGCTGATTGCTGTTTAAGTTGACATGTTCACCATATTTATCCATCATCTGTTTGTCGTCTGGGTCCTTGGGAATGGAAGCACCATGAGGCAGGGTCGATGCCTGCCTGACCTACTTTAGTATTCCCAATGGCTATGCACATGCTCAGTAAATGCTGTTTGGTTGGATGAATGAATGAATGAACTGGAATACTCTCAATAGGTATTGTTTGAACAAATGAATGAGCGAGCTGAAGTATACTCAATAAATATTGTTTGTATGAATGAATGAGCTGAACTATGCTGAACAAATATTGTTTGAATGAATGAGCTGGAATACGCTCAATAAATACTGTTTAAATGAATGAATGAATAAGTTGAGATATGCTTAGTAGATAATGTTTAAATGAATGAATGAATGAGCTGAAATACATTCAATAAATACTGTTTTAATGAATGAATGAGCTAGAATGCTCTCAATAAGTATTGTTTGAATGAATGAATGAACGAGGTGGGATACGGTCAGTAGATAGTGTTTGAATGAATGAATGAATGAATTAGCTGAAGTACACTCAATAAATATTGTTTGAATTAACGAATAAGTGAGCTGAGATATGCTCAATAAATAATGTTTGAATGAATAACTGGATGAGGTGGAATATGCTTGGTAGATAGTGTTTGAATGAATGAATAAATTGAAATACACTCAATATTGTTTGAAGGAATGAATGAATGATTTGGAATTCACACTATTGTAAAACCACAGAGGAAACCCTGACTGTATATTTCTCCAATGTGCAGAGCCTATATTACATTATTGAGTTTAATGTCTTCCCCAATGTCTACCTAACCTCCAACATATATACACAAACATAGACCAAAAACTTAAAAAATATTTTTTAATGAAGTGAAGACATTTGGTTCTCCCTGCTTTGTGAGCTTTGGTGAATGGGGGTCACCTTTCTTGACGTCCAAGAAGTGGGGTGGTGTAACCCAGGTGCAAACACTGAGCTCTCAGTCCTGTAAGAGCCATGCCCCGACCCCTCCTGAAGGGCCCTCCGTATCCTTCTTGGCGCTAGCCTCCTAAGTGTGCTTACACTCGAATCTTACTCCCCAAGTCTGATGCTTATTCTGAGTCCTAATAATGGGCACCATGATCTTCTGGTAAGTGGGAAACAAAGGTTTCTTGCCTAGAGCTGCTTTTTTGTGTGCGGTTCATGATCCCCTTCTCTGCTCCTCCTTCTTCCTGTAAACGCTGCACCTGGGCACCAGAGCACCTGGTTGCAGCCCTCAGGCATTGCTCAGAGCTGAGCTAGAGAAGCAGTTTGCTCAGTGGAGCTGCATGACAACATCTCTGATTCACCCTCTGTGTAAAAACTCTGGAAGCAAAGGCCAAGTTGAGGCAAATATTGCCCAACTAACAAATATTGACAAAATGCTCCATATTGTGGCTTTCATCAAATAAATGTTTATTTACTTTTTATTTATTTATTTATTTACTTTCGAGACAGAGTCTTGCTCTGTCACCTAGGCTGGAGTGCAGTGGCATGATCTCAGCTCACCGCAACTTCCGCCTCGCGGGTTCAAGTATTTCTCCTGCCTCAGCCTCCCGCGTCGCTGGGATTACAGGTGCCTGCCACCACGCCAGGCTAATTTGTGTATTTTCAGTAGAGACGGAGTTTCACCATGTTGGCTAGGCTGGTCTTGAACTCCTGACCTCGTGATCCCCCCGCCTCGGCCTCCAAAAGTGCTGGGATTACAGGCGTGAGCCACTGCGCCCGGCCCAAGGATTTTCTTAAGAAAGAAAAGGAGGAAAGAACCTGGCTTTAGGAGACAGATTGCCACTTGTACACAGAGGAAAAGTGAATTATTTATGGGCTCTGTTTGTGATCACTTGATTTCATCATCATCCTGAGAGCCACAGAATACCAAATTCTCAAAAGAAAACAATTAATGAGAAAGAAATATGATGGAAATGACACTGGGGACTCTCAAACCTATATCTTAATAGGCCTTGTAGATTTTGCCTTCACTCTTTTGGGTCACTGAGGTCACCACGCTATGAGAAAGCCCAGTCTAACCTCTTGGGAGGTAAGAAACCACAAAGAGCACAGCGGCACGCCAACTAGCAGCCAACAAGAACTGCCAGATGTATGAGTGAGGCATCTTTGAATCTTTGACCTTCTAGCCATCCAGTCCTCCAGTGGAGGCAACCACATGAGTGAGGGAACCCAGGAGAAATTAGCAAAGGTATGGCACAGGCAAGCTCATTGTGATTTTGTGAAATAATGAAGAATCACGAGAAAGAATAAACTACTAGAATTTTAAGCCCTTAACGTTTGGGATAATCGATACCTAAAGACAAGTGGGCTGCTGCCACAAGAAAAATTTAAAATATGCCGGGTGCGGTGGCTCATGCCTGCAATCCTAGCACTTTGGGAGGCCGAGGCTGGTGGATTGCCTGAGCTCAGGAGTTCGAGACCAGCCTTGGCAACAGGGTGAAACCTCATCTCTACTAAAATACAAAAGAAATTAGCAGGATGTGGCAGTGTGCACCTGTAGTCCCAGCTACTCTGGAGGCTGAGTCAGGAGAATTGCTTGAACCTGGGAGGCGGAGGTTGCAGTGAGCCAAGATCATGCCACTGCACTCTAGCCTGGGCGACAGAGCGAGATTCCATCTCTCCAAAAAAAAAATAATAATAATTAAATATATAGCATTGCTTTGGAATCTGTTCAACTTCTCTCAGTTTACCATATTGTCTAGGGACAACTGAGCTCGAATGCCAGGTTCAGATAGAAACTGATATTTGAAGACACTCTGGAAGACCTGCAGCTGATGATGTACTAAACAGTGGCTATGAATTAACCAGCTCTGACCACTGCATGCCAGGGACTGAAGGCGTCTGAGTATTCCAGGCATTTTGTCCCTTTAAAGTTGGGAGTCACTTGGTGTCCATGAAAGGACAGGGCAGCATTGTCAGGACTTTGGTGGGAATCATTTTACTGGAGTCTCAGGCCCACTTGAGATCGTCTTCTGGCTTTAGAAGCATATCTTCACAAGCGCAGGGAACTTTCCCAGGCAGGAAGCCCTCAGGGGTGAGGGCAGCCTCTTCCTGCAGGTGAATGGGCTCCTCCCTGTACACCCACCCTGGCCATCCACAGCCATTCCATTTAAAGATTCCTATGGGTGAAGACTGTAGCATGGGTACTGTTAGTGGATACTGGAAGAGTGGTTGGAGGCTGGAGAAAGGGCAATCCATGCTACATAGTAGAGGAACGATTACCTTGGGGAGAGAAAATGGATATCTTGAGAGAGAGAAAATGTACCATGTGTGCTTGAAATGCCGGCTAAGAAAGTTTTTAATGGAAATGTTGAAAGAGTCAAGTTGCTTTAATTAATCAAGCAATTAATTAATTATATCTGCATATGATAAGATATAGGAAGACAGAGAGAAACTAAGGAATAAAATGTTTTGTTTTTAAGCAGAATTTACATCTGCTAGGTTGAAAAATAAAATTATTAACACCATCCCTGGTGTGTTAAAAGTTTCTCAAACTAAGATATGGCCTTAGGATAGGACCAAATCAAGGGAGTGGCTGTAAGACCATTTGCTCGGAGTTCAGAAAAATTTTGGACAGTGCCTACTATAAAAGGCTGCTAAGAATCTTAAGGGCATTGCTTTACAGCACCTTCACCTTCACCCACAGAACCTAGAGAGATCTAGCATAGAAATAATTATAGGTTTAGAATGTGGGGCATGGAGTTAATTGCAGTTAGATTTATAGGATGAACATGAAGTTTTTAAGATTGTTGTATTGGTTGCTGTTAGTGAAATGGGATACAAACCAAGTTTTCTTCTATAAGACAGCTAATAAAAAATTGCTAATATAGGCCAGGTGCGGTGGCTCACGCCTGTAATCCCAGCACTTTGGGAGGCTGAGGCAGGCGGATCACGAGGTCAAGAGATAGAGACCATCCTGGCAAACATGGTGAAACCCCGTCTCTACTAAAAATACAAAAATTAGCTGGGCGTGGTGCTATGTGCCTGTAGTACCAGTTACTCGGGAGGCTGGGGCAAGAGAATCACTTGAACCAGAGAGTTGGAGGTTGCAGTGAGCTGAGATTGAGCCACTGCACTCCAGCCTGGCAACAGAGCGAGGATTCCATCTCAAAAGAAAAATTGCTAATATGTACTCAGTGTTTACCATGTGCCAGGCCCTATGCTGAGGATTTGCTATAGATAAACTCACTTTACTGTCATACCACTGCATCCCTTTGAGGTAGGTACCCTTGCCATTTCTGTTTTGTACATGTGGAAACGGGCTCAGAGAAGTGTTTGCTCAATGGCACTCAGGTGCAGGGCAGCAACCTCCAGATACGAGCCCAGAGTTTTCTGAGTTCAGAGCCTGCAGACTGACAGCCCAGGATCTGAGCCCAGAGTTTTCTGAGTTCAGAGCCTGCAGAGTGGCGGCCCCAGGATCTGAGCCCAGTGTCTGGGTTCAGAGCCTGAACATAAAGCCACTCTGCTCTGTTGCCTCTCTGGCACAGTCTATACAACTAACTGATTAGTTCCCCATGATAATTGCTTGGCTCTGACTGAAATTCAATTCCACTAACTGCAAGTGGAGAAAAGTTAGGATTCACCTCAACCGGCAGCCAAGAGAGTGATGATTCCCTCCTGCTTTCCTGTGCGCAGTTGTCCACTTCGCTGTTGGGTGCCCTCCAGCTCTTGATACAAATTCCAGACAGCCTTTTTTCTTCTGGCTTCCATGAGCATCTGGAAGAGAAGACTCTTGGCTTGTTTACAGCCCCCTGTTCAGACCTGTTAACTGTCTTCTTGCTCTAACCAGACCCTGCCAATAATAGTTGTGTGAGATTCAAATGGTGTGAAAGACCTCGGATGTCTGTGAGGATAATTTGTCCCTTTGAAATTGCACTCTCTCTCACCCTCAGGGCTTCTGCATCAAACTGTGTCTCTCTGTTTTGGTTTTATTCTCTCCTCTTTCTGTACTGAGACAGCGCTATTTGCTTGTTTCTTTTTTTTTTTTTCCTTTCCCTCAGGAATAGAAACCTGAATTGCTTTGTATAGAAAACCAAATTACTGAATTATGAAAAAAAGAAAAAAAAAGATCTATTACCCCTTCAGAATGAAGATAAATATACAGCTTGTGGTGTAATGCATCAATTTGAGTAGTAAATACAGAAAACAGAAATGATATTTATATAGAGGAAAGGAATGAAGATATCACATCACCATAGAGAATAATAAAGATGAAGAAGGCGGGCAGGATTGCGGAACTGATGAAGTTAAACCCACAGGCAATGCCAGTTCTACTCAGAGATGTGGAGGACTGGAGGTCTACATGATAGACATGGAGAGCTTTGGCGTTTTGGGTTCTGCTGTGCACCACTGACCACTTGGTTGCTTCAGTGTGCGGCATTTACCTCTGGAAAACTCATTTCCTGGAACAAAGTGCTGCCTGCATTTTTTTAAAAAGCAAATAACAATAGCTATTATTTTTCCAGCCCTAATGACATAAGAATTTTACATAGATTTAATGTAATCTTTATGACAAACTTATGAGTGGTTACCTTGTCATTACTATTTTATTGATAGAAACATGCACAGAGAAGTGAAGCAACTTGTCCAAAGTTACACAGCAAATAAGTAACAGAAGCTAGATTCAAGGCAGGTGATCTGATGCCCTGGTTAGTTCACTTAACCACAATTCTGTACTGCCTCTCCTCATTCCTGAAAAGGTTGATGGGGTCTATTTCTAGCTTATTATAGGTAAGTGGTTAGCAGAGACATAAAAGGGACATCTCCATTTATGTAGGTGAGGGTGGGAATCCTGAATCCACAGGCGAGTCAAGTGATGGGAAAGTGATCTTGAGGGTCATTGCAACCAACTTCTTCAACTTCTCTCAGTTTACCATATTGTCTAGGGACGACTGGGCTCGGATGCCAGGTTCAGATAGAAACTGATTTTTGAAGACGCTCTGGAAGACCTGCAGCTGATGATGTACTAAACAATGGCTATGAATTAACCAGCTCTGACCACTGCATGCCAGGGACTGAAGGCATCTGAGTATTCCGGGCATATTTTGTCCCTTTAAAGTTGGGAGTCGCTTGGTGTCCATGAAAGGACAGGGCAGAATTGTCAGGACTTTGGGGGGAACCATTTTACCGGGGTCTCAGGGCCAACTGAGGTCGTCTTCTGGCTTCAGAAGCGTGTCTTCACAAGCGCAGGGAACTTCCCCAGGCAGGAAGAGGACAGCCTCCGCCTGCAGGTCAATGGGCTCCTCTCTGTGCACCCGCCCTGACCATCCACAGCCATCCCATTTAAGACCCTACTGCCTTGACTTTCAAGCCTGTCTGACCCCAGATAGCAGCTTTTTCTGCCCTGACATTTGGCATCAGTTTCACTGTCAAGCTTGCTAGAAACCTTAGACACCTGCCCTGTCTACTTCCACCCTTACACAGGGATGACACCAGATTGTTCAAGCTCATGTCAGCCTACGAAAAGGATGGAACTGCTTGCCTCACATCCCATCTCCTTCCCTCTCTGGGTGGAGCCTCCTAGAGCTCTTCTGGCCACCCATTTCCAGGTGCCATGTTCCATCTTTTTGAGCTTCCTGTCTTCCTATCAATGGAACTATCCTGTACTACACCCCCTTAGGAAGACATACATGTGCCTTCCAAGTGGACAATTTCTAAAGAAAAGCAAAAAGAAATCGCTGTACTAATAGGATAAACCTCAGGAATAATTCTACGGTGGCTTTCTGAATACATTGTGGGTTTGTGTCCAGTGCCCCACCTGCTTCATTAGCAGGAGTATTCAGCCTGATAGAAGTAGGTGTCAGAATTTCCTATCTTTTACTCATTCACACATTACTCATACAACTAAGGAACAGTTCTTGTATTCGGCTGTCTTCTGAGTTTGGGGTTGCGAACCTATCTTCTTCACCAGATTATGAACGCCTTGAAGGGTGCGATTATGCCTTCACATCTCTGCAGGGTATCTTGCCCTTAGGAGATGTCAATAATTTTTTTTTTGAGATAGGCTCTGTTGCCAGGCTGGAGTGCAGTGGTGCAATCATGGGTCACTGCAGCCTCAAACTCCTGGGCTCAGGGGATCCTCCCACCTTAGCCTCCCAAACAGGACACCTGTCCTGTCTTCTCCCACCCTTACACAGGGATGACACCAGATTGTTTAAGCTCAGGTCAATCTATGAAATGGGTGGAACTGCTTGCCTCACATTCCATCTCCTTCCCTCTCTGGGTGGTGCCTCCTAGAGGTCTTCTGGCTCCCCACCTGCTTGCCTCACAAATCCCATCTGGGACTACAGGAGTGCACCACCATACCCAGCTACTTTTTAAAATTTTTTGTAGAGATGGTGTCTTGCTATGTTGCCCAGCCTGGTCTCTAATTCCTGGCCTCAAATACTCCTCCCCTCCAGGGCTCCCAAAGCACTGGGATTACAAGCATGAGCCACCGCACCTAGCTTCAATAATAATAATAATAATAAACTAATGTTGAATTTCCATAAACTTGTGAAATGTCACCCTGCATCAAGAGGGAAGCATGTTCATACCAACCAAGAGTAGCAGGTGGACAACACTCTTTTGAGGGAAAGGAGGGGTTTTGTAGGGCAGAATGGTCAGGACTGGTTCTATGAAGGAAGCTGGAGATGAACATATTCCTGAAAGAAGAAGAGAAGAGAAGAGAAGAGAAGAGAAGAGAAGAGAAGCAAGAGCCTCCAGGCAGGAGGAACTGTGCTACTAAAAAGAGAGAGGAAGGGTCTTGTGCGTCAGGTGAGTTTTAGGATGGAGTGCTCTGACTAGATCAGTTCGGCTGCAGCAGGGGGCTCAGGAGGGATTGCTGGAATTATGTTTGAACACAGGCACGCCTTGTTTCATTGCATGTCACTTTATTGCACTTTGCAGAGATTGCACTTTTTACAAACTGAAAGTTTGTTACCTCGCTGATTTCCTTGAGCAGTGGTTTGTAGTTCTCCATGAAGAGGTCCTTCACTTCCCTTGTTAGCTGTATTCCTAAGTATTTTATTCTGTTTGTAGCAATTGCAAATGGGAGTTCACTCACGTTTTGACTCTCTGTCTGTTGAAATTGGTGTATAAGAATGCCTGTGATTTTTGCACATTGATTTTGTGTCTTGAGACTTTGCTTAAGTTGCTTATAAGCTTAAGACGCTTTTGGACTGAGACGATGGGGTTTTCTAGATATAGGATGATGTCATCTGCAAACAGAGACAGTTTGACTTCCTCTCTTCCTATTTGAATACACTTTATTTCTCTCTCTTGCCTGATTGCCCTGGCCAGAACTTCCAATACTATGTTGAAAAGGAGTGGTAAGAGAGGGCATCCTTGTCTTGTGCCAGTTTTCAAGGAGAAAGCTTCCAGCTTTTGCTCATTTAGTATGATTCTGGTTGTGAGTTTGTCATAAATGGCTGTTAATATTTTTAGGTATGTTCCGTCAATACCTACTTTATTGAGAGTTTTTAACAGGAAGCCATGCTGAATTTTATCAAAGGCCTTTTCTGAGTCTATTGAGATAATCATGAGGTTTTACCTTTGGTTCTGTTTATGTGATAAATTACGTTTGCAGGGACATGGATGGAGCTGGAAATCATTACCCTCAGCAAACTAATGCAGGAACAGAAAACCAAACACCACATGTTCTCACTTATAAGTGGGAGCTGAACAATGAGATCACATGGACACAGAGAGGGGAACAACACACACTGGGGTCTGTTGGGGGGTGGAGTAGGGGGAGGGAGAGCATTAGGAAAAATAGTTAATGCATGCTGCACTTAATACCTAGGTGGCCATGCACAGTGGGTCATGCCTATAATCCCAGCACTTTGGAAGGCTAAGGCGGATGGATTACCCGAGGTCGGGAGTTCGAGACTAGCCTGACCAACATGGAGAAACCCAGTCTCTACTAGAAATACAAAAGTAGCCTGGCATGGTGGTGCATGCCTGTAATCCCAGCTACTTGGGAGGCTGAGGCAGGAGAATCACTTGAACCCGGGAGGCAGAGGTTGCGGTTAACCGAGATCATGTCATTGCACTCCAGCCTGGGCAACAAGAGTGAAACTCCATCTCAAAACAAACAAACAAACAAAAACCTAAGTGATGGGTTGTTAGGTGCAGCAAACCACCAAGGTACACGTTTACCTATGTAACAAACCTGCACATCCTGCACATGTATCCCGGAACCTAAAATAAAATAGAATAAAAAGAAAGTTTGTCGCAATCCTGCATGAAGCAAGTCTACCGGCGCTATTTTCCAATGGCATATGCTCATTTCATGTCTCTGTGTCACACTGCAGTAATCCTGGCAATATTTCAAACTTTTTCATTATTATTACCTCTGTTATGATGATCTGTGACACGTTATCTTTGGTGTTACCATCATAATTGTTTGGGGGGGCAATACGAACTGTGCGAAACGGTAACTTATGCAAAACGGTGAACTTAATTGATCAATGTTGTATGTGTTCTGAGTTCTCCACTGACCGACTGCTTCCCGGCCTCTCTCCCTCTCTATGGGCCTTCCTATCCCCTGAGACAAAACAGTATTGAAATTAGGCCAATTAATAGCCAATTCATCCAAGCTGCTAAGTGTTCAAGCGAAAAGACACATCACACATCTCTCTCTTTAAATCAAAAGCTAGAAATGATGAAGCTTAGTGAGGAAGGCTTGTTGAAAGCTGATTCGGGCTGAAAGCTAGGCCTCTTGTGCCAAACAGCCAAGTTGTGAACGTGAAAGAAAAGTTATTGAAAGAAATTAAATGTGCTACTCCAGTGAACACACATGTGATAAGAAAATGAAACAGCTTTGTTGCTGACATGGAGGAAGTTTTAGTGGACTGAATAGGAGATTTAAGCAGTCACAATATGTTCTTAAGCCAAAGCGTAATCCAGAGCAAGGGCCTAACTCTCTTCAATGCCGTGAAGGCTGAGAGATATGAAGAAGCTGTAGAAGAAAAGTTGGAAGTTAGCAGAGGTTGGTTCATGAGGCTTAAGGAAAGAAACTGTCTCCATAACATAAAAGTGTGACGTTGAAGCAGCAAGTTATCCAGACCTAACTAAGATCATTGATGAAATTGGCTACACTCAACAATATGTTTTCAATGTAGACAAAACAGTCTCATGTCAGAAGAAGAAGCCATCTAGGACTTTCCTAGCTAGAGAGAAGTCAATGCCTGGCTTCAAAGTTTCAAAGGACAGGTTGACTGTCTTGTGAGAGGCTGATGCAGCTTGTCACCAAGTTGAAAGCAATGCTCATCTAGCATTCCAAAAATTCTAGGGCCCTTAAAAATTATGCTAAATCTACTCTGCCTGTGTTCTATAAATGGAACAGCAAAGCTGATGGCACATCTGTTTACAAGATGGTTTGTTGAATATTTTAAGCCCACTGTTAGGATCCACAGCTTAGAAAAAAAAGTTTGTTTTTCTCAAATATTCCTGCTCATTGACAATGCACCTGGTCACCCAAGAGCTCCGATGGAGATGTACAAGGAAATGAATGTTCTTTTCATGCCTTCTAACATAACATCCATTTTACTGCCCCTGAATCAAAGAGTAATATCAACTTTCAAGTCTTATTATTTAAGAAATGCTTTTCATAAGGCTGTAGCTGCCATAGATCATGATTCCTCTGGTGGATCTGGGCAAAGGCAATTTGGAAAGGATTCACCATCTAGATGCCATTAAGAACATTTATGATTCATGGGAGTAGGTCAAAATATCAATATGAACAGGAGTGTGGAAGAAGTGGATTCCAACCCTTGTGGATGACCTGAAGGGTTTCAAGTCTTCAGTGGAGGAAGGAACTGCAGATGTGGTGGAAATAGCAAGAGAACTAGAATTAAAGTGGAGCCTGCAGATGGGACTGAATTGCTACAATCTCACGATCACACTTGAACAGATGAGGAGTTGCTTCTTATGGATGAGCAGAGAAAGTGGTTTCTTGAGATGGAATTTACTTCTGGTGAAGATGCTGTGAACACTGTCGAAATGGCAACAAAGCAGCCAGATGCAGTGGCTCACACCTGTTATCCCAGCACTTTGGGAGTCTGAGGCGAGGGGATCACTTCAGGTCAGGAGTTTGCAACCAGCCTGGCCAACATGGTGAAACCCTGACTCTGCTAAAAATACAAAAACTAGCTGGGTGTGGTGGCGTGTGCCTGTAATCCCAGCTACTCGGGAGGCTGAGGCAAGTGAATCGCTTTAACCCAGGGAAGGAGGGTGCAGTGAGCCGAGATCGCACCACTGCACTCAGGCCTGGGTGACAGAGTGAGACTCCGTCTCAAAAAAAAATTAAAAAAAAAAAAAAAGGAAATGACAACAGAGGATTTAGAATACTGCATAAACCTATAAACTTAGTTGGTAAAGCAGGAACAGGGCTTGAGAATATTGACTCCAAATTTTGAAAAATGTTCTACTGTGGGTAAAGTGCTATGAAACAGCAGTGCATGGTATAGAGAAATTTTTTTGTGAAAGGAAGAGTCAATTGTGGCAAATCTCACTATCGTCTTATTCAAGAAATCGCCACAGCTACCCCAACCGTCAGCAACCACCACCCTGATCAGTCAGCAGCCATCAACAAGGCAAGACCCCACCAGCAACAAGATTACAACTCACAAAAGGCTCAGATGATCGTTAGCATTTTTTAGCAATCAAGTACTTTTTAATTAAGGTATGTAAATTTTTTAGACATAGTGCTATTGCACACTTAATAGACTACAACAGAGTGTAAACCTAATTTTTATGTACTGAGAAACTAAAAAAAATTGTGTGACTCACTTTGTAGCAATAGTTGTTTTATTGCAGTGGTCTGGAACTGAACCTGCAATATTTCCTAGGTATACGTGTAGAGAGTTCAAGGCTAGATTATTTACTTATTTACTTATTTATTTATTTATTTATTTATTCATTTATTTTTGAGACCGAGTCTCACTCTGTCACCCAGGCTGGAATCTAGTAGCGTGACCTTGGCTCACTGCAACTTCCGCCTTCCAGGTTCAAGTGATTCTGCTGCCTCAGCCTCCCAAGTAGCTGGGATTACAGACGTATGCCACCATGCCCGGCCACTTCTTGTATTTTTAGTAGAGGCAGGGTTTCACCATGTTGGCCAGGATGGTCTCGATCTCCTGACCTCATGATCCACCCTCCTCGGCCTCCCAAAGTGCTGAGATTACAGGTGTGAGCCACTGCGCCCAGCCAGTCATGCACATTTTCTATCTTCAGCTTTGTGAGAGCAGAGATGATATTTTATGTAAAGAAGGAGGAGCCTTTGACATGGCTGATTTGACACAGATATAGTGATACCTACGACTTTTATTGAATCCCCTAGGAACTGAAGAGAGACATTGTTGACGATGGTCAAATTTCTAAATCTCACCCTTCTCTGATGATCAAAACAGCTTTATTGTTATTTATTTATTTATTTATTTTAATTTTTATTTTTAGTTCTGGAGTACATGTACAGGATGTGCAGGTTTGTTATATAGGTAAAGGTGTACTATGGTGGTTTGCTGCACCTATCAACCCATCACCTAGGTATTAAGCCCAGAATGCATTAGCTATATGCTCTCCCTCCCCCTACTCTACCCCCAACAGGCCCCATTGTGTTGTTTCCCTCCCTGTGTCCATGTGCTATCATTGTTCAGCTCCCTCTTATAAGTGCGAACATGTGGTATTTGGTTTTCTGTTCCTGCGTTAGTTTGCTGAGGATAATGGCTTCCAGTTTCATCCACATCCCTGCAAAGGACATGATCTGATTCCTTTTTATGGCTGCATAGTATTCCATGGTATACATGTACCACATTTTCTTTATCCAGTTTATCACTGATGGGTATTTGGGTTGATTCTATGTCTTTGCTCACAATAGCTTTATTTTAACTGAGCACTTATTCTGTTCTAAGCACTGTGCTGATACTGTTGAGATATTTGGCCCCTCAAAATCTCATGTTGAAATTTGATCTCCAGTGTCGGAGGTGTGGCCTGGTGGGAGGTGTTTGGGTCATGGGGCGGGTCCTTTGAGGAAGGCTTGGTGGCCTCCTCTGGGTCATGACTGAGCTCTAGCTCTATTAGTTCTCATGAGAGGTGGTTGTTGAAAAGAGCGTGGCACCCCTTCCTCTCTCTTTCCTTCTCTCTCGCTTTGTGATGTCTGTTTCCCTTCCCTTTCTGCCACAAGTAAGAGCCTCCTGAAGCCCTCACTAGAAGCCAATTCCGGTGCCATACTTCTTACACAGACAGCCTGCAGATCTGTGAGCTAAATAAACCTCTTTTCTTTTTCTTTTTTGTTTGAGACATGGTCTCACTCTGTCACCCAAGCTGGAGGGCAGTGGTGTGATTATGGCTCAATGCAGCCTCAACCTCCCAGGCCCAACTGATCCTCCCATCTCAACCTCACGAGTAGCTGGGATTACAAGTGTGCACCACCACACCCAACTAATTTTTGTGTTTTTTGTAGAGACAGGGAATTTGCCATGTTGCCCAGGCTGGTCCTGGCGAACTCCTAACCTCATATAATCCTCCCACCTTGGCCTCCCAAAGTGCTGGGATCACAGGAGTGAGCCACCACACCCAGCCTAAACCTCTTTTCTTTATAAATTACCCAAGGTCAGGTGTTCTCTTATAGCAATGCAAAATGATTCAGACATGTGCTAAGCACTCGACGTGTATTAGATTCATTCCTCCTGATCACTCAATGGGCCTGTGAGGAAGGTATATTCTTAACCCTATTTTATATAAAGGAAACAGGGTCAATGATACAAGATTGGTAAATGGCAAAGGCTGCACTTGAACTCAGATCCCATAGTGAAGTCAGGCTCTGACCCCATCCACCCCTTACCACCACACTCTCCTCTGTTTTGCCCAATCCTGACTCACTCAGCTCCTCTTTCTCTCCCTGCCCCATCCCATTCCTGAGTCTGGAGACAGCTCTGGGAAGCTTGTGAGATCCATAGGGATGGGATAGAGTTGAGATACTTGCTAAGAAGAACTGGCAGGCACAGAGCAGAGAAAAAATAAGCAAGCAGGCCAGGCGCGGTAGCTCACGCCTCTAATCCCAGCCCTTTGGAAGTCCAAGGCGAGTGGATCACCTGAGGTCAAGAGTTCGAAACCTGCCTGGCCAAAATGAAGAAACTCCCTCTCTACTAAAAATACAAAATTAGCCAAGCGTCGTGGTGCACGCCTGTAATCCCAGCTACTTGGGAGGCTGAGGCATGAGAATTGCTTGAACCCAGGGGACAGAGGTTGCTGTGAGCTGAGATGGCGCCGCTGCCCTCCAGCCTGGGTGACGAGAGCGAAACTCTGTCTCAAAAAAAAAAGAAGAAGAAAGAATAAACAATCAAATAAAAATCTTGTAATTTTAATGACTTCTTGTTCCATCTTCATCAAATTGTCACCAAGACAAAATCGTAGAATGAAAATAGTATGTCCACCTTGATGTAACTGTGACCACCCTAGAATGCATTGTGCCTTATATGTGGAAGAGACTCATAAATATTTGCCAAATGAACTATTGCTTCCTTACCTTTTTCTATCATGAAGTGAATGGATCCCTATGTGCCTGAAGAGCTATGTAATTTTAATAAAGCACCAAATAAAATAGAATATGAGAATTGGCAGGAGCTTTAGAAACCTACTAGTTCGACCATCTTGTTTTATTTTATTTTATTTATTTTTAGAGACAGGGTTTTGCGCTGCCATCCAGGCTGGAGTGCAGTGATGCAATCACAGCTCGCTGCAGCCTCGAACACCTGGGCTCAAGTGATCCTCCCGCCTCAGCCTCAAAAAGTGCTGGGATGGCCGGGTGCAGTGGCTCATGCCCTGTAATCCCAGCATTTTGGGAGGCCGAGGTGGGTGGATCACCTGAGGTCAGGAGTTCAAGATCAGCCTGGCCAACATGGTGAAACCCCATCTCTACTAAAAAAAAAAAATCAAAAATTAGCTGGGCGTGGTGGCACATGCCTATAATCCTGGTTACTTGGGAGGCTGAGGCAGAAGAATCGCTTGAATCCGGGAGGCAGAGGTTGCAGTGAGCCAAGATCGCACCATTGCACTCCAGCCTGGGCAACAGAGTGAGACTCTGTCTCAAAAATAAAATAACTAAATAAATAAGTGCTGGGATTACAGGCATTAGCCACTGTGCTCAGCTCATCTCGTTTTACAGATGAAAGTCCAGAGAATATTGCAGAACTCACTGTTAGCAAGGCTGGGAACAGGCAGTAGTTGTGGTCCTTTCAATTCCTTTCTGACATTTTTGGCCTGGACAGGCAGGTGGTGGAGGGATTGTTTGTTTGGGGACAGTCAGAGGCTGGCTCAGAGGAAGGAGGGAGCCAATAGATTCCTTTTCCTCTCCCGTGTTTGTAAGCACTGCAGCTACCCATGCAAATTGCCTCTTGGAATGATAAATTTTTGCATATGGTGGCTTGTATGTCAATAGCAAGTTGTTTTCATCATGCCAGTGCCAGAGAAATTGATGATCTCATCAGTAATGTGTTCGGAACCTGTCTTTGGTGCCAGCAAAACCCTTTTTATACTTGGGCTTACTCGTCAGCTGTCCAAATACAGTATGATTAATCTGGCCTGCTGGGGAGAAGAGAGAGGGCTTGAACTATAGGAAGTGACAACGGTTAGGAAAATTGTTATGTTACCATGCCAATGATTTCCCTATAAGATTCAAATATGAATTAAGCTGTTCACTGGCCCCTACTAACAGAGGCAAAATTATGCCCAGCCAGCCTTGGAATTCCATAGAGATCCTGCTGTAAACCCTTGTTCTAGAAACGTTGCAGCGTCTTTTCTTTTTTCTTTCCTTCCTTCCTTCCTTCTTTCCTTCCTTCCTTCCTTCCTTCCTTCCTTCCTTCCTTCCTTCCTTCCTTCTTTTTCTTTCTTCTTTCTTTCCTCTTTTCTTTTCTTTTTTTTTGAGACAATGTCTCCTTCTATCACCCAGGCTGGAGTGCAGGGGTGCCATCATGACTCACTGCAGCCTCGAACTCCTGGCCTCAAGCAATTCTCCCACCTCAGCCTCCCAAGTAGCTGAGACTACAGGCATGCGACACCATCCCCAGCTATTCTTTTGTTTTTTGTAGAGATGGGGTCTCACTGTGTTGCCCAGGCTGGTCTTGAACTCCTGGGCTCAAACAATTCCCCAACCTCAGCCTCCCAAAGAGCTGGGATTACAGAAGTGAGCCACTGCACCCAGCCAGTGGCTTATTTTCCCAGCCAAGAGGACTATGTATGACCTTCCTGAAAAAGTTCCCTGTGGCCCAGAATTTAAAGTCTTACCAGTTACTAAACATAACATTAGACGCTGAAGTTATGAGAAGAGATTCTGTGCCACAGGCGGAAATCAAACCACTTTCATTGCTTTTGTCAGTCTTTGGGGTCTGAAAGTGAGTCATTCTTTAAGAACTTAGAAATGAGGGAAGTAACGATGCCTTCTGAGTGTTAAACTTTAATACAGATACATAATAGATCAGAGTGGAAATACTGCAAAGTCATCTTAAAGAGACAGTAAGAATAAACAACCATCTTAGTATAGCTACTCACATAGTCAAAGAAAGACGTTGGCAATCAGGAGAATCTCTACGGAAATTTAGGTAACATCACGCAGGGAGATGGAACTTGAACTAAAGATCTTGTTTTTGTTTTCATTTTTGTTTTGAGATGGAGTCTCACTCTGTTGCCCAGGCTGGAGTGTAGTGGTGCGATCTTGGCTCACTGCAAACTCCACCTCCCTGGGTTCAAGCGATTCTCCTGTCTCAGCCCCTCCGAGTAGCTGGGATTACAGGCACACACCACCGTGCCTGGCTAACTTTTGGGTTTTTTGTTTGTTTGTTTTTGAGACAGAGTCTCGCTCTTTTACCCAGGCTGGAGAGCAGTGGCGCAATCTTGGCTCACTAACCTCCACCTCCTGGGTTCAAGTGATTCTCCTGCCTCAGCTCTCCAAATAGCTGGGATTATAGGCATGCACCATCATGCCTGGCTAATTTTCGTATTTTTAGTAGAGACAGGGTTTCATGACATTGGCCAGGCTGGTCTTGAACTCCTGAGCTCAAGTGATCTGCCCACCTCAGCCTCCCAAAGTGCTGGGATTACAGGTGTGAGCCACCTCACCTGGGCTTAACTGAAGATCTTTAAGAGTTTCTGGTCCTGTAGCCACAGGCACTGCTACCATAGGATAGATGTGAAAGTTGTAGTCAACTCATTCCAAGTCTCATTGTTAATGCGAATTCTGCTTCATTCTGAGGCTCTCAAACATTCAGTCCAGCTAAAAGATTATTCTTACTCTGATTGTGTGCTCCTTAAACACCATTTTTATGTAGCAGTTATAAATAAATCTCCCACTGTACATTTAGAAGCCATTGTTTGGTTTTATACATCAAGCCTGCAGGTTTGGTTAATGTGAGTTTTCCTCTGAAAGGACCTTCTTTATATGAGTTAACAATATTACATTTCTAGGCATGGAGGAAGGAGGGAAGAGGTAAAGTCCTGGGTGGTGGTTTATTAAATAAGGTCAGGACAGCCACATCATGAGGGAGCTTCATGGAGGAGAACCATTCCTGCTTCTACGGGATGCAACATATTCCAGTTCATTTCATTTAAAGCCAAGAGTTTCAGAACATTGCGTGATAGAAATACACCCACAGATATTCTCTTCATTTTATTTTATTTCATTATTTTGAGACAGGGTCTCATCCTGCTGCTCAGGCTGGAGTGCAGTGGCATAATTACAGCTCACTACAGCCTCAGACTCCTGGGCTCAAGTGATGTCCCTACACCTCAGCCCTCCCAAGTAGCTGGGACTATAGACACCCTCCACCATTTCTGGCTAATTGTTTGTTTTTTTTTTTCCTAGAAAATGGGTCTCATTATTTCACCCAGGCTGGTCTTGAACTCCTTGGCTCAAGCTATCCTTCTGCCTTGGCCTCCCAAAGTGCAATGATTACAGGTGTAAGCCACCATGACCAGCATACCCATAGATACCCTTTGAAGGGGCAGCTAGGCTGAAATGTATGTAAAAGGGCTAAGCAACTTATAAGTGGCTGTTATGGGCATGCATTAAGACTGCTTGGTGCAGCCTGGGGATGGATGAAGGCAAGTGGTGGAAATAAGGACCAGGCTGTAGCCACAGAGAAGATTTTCATCCTGGACTGTTGTATTAGTGACTAGAGGCAATTCTGCATCATTTAATTTCCCCCTGGCAGATGAGAGTGATTTGAAAGTGTACCCCAAATTCTATGGTTCTGTGTTTGTAGTCTGTAGTAAATGGTGAAAACCCAGAGAAAATAATACATATTGCTCAACCTGAGACCAGAGGGAAGAAAATGGTCCATTGTATGATTCTTTTTAATTTTCTCTATGTGTCAGGAAAATTACAGTGGTAGCTCCTTCCCCAATCTTTTCTTTCTTCGGTAGCTGCTTCAGCTGTCCAGGGTTAGCAGCATGGCTTCATGGGATCATTAGGAACCCAGGATTTTTGCTCTGATGTCCTTAGTATGTGCTCCTCTCTGTGGTTTCAATATGGCTTCTGCACTATTGATGCAGGGCAGGCGAGCCTCAATTTTGGAGCTCACCTACCGTTCATCTACTTTCCTGGCCATGTTCTAGGCAGGAAAAAAGAAAAAAGGTGAGATGAGATAGTGTGTTCCAGCAGAATGAGCCCTCTTTAAGAAACTTTCCAGAAAACACCACTCACCACTTATATCTTATTGGCTAGAATGGTGTCACATGGTTACCTTCAGCTGCAAAGAATTCTGGGAAGTCTTTTTTTTTTTTTTTTAAGGGTGGTCCCTTGGTAGCTGGATTTCTGGTGAAAATGGGGAAGGCTTGGTAACTGGGCATGGGCATCTCTGCCACGGCTTTCAAGGCAGAGACTTGAGGCTCCATCTAGATTTCTCCATTCCCTCACCCTTCTCATTCAAGAAACCAACAATTCATAGCAACACACCAACATTTCTTTCACTCACACATCTCCATCCCCTATTCATTCCTGCTAGGCTTGTCTTAGTTCAGGACTCATTTCACCCTAACTGTTATATTAGGTAAGAATTTCTACTGGTTCCACTGCACCCTGTCTCATCTTCAACTCAGCATCCCTTGGCTTGAAGCCTTTCAATGTCTCCACATTGCCCTCGGCATGAAGAAGAGATTTCTTGAGTACAGATTTCCTCATTATGTAAACTTTGTCTGTGTCTCCGTCTTCATGTCCTTCTGTTTCCATCTTTGTTCATTTTGCTTCCCAGTAGCAAGTAGGATTGTGCCCTCATGATCAACTTTCACTTCTCTCTTTCTTTCATACTCCATGTTTGATCCGTCCATAGATTCCAGTGGCTCCACCTTTAGCATATATGCAGAATGGGACCTCTTCTTGAAAGACAATTGTGGCTGGGCACAGTGGCTCACACCTGTAATCCCAGCACTTTGAGAGGCCAAGGCGGGAGGGCTGTACGAGCTTAGGAGTTCGAGACAAGCCTAGGCTACATGGCAAAACCTCGTCTTTGCAAAACAAAAAACAAAAAACAGCTAGGTGTTAGGTGTGGTGGTGCGCGCCTGTAGTCCCAGCTCTTTGAGAGGCTGAGATGGGAAGATCACTTGAGCCCGGGAGGTGGAGGCTACAGTGATCTGTGATCACGCCACTGCACTCCAGTCTGGGCAACAGGGCAAGACCCTGTCTCAAAAAAAAAAAAAAAAAAAGAGAAAGAAAAGAAAAAAAAAAGCAAAAACAACAGGATAATTGTTGAGTAACAAAGAAATGAATTAACGAATGCTGGATACACAATGCATTTCATAAATACTGACTCACTCAAAGGTAGCATGATGCATCCCCACTGGGGGGATATTAATAATGGCTAGAGTTTTTTATGTTTATGTAATGTCAGTTGTGGGACATATATTGTTTCTAATCCTCATAATAACCCTACAAAGTCTTTTTTTTGTTTTTTTAAGAATCTCGCTCTGTCGCCCAGGCTGGAGTGCAATGGCACGATCTCAGCTAACCGCAACCTCTGCTTCCCGGGTTCAAGCGATTCTCCTGCCTCAGCCTCCGAAGTAGCTGAGATTACAGGCACACAACACCATGCCTGTCTTAACTTTTGTATTTTTAGTAGAGATGAGGTTTCACCATGTTGGCTGGCTGGTCTCAAACTCCTGATCTCAAGTGATCTGCCCACCTCGGCCTCCCAAAGTGCTGAGATTACAGGCATGAGCCACCGCACCTGCCCCAAAGTCTATTTTTTTAACTGATGATAACAATAGCTTGTTATAGTTAATACTTCTTTATCACTTACTATGGGGCAGACACTAAGCTGAGTGCTTTACGTGAGATACCTTGTTTAATTCTCACCTCAATCCAAAGAGGTAGCTTCTGTTCTTCCTCCCACTTCTCCAGATAAAGAAACTGAAGCTAAGGGAGGTTAAGTGATGTCCAAAGTCACAGATGGGTTGGAAGATACTTTCTACTCACTCTTAGCATCATCCATCTGTAGGACAAGGACTGAAAGAGTTTTCCAAAGCTTCCACTAAGCAGTAGGTATTGGATGTGATGGCTCACGCCTGTAATTCCAGCACTTTGAGAGGCCGAGGCAGGTGGATCACTTAAGGTCAGGAGTTCAAGACCAGCCTGGCCAACATGGTGAAACCCCATCTCTACTAAAAATGCAAAAATTAGCTGGGCATGGTGGTGCACACCTGAAGTCCCAGCTACTCAGGAAGCTGAGACACGAGAATCACTTGGACCTGGGAGGCGGAAGTTGTAATAAGCTGTGATCACGCCACTGCACTCCAGCCTGGGTGACAGAGAGAGACTGTGTTAAAAAAAAAAAAAAAAAAAAAAGAAGAAGCAGACATTCAGGGCATTTACAGGCATTCAGTGTTCCTTTAGCTTTTGGCTGACCATTTTGTGCCTTTGTTTCTGCAGTTTTATACTGTATCTGTAAAATATTAAAGCCCCTACATTCCTTAGTGAATACCACAAGTTTAAGAGTAGGGAAGGGGAAAAGGACATTAGCGATAATTATTATAAATGATAATATTTGGCTGTTTCTGTCCAGATTATAGATTTTTCCTCATCCCCAAGAGAAACCGTACAGGACAATAATTAGTACAGTGTACCCTGCAGTTGGTCTGTCTGGTTTCTGATTTCTGGTTTTAGTTTCATGATCTTAGCCATGTTACTTAGCTCCTCTGTGCCTCAGTTTACTCAAAAGCGATGTGAATGTGATAATAGTTCCTTTCTCATGGGGTTGTGGTAAGGACGCCTTTTTAGGTGCTTATGACAGAGCCTGATACTTAGACAGCAATCTACAAACATAAATTGGTAGTTTTGTGGTAGTAATTGCAGTCACATTCCTTCTTTTTATCGTAGTAAAAATATTGATGGTGAGATATTTCTAACCTGGTTTGGCCTACATCAGGAGCTATCTAGTTAATATTGAGATTTTAAGAGAGTTTTGTCCTCATGAGCACTTCCCAGTGTCAGATGAAGAACTTTAGGCAGATGTAGTGTTTGTCATTAATTGCAGGAGCCTTAGTGCTTCCTTAAAATGGGTCAGGGTCGGCCAGGCGCGGTGGCTCAAGCCTGTAATCCCAGCACTTTGGGAGGCTGAGATGGATCTCTTGAGGTCAGGAGTTCAAGACCAGCCTGGCTAACATGGCAAAACCCCATCTCTACTAAAAATATGAAAATTAGCTGGGTGTGGTGGTGGGTACCTGTAGTTATAGCTACTGGGGAGGCTGACACAGGAGATTCGCTTGAACCTGGGAGGCAGAGGTTGCAGTGAACCAAGATCGTACCATTGCACTCCAGCCTAGGCAAAAAGAGCAAAAGTCCATCTCAAAAAAAAAAAAAAAATAAGGGTCAGGATCCATATTAAAGTGGTGAACATTTGCTGTGTCTCGCTCAGAATTTATTCCCTACCCTTCTTTTGATAACATTAGCCAGAGCTTTCTTTGGGAACTTATTAAACACACAATTCTTAGACCCCCTACCCAGTTCTACTGAGTCTGAAATTCTGGGGATGGGGGTGCCTAGCGATCTTCGGATTTTAGCAACATTTTCCATGTATTCTGAATGCAGACAGTCACTGGAGATCTAGAGCCACTGATCTGAAATCGTGCTACTTGTGAATGTTGATCTTACCAGTTGAGTCATTCTTGTCATACCCAACTACAACAGAGTTGAGTAGCCAGGACATAAAATATTGCTCCCAGAATGTAATTTTCTGCAAGCCTGGCTGCTGAAACTGCCTGTTGTAATCTGAGATCAGTTTTCTGTAATAGCTACTGAAACAACATACTGTGACTGACTCTAAGACTAATTTTAGCCACCACCATCATTCACCAATCAGAGCTTTGCCAACTCCCCAAAACCTTACCAATATCAATGCATTTTCTTGAAAAATAATGTATGTGTGTGTATATATATATATATATATATATACACAATACACACACACACACACACACACATATATATAAAACATTTCTCTTTTTAAAATAAAATCGCCAACCTTTTCTTTGTGCTTCTGACATACCAAAGACCACCCGGTCTGTGTGTATGCCCCAAATTACTTACAGTTCTTTCTTCCCAAATAAAATGTTCGATTTCAGAGATTTTTAATTTGACATGCTCAAAGTGTAGCTCCCAGACCAGTAGGTCAACCATAACGTTGGAAGTTGCTAAGAGTGCAGAATCCCAGGCTCTTTTCCAGACCAACCTAATAACAATATGCTTTTTTTTTTTTTTTTTGAGACGGAGTCTCAGTCTGTCACCCACGGGGGAGTGTAGTGGCACGATCTCGGCTCACTGCAACCTCTGCCTCCCATGCTCAAGTGATTCTCGTGCCTCATTCTCCCAGGTAGCTGGGACTACAGGCGCACACCACCAGGCCGGGCTAATTTTTTGAATTTTTAGCACAAAAAATGGGGTTTCACCATGTTGACTAGGCTGGTCTCGAACTCCTGACCTCAAGTAATCCAACCACCTCGACCTCCCAAAGTGCTGGGCTCACAAGCTTGAGCCACCGTGCCCGGCCAAGAACATGCATTTTTAACAAAACCCTCAGGTAATTGACAGGGATATTCACATTTGAAAACACTGAGCTAGGGTACCTGTTCTCAAATTTAACCTACAGAGCTTTAAACACCACTGATGTCTGGGACCCTCTCTTAGGGATTCTCATTTGATTGACGGATCTGGAGAGCAGCCTAGGTTTTGATTTTTTTTTTTTTTTTTTTTTTTTTTGCTCCCCCAGGTAACTAATATTTAGCAAAGTTTGAGAGCCAGTCGGCTAGGGTGGTGACCTAGGGCAGTACTTCTGCAAGTGTGGTCCCTGGTGCAGCAAGCACAGGCCTCCCTGGGAGAATGTGTTAGAAATGTAAATTCTCGGGCTCCACCCCAAACCTACTGAGTCAGAAACTCTGGGGCTGGGACCCAACAATCTGTGTTTTAACAAGCCCTGCAGATAATACCAATGCAGGCTTGAGCTTGAGAACCATGATCCAGGGCCTGGGGACCCTTTTGATATAGCTGGCTGGGGATGGTGATGGGGTAGAGCACTAGGGTCCCTGTCAATTTGCCAGGAATGGATGGACCTCCCAGGAAGCAGGACTTTCACTGCTAAAACCAGGATAGTCCTGAGCAAACTGGGATGGTTGGTGTATTAGTCAGGGTTCTCTAGAGGGACAGAACTAATGGAATATATATATATATATATATATATATAGAGAGAGAGAGAGAGAGAGAGAGGAGTTTATTCAGTAACGACTCACACAATCACAAGATCCCACAATAGGCTGTCTGCAGACTGAGAAGCAAGGAGAGCCAGTCCGAGTTCCAAAACTGAAGAACTTGGAGTCTGATGTTTAAGGGCAGCAAGCATCCAGCTCAGGAGAAAGATGTAGGATTGGAGGCTAGGCCAGTCTCTCTTTTCCCATTTTTCTGCCTGCTTATATTGTAGCCACCCTGGCAGCTGATTAGATTGTGTACACCCAGATTAAGGGTGGATCTGCCTTCCCCAGCCCGCTGACTCAAATGTTAATCTCTTTCCGGCAATACCCTCAAAACACACTCAGGATCAATACTTTGTATCCTTCAATCCAATCAAGTTGACACTCAGTATTTACCATCACAGTTGGTCACTCTAAGTCATGGAAGACTCCTTTATTTATTTATTTATTTATTTATTTATTTATTTATTTATTGGTAATAGAGTCTCACTGTCACCCAGGCTGGAGAGCAATGGCAAGATCTCAGCTCACTGCAACCTCCGCCTCCTGAGTTCAAGCGATTCTCCTGCCTCAGCCTCCCAAGTAGCTGGGATTACAGGTACGCACCACCACACTGGCTAATTTTTGTATTATTAGTAGAGATGGGGTTTCATCATGTTGGCCAGGCTGGTCTCAAACCCCTGACCTCAGAGTATCCACCAGCCTTGGCTTCCCAAAGTGCTGGGCCTCCTAAAATGCTGGGACTACAGGTGTGAGCCACCGCAACCAGCCAGACTCCATTTTTATTGAAGTGGCACAGAGCCCATTTCATTAGCCAAAATTCAGTCGTATGGGTGCAACCTTAGTTCAAGGAGGGCTGAAAAATGTGGCCTAGCTGTATGCCCAAGAGGAAGAGGAAAGTGCTTTGGTGAGAAGCTAAACAGTCTTTGCCATAGCTCCTAATCACTGCATAACGATCCCATCCTTTAAGTGTGCACAGGGGCTGCAAACATCTAAAGAGGTTTCTACGAAGTGCTTGTTGGGAAAGCGTACATATTTTTTCTCTGGGGATGCGATGCTTGCTGCTGACTTTTCTCTGTCAGTTCTCTGATTGTGCCATCAGCATCTGGTATTAACAGTTCAACAGGAAGAAAAAAAAATCCCCAAACCTTCCCCAGCAAGTCTGTTCCCTTGTTGCAAGAGGTCTGCAGCTGGGATGTGATGGAGTGAGCATATGGCTTTAGGGAGGCCCATTTGGTTCACTTAGCAGAGTTCTGTGGCCTGTGAATGTTCAACACATTTTAACATTAGAGTCATCAGGCAGCTGGCCTGATTCCTGCCTCCCTACGCTGACTGGCTCTGAGGGCTGGCTATGCAGAAACAGAGACATGGGGCAGACGATCTCCAGTGAGGCTGATGGACAGGAACGGTGCAAGGGGCTTTCTCAATGCATCACCCGCTCCGGAGCATCTCAATTCAGGCTTTCTGCAAATGTCATGTCATTTGCAGAGGCAAGGAGGTTGCACTCCTTTGAATAGAAGGAGAACCAGCCCCCTTTGGTCAGGGGGCTTCTTTGAGGCAGGAAGAAATTAGGACACATGCCAGGCAAGTCTTGGCCTTCAACGAGAGAGAAAAGACAAGCTCTGGAATATATTTGAACAGGATTTGCAGATGGAAATACAGTTGGGTTCCTCTGGTTCGCAAGCTTTTAGTCAGGGCCTTTTTTTTTTTTTTTTTTTTTTTTTTTTTATGATACAGAATCTCGCTCTGTTACCCAGGCTGGAGTGCAGTGGGATGATCTTGGCTCACTGCAACCTCCACCTCCTGGGTTCAAGCGATTCTCCTGCCTCTGACTCCCAAGGAGCTGGGACTACAGGCATGCACAACCATGCCCAGCTAATTTTTGTATTTCTAGTAGAGACAGGGTTTCACCACATTGGCCAGGCTGGTCTCCAACTCCTGACCTCGTGAGCCACCCGCCTCAGCCTCCCAAAGTGTTGGGATTATAGGCATGAGCCAACCACCGTTCCCGGCCGTAAGGACCATTTTTATGTCCCTAGACAGAGTTTCCCAGTATCCTGATCTTTCCAACCCATGGACAGAGAGGCATCGTGTGTGTGGTAGACAGAGAACGTTGAGTGAGGACTTAGAAGATGTGAGCTCCAGCTCTACCCTCTGCCTATTGCAAGTGTAACTCCGGGTGTACGGGGGCTGCTCCAGCCCTTTGAGCTATTGGGGCTTAGACAGAGGCCAATGAGGAGGAGACAGGGCATGGAAAGACAGAGAGGTCAGATGCCTGGCAGCGTATAGGGAGGCTAGAACCCTAGGAATTAGTGAGTTTAGAGGGGTCAACACAGAGCAGGCAGCAGTGACACACTGAAGAGTAAAGGCCAGGAAGATGGGAGAGCCCGAAGTCTTTGACAGAAGTGGATGAATTGGGAGCGCTCCGTGCCTATGAAGATGGCTTCTTTTGAGGAACAGTGAACCCCAGCTGGAGTGATGAATAATCTTTCCTGAACTGATCCTTCCTCTTAGGTATTTTAGGTAAAGTACTTCCTCTCTTTTCCCAAATATTAAACAAAGACAAATATTTTGTCTTTCTCTTTTCCTTCTTTCTTATCATCTGTATTAGTTTCCTGTAGGTACTATAACAAATTCATACACACTTGGTGGCATAAAACAACACAAATTTAAGGCCAGGCATGGTGGCTCATGCTTATAATCCCAGCACTTTGGGAGGCTGAGGCGGGCGGATCACCTGAGGTCAGGAGTTTGAGACCAGCCTGGCCAACATGGTGAAACCCCATGTCTACTAAAAATACAAAAATTAGCTGGGTGTGGTGGCGCCCAGCTGAGGCACAAGAATCACTTGAACCCAGGAGGTGGAGGTTATAGTGAGCCAAGATCATGCCACTGCACTCCAGGCTGGGCGACAAAGTGAGACTTTGTCTCAAAAAACAAAAATTATTTTCCTATGGTTATAGAGCCCAGAAGTCTGAAATGAATCTCATTGGGATGAAGTTAAGGTGTTGGCAAGCCTGGTTCCTCCCAAATATTTTATTTTTGTTTTTTAATTTCTAAAATTGTTTGTAGAGATAAGATATCACTATGTGGCCTGGGCTGGTCTTGAATCCTTGGCCTCAAGCAATCCTTCTGCCATGATCTTCCAAGGCGCTAGGATTACAAGCATGAGCCACCATGCTCAGCCTCCTTCCAAAGTCTTAAGGGAAGAATCCATGTCCTTGCTTTTTTTAGCTTCTGGAGGTTACCTGCATTCCTTGGCTCATAACCTCTTCCTCAAATTACCCCAACCTCTTGCTTCTATTCTCATGCCTCCTACTTCCTCCTGTAACTTTCTTGCCCCTGTCTCGTGAGGATCTTGTGATCCCATAGGACTTACCCAGATAATCCAGGATAATCTCCCCATCTCAAGATCCTTAATTTAATCCTATCTTCACATCCTTCATGCCTTCCCATCCTCATATCTTCCTATCCTTCGTATTTTCCCATCCTTCATTTCTTCACAACCTTCCTATCTTCACACCCTTCATATCTTCACACTCTTCATATCTTCCCATCCTTCATATCTTCACACCTTTCATATCTTCCCACCCTTCATATCTTCCCATTCTTCATATCTTCACATCCTTCATATCTTCACATCCTTCATATCTTCACGCCCTTCATATCTTCCCATCCTTCATATCTTCCCAGCCTTCATATCTTCCCATTCTTCATATCTTCACATCCTTCATATCTTCACGCCCTTCATATCTTCACACCCTTCCTATCTTCACACGCTTTATATCTTTACATCCTTCTTATCTTTAGATCCTTCATATCCTTTGTCATGTAAGGTAACATTCATACATTCTGGGGATTCAAATGTAGATATCTTTTGGGGGGTTATTATTAAGCCCACTGCACCATCCTTCCTTCTTTTTAGCATTCACAAATATTTCTTGAGGACTTTTAAATGTTTCGTGTCACATGCCTGATGCTGGAGGTATATTGATGAGCAGAAACAGACATGGTCTTTGCCACATTAACTCAGCTAACACTCTAGAGGGGAAGGTGACAAATATCAAATAGTCACCCAAGTAAACATAAAGTTACATGACCATGGTAATAAACATAGGTCTATGAAACTGCAATAGAGTGGTTTGCCTGATCTCGTTTAGGGAGAGGAAGTAAGACAGTTGAGTGGTTTCTAAAGAAGCTATGGAAGGCCACAAAAGTCATGTTAGAAATTTTGGTATTTGTCCTAAGAACAAAGGAGTGCCTCTGAGTGTTTTAAGTAAGAGAGTGTTATAGCCAGATTTGCATTCAACACTGTGTATACTGTGTGGAGAATAGCCTGGGGGGCAGGCTATTGCAGTTGTCTGGTGAGAGCAGAGGGTAATATTGAACATGCAAGTAGCTGGGTGTCTGAGAGATATTTAGATGCTCCCTCTGTCTCTCTCTCCCTCTCTCTCTCTCTGTCTTTCTCTTGATGATGGATTGGCTGCAGGAGGTTGGATGTAGAATAAAATTATTAGAAGACTGAACAAATTTATATCAATGCACTTGGAATATTAAGTAAGACCTCTGTGACAACTGAGAGGATACAGGGTGGAAACAGCGCCATCCCAACAGGGGGACCAGGTCTAGCATCTGTATATTGAGCCCAGGAATGCAATAATCTATAGCTGGTCTGGAAAAAGGTGGTCTAGAGACAAGCATTGTTCAAAAGAGTAGAAATACCTAGGTGGGAGTGGGGGCTGTGGGAGAATGAACTAGGGTTACTTCTAAGAGCACATGACAGTAACCAACAAATAAGAGCCTAGAAATAATGTTTAGTATCAGCACGATTTGAATGCCAAGTCCAGTAGAGGTGGTGGGTAGATCCCAGGAACGGGTACTCATCAGACAGAACCAATGTAATGGAGATTCTGAAGTCTAGAAGGTATGATTGAGAGAATAAGAGACTCAGGTACAACCTATTAGCTCTATTTAGATATCTAAAGGGTTGTCACTACAGACTAAATGTTTTTATTTTTTATTTTTAAATTATTTTATTTTATTTTTTTGAGACAGTCTCACTCTGTCACCTAGGCTGGAGTACAGTGGTACGACCTTGGCCCACTGCAACCTCTGCTTCTTGGGTTCAAGTGATTCTCTTGCCGCAGCCTCCCGAGTAGCTGGGATTATAGGCACCCACCACCATGCCCAGCTAATTTTTGTATTTTTAGTAGAGACGGGGTTTCACCATGTTGACCAGCTGGTCTCGAACTCCTGACCTCAGGTGATCTGCCTGCCTTGGGCTCCCAAAGTGCTGGGATTACAGGCATGAGTCACCACACCCAGCCAGACTGAATGTTTTTAATCCCTGCAAAATTTATGTTGAAACCTAATCTCCAGGGTGATGGTATTTGGAGATGGGGCCTTTGGGAAGTGATTAGGTCAGAAAGGTACAGCCCTCATGAATGGGAATTGTGCCTGTGTGAAAGAGTCCTAAAGGAGCTTGTTTAACCCTTTCATCATGCAAGAACACATGGAAGGCAACATCTATGAGGAATAGGCCCTCACCAGACCCCAAATCTGCTGATGCCTTGATCTTGGACTTCCCAGCCTCCAGAACCATGAGCAATAGATTTCTACTGTTTACAAACTACCTAGCCTAAGATATTTTATTTTACCTGCCCAAATGCACAAAACAAAACAAGATTTTAGGCCAAAAGAAAGAAGAACATTAAGAAAAAATAGAGCTGTTTAACAAACCAGGCCATCTATCAGAGTTATTTACTCAGGTAATTGGGATCTTATGGTATTCAAGCACTGTTGAGGATATAGAGGTGAGGAAGACATGATCCTTGCCCTTTGGTATATAATTCTGAAAGTCAAACAAGACCTATTGTTACTAGACAGGGGTCTGGATCCAGACCCTAAGGGACAGTTCTTGGATCTCACACAAGAAAGAATTCTGGGTGAGTCCATAGAGTAAAGTGAAAGCAAGTTTATTAAGAAAGTGGAGGAATAAAAAAATGGCTACTCCATAGACATAACCGTCCCGAGAGCTGCTGGTTGCCCATTTTTATGGATATTTTCTTGATAATATGCTAAACAAGGGGTGAATTATTCATACCTCCCCTTTTTAGACCATATAGGGTAAATTCCTGACATTGCCATGGCATTTGTAAGCTGTCATGGCTCTGATGGGAGTGTAGCAGCAAAAACAACCGGAGGTCACTTTTGTTGCCATCTTGGTTTTGGTGGGTTTTAGCTGGCATTTTAACTGCAACCTGTTTTATCAGCAAGGTCTTTAAGACCTGTATCCTGTGCTGACCTCCTATCTCATCCTGTGACTAAGAATGCCCAGCCAGCTGAGAATGCAGCCCAGTAGGTTTCAGCCTCATTTTACCTAGCCCCTATTCAAGATGGAGTTTCTCTGGTTCAAACGCCTCTAACACTATAACCACAATAATGGTGGAGCATTTTATTTTATATAAAGAAGGATTCATACAAGATGCTCTGAGGCTCCAGAGGGACCATCATGTTAGCTTGACTTGGGGATCAGGATAGACAATGAATAAACCAGTGATATACCAATGAGGGTATCAAGTTGAGCCTTGGGCACTGAGAGGAGCTTGAGAATGGGCATTTTATGGCAAAAAGCAGATCCACAAAGATGGGAAAGTGCACGTGGGAAAGTGCAGGATATGTTAGGCACACTATGAATTATCCTCTACAACCGAGAGCCAGAAAAACAAAGGAAGGTAACATAGAGAAGGACTGTAGTAAACCTACCTTATTTCGTAGCCCCATTCTCCCATGCCAATGTTCTGGAAATGACTGCCTTCTGAGAGTTAAGTCATCCTAGCAACATGGAATGAGTAATGCCAAAGCTGTGTTAAGTCTTCTCAAAGAGACAGTATGTCTCCCAGGCCAGATTAAGGCTTGATTGATTGTGTTGGCATATCTAAATAAAGCGTTGCCCATTAGCCAGTCATGGAAGCATGACGAGTTAGTCACCGAGCAAATGCAGGCAGTGCTATGGGCAAAATTCCACGGGGAGAGACCTTGATGGGAAGACGAGAAGGATCTGTGTTTAATGTCAGGGAGAGCATGGTTGGGAAGATGATTGCTCACCCCATGGAAACCTGATGCCCACAAACATACGGATCCTAAAACAAGCTCCCCTTGATTCTGCGGCCGTGCTCCAAAGATTCTGCTGATGGGTTGAATTTCCTGGCAGTTTTCAAACAGGGAAATAGTGTTCAGGCTTTTTAAAATGTCTCATCAGCTAGAAGGTTACTCTGGTTTTTTTGTGTGTGTGTCAGCTTTTCAGATGAATTTCATCAGAATGAATCTGTTTCTAAGAGTCAATAATTTGTGGTCAGAGGGAGGCTCTGGGTGGTAACACTGACATGTTGAGCTGTCATGAGTTCATTAAGGCTCTGTCACTTTTTTGGGTCTCTTCATGGCCACCTGGATGAACTTTTGTTCATGGTGGCAACCTGCTCTCATGGCCTTCTGTGCCAGCCATTTGCTTATTTGCTCTTAGACCCATGACCTGCCCTTCTCTTACTCTGTACTGTGAACAAAATCACATTTTCCAGCCATCCCTAGACACCTGGCTTCTGGCTGGGCATAGCCATTAGGGGAACTGGTGGGAGATGGTAGAGCAGAGAAGTCTTGGTGGCTAATACTGCTCTTCCAGGACTTCGGCTACCTGTCTTCACCACCACCAGTGCACTGTAGCTCCAACTCCTGTCCATGTACCTAGCTTCTAGGTCCTAGCAACTCGGCCTCTTCTCTTTGTCTCTACAGCCCTGGGGCAGGGGATGAGAGTGGTAGGGGTAAGGGAATAGTTATTTCCTGCTGTGTTAATCTCTCCGTTGTTTCATTTTCCCCTCTTACATGTCTCAGATCTTTCGTCTCCTTTGTAACAAATCTCCTGTGTAAAACTCCCTCCTTCCCTTCCCCTTCCCTTCCTCTCCCCTTCCCCTTCCCTTCCCCTCCTCTTCCCCTCCCCTCCCCTTCCCCTTCCCCTCTTCTTCCCCTTCCCCTCCCCTTCCCCTTCCCCTCCCCTTCCCCTCCCATTCCCTCCCTTCCCCTCCCCTTCCCCTTCCCCTTCCCCTCCCCTTCCCCTTCCCCTTCCCCTTCCCTTCCCTTCCCTTCCCTTCCTTTCCTTCTTGGTGGATTCTCATTCTGTCATCCAGGCTGGAGTGCAGTGTTGCGATCTCAGCTCACTGCAACCACGACCTCCCAGGTTCAAATGATTCTCCTGCCTCAGCCTCCCAAGCAGTTGGGATTACAGGCATGCACCACCAGCCCAGCTAATTTTTGTATTTTTAGTAGAGATGGGGTTTCACCATGTTGGCCAGGCTGGTCTCAAACTCCTGACCTCAAGGGATCCACCCTTCTTGACCCCCCAAAGTGCTGGGATTACAGGTGTGAGCCACCGTGCCCTGCCAGAACTCCCTCTTTTTCTAATAATTGGAGTGGCTTGCTTTCCTAACTGGACTGTGATTAAGTCAATTACCATTCCATCTCCTAGGTTACCAACAGTGCAGACCCTCAAATACTAGCCTGAAAGGTTGGAATTTAACCCATGGGGTAATCCTTCTTAGTTTGGAGCACAAAATAACTAACCATCCATCATACATTTTCTTGGGTCATCAGTTTCACCTCTAGATTTGGGACAAACACAATAGCTGTGATTTTTATGCTAAGACAAAGGTATGGTTGTGCAAAAGTCACGTGATTTTAAGAAAAACCTGGAGACTGCAAAGTATTTGTGCACTTGTAAGAGGTCAATGAATATCCTTTTCTGTTAGAACTGCTTTGGAGGAAAAGTGTTGAAAGCATTGCCATGAACCAGGGGTTGGCAAACTTTTTCTTTTCAGGGCCACATGGTAACTATTTTATGCTTTGCAGGTCAAATATGATCTCTGTTACAATACTCAATTTCCCCATTGATGTACCATAGATCCTATGCAAATGAATGACTATGGCTGTGTTCCTATAAAACTTTATTAGTAGCAGGCTGGTTTTTGCCCTCACCCCTATATTAAGCAATGAGTTGTGGTGGGGGATGGTTACAGGGGGTTAGAGATTCTGTTTTTTGTTGTTGTTGTTGTTGTTTGTGTTTTTTTGAGACAGAGTCTTGCTCTGTCGCCCAGGCTGGAGTGCAGTGGCGCAATCTTGGCTCACTGCAACTTCTGCCTTCTGGGTTCAAGCGATTCTCCTGCTTCAGCCTCCCAAGTAGCTGGGATTACAGGCATGTGCCACCACACCTGGCAAATTTTTGTAATTTAGTAGAGACAGGGTTTCACCATGTTGGCCAGGCTGGTTTCAAACTCCTGACCTCAGGTGATCCACCTGCCTCGGTCTCCCAAAGTGCTGGATTTGCAGGTGTGAGCCACCACGCCTGGCTGGGTTAGAGATTCTTAATGGATAATTACCTGAGTAAAACTGTGATCTGGGAAGATTGATGGCAGTGAGTATATTTACTTGGAGGAGGGAGAGGCCAGAGGTAGGGAGATTCATTAAATGACTGAGGCAGGAGAGTAGGGTCTGGAGGCAGGGAACCTAAGGCCAATTCACACCGACTTCCTAGAACTAAATCAAAAGGAAACCCCCAACTTTCCATGCCCAAGTAACAAAAAGACCAGCCCCCGCCACTCCTTGCCACTCTTTTTCTGCATGGCAATTGAAAAACTGAAAGCACCTCCAGTTGGTCCCCTCCTACAACCAATCAGGCTGATCGTGGGCCAAGTCTTCATTTGCACGAGAGTATAACTTTGCAACTTCACTTCAGCCTCTGATTGGTTGCTTTCTGCAACCAATCAGACTGATGGGCGGCCACTACTTCATTTACATAGGGCATGTACCAAGTAACCAATGGGAAACCTCTAGAGGGGATTTAAACCCTGGGAAATTCTGTAACTGGGCCCTTGAGCGGCTTGTTGTGCCTGCTGCCCTGCTGTGGAGTGTGCTTTCATTTTCAATAAATCTCTGCTTTTGTTGCTCATTCTTTCCTGGCTTTGTTTGTGTGTTTTATCCAACTCTTTGTTCAAAGTGCCAAGAACCTGGACACCCTCCGCTGGTAACATGAGCACCTTGGTGTTAACATCAAGAGGTTTGACAAACCTAACCCAGGTGCAAGGCAGGCAGTTTGGAGAGATGCTGGTTCAGCTCTTTTCTACCCAATCATAACTTCAGCAGAGATCGTTCCAATTGTTCCGCCTCTGGATGAATTTTAGGAACCCTTTGGCCAATATTACTGCATTCTTTTCCCCTCAGGACCTGCAACTTTTACACCTCTGTTGCCTCATTTTGTTCTCTGGTACACTCCATGCAGTCAGCTGGGCTCTGAGCCACTGACTTTCCTGTTCAATTGAGAAAGTGACTCGGGGCTTCTTCTCTTCTAGTTTCCAGTGACTGCCACATTCTGCATGGGGCAGCCCCGAATGAATATAACTAATTAGCATTTGCAAAGCGATTCCTGTAGCTGGGGTGAGAGCCACCCAGAAGGGCCAGGTATAATCACTGTTATATCTGTGGCTTACATAATTCCTGGTCCACCCTGGAATGATTTTTTAAGCCTTGTTAATTGGGGGAATTACAGTGTGAGTGCTGAAAACCAGCTGTGGTTTTAAGTGCTACAAGCATTTCTGTAGGTGGTATAGAGCTGGGTGTAAATGTTGATGGATGTGTTAGAGAAATTACAGCTCAGGTTCCTGTGCAGCTGCTCTGAGGGAATATCGGACAAAGGACATTTCTAAGCAGATGTGCAATTAGCAATTAGATGATTTTAAAAGTCATCTGATCAATGTTTATGCATGGATAAAGAAAAGATATTCCTCGTACTTCTGTGATCTGAGTGAAATCAGAACACCAGTCTGAATTGCCTGTAACAAATTCTGGGGCTAGGAGTTCAAGGACCCAATAAGACCTAGTATTTGACAGATTAGTAAGGTAATTGTAGTTTACAATAATCTATTGTGTATTTCAAAATAGCTAAAAGAAAATAATTTGAATGTTTCTAGCACAAAGAAAAGACAAATATTTAAGATGATGAATATACCATTTACACTGATCTGAGCTTTAAAAATTATATGAATGTATTAAATTACCACATACACTCCCAGAATATGTACATCTATTATGTATCAATACATTTTTAAAAAATAAATCGAAAGATCGAGAAGACAGCAAATTTGAAGTGACAGTGTCTGGAACCTAGGAGGTGTTATTGAGCAAATGGGCTCACCGCCCAATGTACACAGAACCACCATGGCACCAGCTTTTGAGAAAAGAAAGGCTTTAAGTCTGGCCAGCAAGGAGACAGGAATTGGGTTGAAACCTGTCTCCCTGATTTAGGGTCTGGGGCAAATTTTAAAGGGTCAGAGGGGCAAGGGAAAGAATTTCAGAAATTTGGTATGGCAGGGTCTGATATGAGTGCTTTAAATTTGACCGTTTATAGTAAAGTATGTTGAAGCAGATTTTAGTCCCAGATATTCCTGACCAATGAACCTCTAACTCCTTTTTTTTTTTTTTTTTTTGAGATGGAGTCTCACTCTGTCTCCCAGGCTGGAGTGCAGTGGCATGATCTCAGCTCACTGCAACCTCCACCTCCTGGGTCCAAAGAATTCTCCTGCCTTCAAAGAATTCTCCTGCCTCAGCCTCCTGGGTGGCTGGAACTGCAGGCGCACACCACCAGTAGAGATGGGGTTTCACCATGTTGGCCAGGCTGGTCTTGAACTCCTGACCTCATGTGATGTACCTGCCTCAGCCTCCCGAAGTGCTGGGATCCCAGGCATGAACCACCACCCCCTGCCTAAATCCCTGACTTCTAAAGGAGTTCCAACAGTCAGATTCTGGTCACACCCCAGGCTTCTTGGTTCCATGGGTAGGAATTGTTGATTTCAGGTATTGTTAGAGGTCAAAGCTTTTTCCATTACATGTGCCCAGGGTTCATAAGTCATACTTTGGCTCTGTTATGCCTACGAGGAAGCTTGACTTTTTGTTAACGACAGAGCAGGCCCAGTTTGGGCTGGTCCTGCCTAGATACTTAACAAGAGCTTGTGAATTAATGACTGAGTGCATGACACGGCTCAACTACCTATTCTCAAGTTCTTTTACTTGAGGAAGAATTTTTTGGCTGGGTATGGTGGCTCACACCTGTAAATACCAGCATTTGGGGGAGGCCAAGGCAGGAGGATTGCTTGAGGCTAGGAGTTCCAGACCAGCCCGGGAAACATAGCGAGACTCCGCTTCTACCAAAAAAATTTAAAAATTAGCTGGGTGTGGTGGTGCACACCCGTAGTCCTAGCTACTTGGGAGGCTGAGACAGGAGGATTGCCTGAGCCCAGGAGGTTGAGGCTGCAGTGAGCTATGATAATTGTACTCTAGCCTGGCTGGCAGAGTGAGATCTTATGTCTAAAACCACACACACACACACACACACACACACACACGCGATTGTTTTTTACTGAGGATTATTAGACTCTAGTCTCTAGTGAGACTCCTTCACTGACTGAATATTCCTAAATTACCTACTTCAGGTAACTCTATGCATTTATAAGAGGTTCATTTACCTGATTTACCTGGTTTGTTGGGGGATGAATCCTCAGTGATTACTGCCTGCCTAGTGAAAGTGAAGTGTCAGAGTAAAAGCACTAAACACTGATTAGCTTTTCTATGAGCCAGGCATTGTGCTAGGTTCATCAACAGAATAGCTTTTGTTAGCACCCGACAGCACTGTGACTTGTTACAACTTCCTTTTGATACCTGGGAAATGAATGCTTAGAAGATGATGGGAAGTTTTCAAAGTCAGGTAGCCAGGATGTGACAGAGACATATTCACACCCAGGTGATTGTGAGTCTAAACCACTTGGAAGTCACAATCCAGGAACAGCAGACTAGCAACGTCCCTAAAGTGGTCTGTGCGTGGATTGTTTTTGTTTTTTTTTTGGGATAGCAATTATTATTATTATTTTGAAATGGAGTCTTGCTCTGTTGCCCTGGCTGGAGTGTAATGGTGTGATCTCGGCTCACTGCGACCTCCATCTCCTGGGTTCAAGCAATTCCCCTGCCTCGGCCTCCCTCCCGAGTAGCTGGGATTACAGGTGTGTGCCACCATGCCCAGCTAATTTTTGTGTTTTTAGTAGAGCTGGGGTTTCACCATGTTTGCCAAGCTGGTCTCGAACTCCTGACCTCAAATGATCTGCCCCCCTTGGCCTCCCTAAGTGCCGGGATTACAGGCAGGAGCCACCAGGGGCCAGCTGCAATTATTTTTCAATTTAAATGTGAACGCCCTTTGTAGGGGTGTGCCCTTCCCACAGGGAGGAAACCCCACTACTCCCTTCTTATGATTTTTACAAGGGAAGTTTTTAACCGTTGTATGATCTGTCTAGCCCTGGAGGCATCTGAATTTGCTCGCCCTGCAGAAAAGGGCAGGCAGTGTCTTCATTTTCTCCCCATGGGTCACACACCTCCTGTACCATCTTTGCACTCGAATGGAACATTCATCTGTTCTCCTCTGGCCTTTTCTAACACTTGTCTCAGAGGCCAAAATGTCTAATCGCACCATGAGCAGTGAGTGAAAACCTTAACAATCTCTGCTCCATATTTGTGAGAGAAAAATGATTACCCCTCACACTAAATGGGTATAGTGTTCAATCCAGTGTATAATAGGGGCTGCAGTGCCAAGATATCCATCGATGCGAGAAATAAAACATTTGTTCAAGGAAAGCGGGCCAATCAGAGGGTGTGCTGCGGGTGGAGGTGGAGGCCAGGAACCTGACAGGGGGAGAAAAAGGTCTTGATGGATGTGATGTGAAAAGGGATGGAGAGGCAATGGAGTCTCAGCTTCCAGCTGGGCTGTGCCAGACAGCTGGGCTGCTGACAACATGCCCCCTGCCCATCAGGGAGGCTGGTGCCCAGAGCTTTGACAGGCGCCAGGGAAGGGTGAGCAATGTTGGAGTTCGAGGAGGGAGCTAGTACTTTTTTTTCTTTTTTTGGCTTGTTGGTGGTTAACATATGATGATTCTTGAGCTTAATGAATGAGGCAGGCTGGTACTTCTTGCAGAACCAAAAGCCATTCATGAGCTCCTTCCTTTTGCAGGGAACCATTGAGAAGAAGCAATGGGCAATGGGAACAAATGGAGAATGTACACGGACCCTCTTGGATTTATACTGGGGTGTTTCTTCCCCAACAATGAGACCTGGCCTTGCACTTGTTTACCTGCATTAACAACACGTCTAGAATCAAGCGGCTGTGGAGATAATCAGCTTTGTTCTCTATGCAGACATTCTGGCTTAGGGCTGAACATGGACTAATGCCCATAGCAGGAGAGAACAATGATAACATTCATGAGTCAGCACTGGCTCCATGCTGCTGCTGTCAAGGCTCATTATTTGTTGCTTTCAAGAGAGTTGCTTTTGCTTGCAGCAAAGCCGCTAACACCCACGGGTAAAGGAAAGTGCATGTGGATTTGCCCTGGTGTGTTCTAATTTTCCATCTTGCATTTCTTGGCAGTCTAGGCAGTAAGATTGGGAGGTGCGGGGGGACTCGACCATACTGCAGCCATCTGCCAGCTAGGCAGGTGCTGAGAGCTGCTTCAATGGGTGGCAGTGCATACCCATTTACACCCTCAGTCATTAGCAGGTGGCTGCTCAGAGTTGGGGTGGAGGGGAGGTTGCCTTGGAGGCCACATGTCTCTTGGTGCTGAGATGGACTTCTAAGGAGGCACCCAGGAGCTCCACAAAGGAGAGCCATTCTTGATCTTTTCATTTATTTATTTATTTATTTTTTGAGATGAAGTCTCACTCTGTCACCCACGCCGGAGTGCAGTGGCACAACCTCGGCCCACTGCAACCCTGCAACCTCCACCTCCCAGGTTCAAGAGGTTCTCCTGCCTCAACCTCCTGAGTAGCTGGGATTACAGGTGCTCGCCACCGCTTCTGGCCAATTTTTGTATTTTTATTTTTATTTTATTTTATTTTATTATTATACTTTAAGTTCTAGGGTACATGTGCACAATGTGCAAGTTTGTTACATATGTATACATGTGCCATGTTGGTGTACTGCACCCATTAACTCGTCATTTAGCATTAGGTATATCTCCTCATCAATTTTTGTATTTTTAGTAGAAACAAAGTGTCACCATGTTGGCCAGGCTGGTCTCAAACTCCTGACCTCAAGTGATCTGCCCACCTCAGCCTCCCAGAGTGCTGGGATTACAGGCGTGAGCCACCATGCCCAGCCCATTCTTGACCTTTTCAAATTGAGTTTTATTGGTGCCTTATCTTTCTATGAATAATTTCGCAGAAATGTATCAGATGCATTTGCAATGTCGGGACATTTGATCCTTTAGTCTTCTGTCTATGAGATGAAAAAACAATCAGAGCTCCTTCAAGGGGGCTATGGAGTGGGCAAGCGAATGGATGAGACTCAAGGTCCTTCCTGGCCCACCTGTATTTTGGGGTCCCATGACTTGGAGCTGTCTTAAGCTCAGCCAACACTATACCGTGGGTACTACCCAAGGACTTCCTTCAGAAAAAAATTAATTTTCCACGTTGGGCTTTAACAATTAGATGTTATAATGGTAGTCCCTGGTTGTGGACAACCTCTGGTATTAACCTCACACGTTCACTAAATGAAATAAGATACGTATTCATCAAAACTGCTCTTTCCATGTCTTTTTTTTTCAAGGTAGAAAAACAAAAACAACAGCAAAAATCAATAAAGCTTGTTCCAATTCGATACATGACCAAGAGCAACATGTTCATAAACATGCGTGTGTACCATCGGCTTTGTTCTTGAACATCTCCCTTTTGCAGAGAGTAACACTGAGGCAGGGGAATGTCAGTCAGCTCCCTGGGGGCCCAGAACAAGAGACAGAGCATCCGAGAAGAGATTTCAGTCAAGCCTTCCTCTGCTCCATCCCCTGGCAAACAGCTGCTTGTCAGGTGTTTACATTTAGCGGGGCCTGGAGAAACTTGAGCAATTAAAAACAAAAAGCTTCCTATCCATCCGTAGCATTACCCGAGCCTAGCTGGGTTTGCAGCTTGTAATGTGTTATTTATTTTTGGTTTTAATTGCTGGCAGTCCCAGAAACATTAGTGTTATATATAGTGCTGGGCTCAGCAGGAGTAATTAAAAGGCGGGGGCCCTCATGGTCGGTAGTAAAATATCAAGTGCAGGCTGTTTAAGAAAAATGTGCCATTGATTGGCCATCAGCAAAACACAGGGTGGTACAGAAAGGACAGAAGAGGGAAGCCAGGCAGAAAAATCACACTGAACAGGAAAGGTTTATGCACAGGCTGAGGTTTGCTGAGTTGTGGAATAAAATATAACTTATTTGGATCACGCTTCTTAGCAGCACCATGGCTCAGAAAGAACCAACGTTTATCAGGCAATACCAGGCACTCAGATCTGCATAATCTCATTTAAAATTCCTGAAACCCGGCTGGGCGTAGTGGCTCACTTAATTCCGGCACTTTGGGAGGCCAAGGCAGGTGGATCACTTGAGGTCAGGAGTTCAAGACCAGCCTGGTCAACATGGTGAAACCCAGTCTCTACCAAAAATACAAAACTTAGCTGGGCGTGGTGGTGCACACCTGTAATCCCAGCTACTCAGGAGGCTGAGGCACGAGAATTGCGTGAAACCAGGGAATGGAGGTAGCAGTGAGCTGAGATCACGCTGATGCACTCCGGCCTGGGCGAGAGAGTGAGACTCTGTGTTAAAAAAAACAAAGCAAGGGGCTGGGCATGGTGGCTCACGCCTGTAATCCCAGCACTTTGGGAGGCTGAGGCAGGTGGATCATGTGAGGTCAGGAGTTTAAGACCAGGCTGGCCAACATGGTGAAACCCCATCTTAACTAAAAATGCAAAAATTAGCTGGGCATGGTGGCACGTGCTTGTATTCCCAGCTACTAGGGAGGCTGAGGCAGGAGAATCGCTTGAACCCTGGAGGTGGAGGTTGCAGTGAGCCGAGATCATGCCACTGCATTCCAGCCTAGGAGACAGAACAAGACTTCGTCTCAAAAAACAAAACAAAAAACAAAAACCCAACCAAACAAACAAAAAAAGAGGACCGTGTGTGGTAGCTCACTCCTCTAATCCCAGCACTTTGAGACGCCGAGGCAGGAGGATCACCTGAGGTCGGGAGTTCGAGACCAGCCTGGCCAACATGGAGAAACCCCATTTCTACTAAAAATACAAAAATTAGCCTGGTGTGGTGGTGGGCACCAGCACTCCCAGCTACTCCAGAGGCTGAGGCAGGAGAATCACTTGAAGCTGGGAGGCGGAGTTTGCAGTGAGCTGAGATCGCACCATTGCACTCCAGCCTGGGCGACAAGAGCGAAACTCTGTCTCAAACAAAACAAAACAAAACAACAACACAAACTGCTGAAACTCCTTCCAGGCTGGTGTGCAGATTCCTCTCTATCTCCATTCTGTAGGATACTAAACCTAGATTCAGAGGGGACCAGCCCTACCTTGCTCAAGGAAGACAGTACAGAGCACAATATTTTTAGTGGCCATCCCTAGAAGGAGAATCATGGACAGTTTTGTTTCTTTTTTTAATTTTCTTCAATTTTTGCCCTAACATTTTGGGAACACATAGGAGAGTGAGAAGAACAGCAGAATGATAAGGGTCAAGGGAGAGTAGGATTTTGTGCTGAAAACTAGAAACAAGGGGGAGAGAACTGGTAGACAGGTTAGATGTATCATCTTGTGTAATTATTTGCTCATTTTACAAATAAGGTGAATGAGGCTCAAAGAGTTTAAAAGGAATTTTCACAGCACTTGCAGTATGGTCCCATTTATGTACCCATAATACATACACAAATATATGCATGTGTGATAGGACCCTATTTATGCATGAGTTTACTCCCAGCACTAAGGCAAAAGAACTACCCTGTACCTTTCACTTAAAATGTATTTCGTGGGCCGGGCGCAGTGGTTCACACCTGTAATCCCAGCACTTCGGGAGGCTGAGGCGGGTGGATCACTTGAGGCCAGGAGTTCGAGACCAGCCTGACCAACATGGTGAAACCTCCTTCTCTACTAAAAACACAAACATTAGCCATGCATTGTGGCAGGAGCCTGTAGTCCCAGCTTCCTGGCAGGCTGAGGTGGGAGAATCACTTCAACCTGGGAAGCGGAGGTAACGGTGAGTTGAGATTACACCCAGCCTGGGCGACAGAGCAAGACCCTGTTGCAAAAAAAAAAAAAAAAAAAAAATGTGGCTTTTTAAAACCTCATTTTGCACAATATTTGATCACACAGACACATTGAAGGAACACAGTAGGGCATCTTGGACTGTAAATATCTCATTATAGAACATCTTTCATTGTAGAAACTCAAATAGTAATAACAGCTAGTATTTAGCACATAGCAAGTGCTGACTAAATATTGCCTGGAGCAGGTACTGCTTCCATTTGCTGACTCAGTTAATCCTCCCAACAATGCTGTGATATTCATATTAAAATCCTCTTTTCACAGGGGATGTACTAGGGGCACAAAGAGCTTAAGAAACTTGCTCAAGCTTCTATAACTAAGAAAGGGGTGGACTATGAGTTGTAATTTAGACAGCCTGGTTGCAGATTGCAGCACAAGATTCTTTCTTTTTCTTTCCTTTGTTCTTTCTTTCTTTCTTCCTTTCTTTCTTTCTTTCTTTCTTTTTCTGTTACTTCCCTTCTTTCCTCCCTCCCTCCCTTCCTTCCTTCCTTCTTTTCTTCCTTCCTTCCTGCCTCCTTCCCTTCTCCTTCCTTCCTTCCTTCCTTCCTTCCTTCCTTCCTTCCTTCCTTCCTTCCCTCCCTCCCTCCCTCCCTCTCTCTCTCTCTTTCTTTCTTTTTCTTTCCTTCTTGTTTCTCTCTCTCTCCTTCCCTCCCTCCTCCCTTCCTTCCTCTCTCCCTCCCTCCCTCCCTCCCTTCCTTCCTTCCTTCCTTCCTTCTTTTCGAGATAGAGTCTTGCTCTGTCATACAGGCTGGAGTGCAGTGGCTCAATCACAGATCACTGCAGCCTCAATCTCCTAGGCTCAAGTGATCCTCCCACCTCAGCCTCTTGAGGAGCTGAGACTACAGGTGCATACACCACCACACCTAGCTAATTGTTTTATTTTTTGTAGAAACGAGCTCTCGTCACATTGCTCAGTCTGATCTTAAACTCCTGGGCTCAAGTGATCCTCCCATCTCAGCCTCCCAAAGTGCTGGGATTACAGGCATGAGCCATCGTACCCAGCTGAGCAAGATTCTTAAACATGCTGCTATGTCTCTTGTGGGTAATTATTAACAATCTCTCCAGAACGCTGAATATTAGCCTCTCAGAGGTACTGGAAGCAAGGCGGCATGATGGTATTGCTCAAGAGTGAGGGTGGTTTCTGTGGAAGTCCAAGTAGGCATGCTCGGGGGGTAACGGGGTGCTGATGAATAGAGGCCCAGGTCATTTTGAAAACTGGAGGCATCTTACCAATGGACTTAGCAGAAGCAGATAAATGCCCAGGGAGAAGCTGAGAAGGGAAACCATTTCCCAGCACAGGGCCATTGCCTGCAGTTTGACAGGCTGTGGCCTGAATAGGGCTTTTGGCTAAGGGATGAGCAGGGCTGAAAGCCAGTGCTGGTTCCGCTTGCCAAGGCATGCACTTGCCCCGGGGCAGTGTCCATCCTAGCAAGGTCCAAAGAACCAGAGGGCTCCCAAGCCATGTCTCCTTGAAGCTCGATCTGCCCTGGGGGCTGCTTTTCCTAATTTGCATAATGGAAGTCCATGGATGCCCTCAAGCCTGATGTGCCATACAGAGTGGCGGTGCTCCCCTGGAGCCCATAGAGATTCCAAAGGCCTGGGAATTCTCTTTCCTTGATCTCTTTTTTTTTTTTTTTTTTTTGAGACAGAGTCTCACTCTGTCACCCAGGCTGTAGTGCAGTGGCGGGATCTTGGCTCACTACAACCTCCGCCTCCTGGGTTCAAGCGATTCTCCTGCCTCTGCCTCCTGAGTGGCTGGGACTACAGGCGCCCGCCACCATGCCTGGCTAATTTTTGTATTTTTAGTAGAGATGGGGTTTCATTATGTTGGCCAGGATAGTCTCGATCTCCTGACCTCATGATCCCCCCACCTCGGCCTCCCAAAGTGCTGGGATTGCAGGCATGAGCCACCCCGCCCGGCCCTTTCCTTGATCTTTTCTCTTTGACTATCTCCATCTCAAGTAGTCGCTTAAGTGCCCGGCTTGTGGCCAGTGTTGGGCTCCTAACTACAGCTCTTGAAGTCACTGGAGAGCGAAAGAGAAAGAGACTGGAACTTTGCCCAGAATGTGATCATTGATTTATTTTTTTTTCTTTTGGATACAGGGTCTTCCTCTGTCAACCAGGCTGGAGGGCAGAGGTGCAATCATAGCTCACGGCAGCCTCTACCTCCTGGGCTCAAGTGATCCTCCTGTCTCAGCCTCTTGAGTAGCTAAGACTACAGGTGCATGCCACCATACCTGGCTAATTTTTTATTTTTTGTAGAGATGGGGTCTTGCCATGTTGCCCAGAATGGGCTGAAACTTTTGACCTCAAGTGCCTCGGCCTCCCAAAAGTGCTGGGATTACAGACATGAGCCACTGCACCAGACCTGCTGGGAATTTTAAAATCACCTTATTATATATTGGGTCTCTCTAAATTTTGGTGACTCATGGAAAAGCTCATATAGCAAGCTTAGAGTCTACTCTTCCCAGTGTAAGTTTGCACCAAGATCTGGAAGGAGGTAAAGGTTAAGACATTCGCGCCAACTAGGTGCATTTGCTAAGTAGGAATCTGACGCACAGGCTGTCACATCAGTTTCTGAGAATCCCTGAGAAACTCAGGAAATGCGTGGGTGCATATTCATAGTCAGAGGCATCTGAGGGAGGTTAGGAAGGGAAGTGAAGCTTGCAAGTTCAGAGGCCTGCTTCTCTACTTGGATGAAGCCCAATCCTCCATGAAATGTAGAGTAAACGGAAGGCTGGAAAGCAGGGTGTACTATCCAGTTCTGGCCCATTTATGTACCCGTAATACATACATAAATCTGAGCGTGTGTGATAGGACCCTATTTATGAACGAATTCTGTGTTTTTCCATTTCTTTTTTTTTTTTTTTCTAGGATCAGGGTCTAGCGCTGTCATCCAGGCTGGAGTGCAGTGGTGCGATTATAGCTCACTGCAGCCTTGAACTCCTGGGCTCAAGTGATCCTCCTGCCTCAGCCTCCAGAGCAGCTGAGACCACAGGCATGCACCATCATGCTCTGTTAGTTTTTTTATTATTATTTTTTTATTTTTTGCAGAGATGGGGTCCTGCTATGGTGCCTAGGCTGGCTATCCTGTGTCTTTTTCTTTTCCTTTTTTTTTATTTTGAGACAGAGTCTTACCCTGTCGCCCAAGCTGGAGTACAGTGGCACGATCTCTGCTCACTGCAACCTCCGCCTCCTGGGTTCAACCGATTCTTGTGCCTCAGCCTCCCGAGTAGAGTAGCTGGGACTATAGGCACATGCCACCACACCCAGCTAATTTTCCATATTTTTAGTAGAGATGGGGTTTCACCATGTTAGCCAGGATAGTCTCAATCTCCTGACCTCGTGATCTGCCCGCCTCAGCCTCCCAAAGTGCTGGGATTACAGGCGTAAGCCACCGTGCCTGGCCTGTCTTGTGTCTTTTTCATCTCTGCATTCTCTCCCTCTCTCTTTGCACCCAGCCAGTGATTAGCACGGTGCCCGGCACTGACCGGCTGCCATCTCCATTTGCTATCCGGCCATCTCTGGATTGCTGGTCTGTATCAGATCTGAAGGGCTCCATTGTACTCAGTCCTTCCCAGTGCCAGCTCCTGCGAGAGAGGGAGTTGAACTCGGAGAGCCTTGCCCACAATTGAGCGTATGAAGCTTGTCAATCTGGAGCCCTTAACAACCCAGTGGGGAAAAGCAAATGCAATTTCTCCTCTTGGTTTTTCTTCCAATGCGTCACAAATTGGAATCATTTCGTGTCCGAAGGCTCATTAGAAAATGTTTCTAAAAGGCAACACAGCCCATTAAAGCTCATTCTGAAGAGCGGTTTTAAGTCCTTCACATTTGTATCTATATTTGTTAAAGATCAAGTTCAATTTTTGAAATTGCCAGATGTCTTGGCTCGACTACAGGGTTTAAGTCAGAACTCTTGGGAGGACACTGTGCTTAGTAATAAGAAAGTTACTGTCCCCTACTAAAGCCCAACATTTTAGCCAAGGGAATCATTATTACTGCTTAAAACTCAGAATTGCAGATTGAATTAATTTTATCTAAAGTATTTTTTATAAAATGAGTGATCTCAAGTTTCAGTAAATTTAATAGATCTCAGCTGCCTCTTTTGGTACCAATGGTAACAGATTAAGTTTCTGGATGTTTGCTAATTCTTAGGATTTGTCAAGTCCTCCCCTTCTTCCTTCCCCTTCCCACCTCCTTTCTTGTTCTTTGTCACTTTCAATCACTGGCTTATAGTCCTGAGTTGTGAATTTTAGAGATTTGATCCTGAGACAAATGAACATGGTATATTATGATCTTCAAATTTTTTTTTTTTTTTTTTGAGACAGATTCTTGCTCTGTCACCCAGGCTGTAGTGCAATGGTGCCATCTTGGCTCACTGCAACCTCTGCCTCCAGAGTTCAAGTGATTCTCCTGCCTCAGCCTCACGTGTAGTTGGGATTATGGGTGCCCGCCACCACATCTGGCTAATTTTTGTATTTTTAATAGAGACGGAGTTTCACCATGTTGGCCAGGCTGGTCTCAAACTCCTGACCTCAGGTGATCTGCCCACCTCGGCCTACAATCTTCAGTTCTTAGTTCAATCTTTAGTTCAAACTAAAGCAGAGTGAAGAAACTAAAGCACGGTAAAGCATCAAGCCCTCCTGATGTCCAACAACTCCATACCTCTCTTATAATAGCACTATTCACAATAGCAAAGTCATGAAACCAACGTAAGGGCCAGGTCAGGTCCACTGAGGCTCCCGTCAAGCGGTATCCTGGGAGCTCAGGTTTGAGTGGGTAGGTGGCTCTTTGGAGTGACCAGAAGCAGACGAAGCCAAGAGGACAAGTGGAAATTGTGTGCAAGGCACAGTTTTGCAGGTCAGAAACATAGCCTAACGTGTACTTGCCATCAGTGACAAGTGAGGGCTTAGGGAGGGATTACCGACACACAAAAGTTCGAAAGACACACAAGTCAGAATGGCTATCATTAAAAAGTCAAAAAGCTACAGATGTTGCTGTGGATGTGAAGAAAAGGGAACACTTTTATTTTGTTAGTGGGAATGTAAATTAATCTCTTTGGAAAACAGTATGTAGCTACCTCTTTCCAGTGGGATCCAGCAATCCCATTACTGGGTATCTACCCAAAAGAAAAGAAAAGAAATCACCATATGAAAGAGATACCTGCAATCGTATGTTTTTTTGCAGCACTATTCACAGTAGCAAAGTCACGGAACCAACCTAGGTGTCCACCAAAGGTTGATTGGATAAAGAAAACGTGGTACATATCCACCATGGAATAGTATGCAGCCATAAAAAAGAATGAAGTTATGTTCTTTTGCAGCAACATGGATGGAGCTGGAGGCCATTATCTTAGGTGAACAAACTCAGAAGCAGAAAATCAAATACCATACGTTTTCACTTATTAGTGGGAGCTAAACAATGAGTAAAATGGACATAAAAATGGAGATAATGGAGACAAGGGACTCCAAAAGGGAGAGGGTGGGAGGGAGGTAAAGATCAAAAATTACCTACTGGGAACAATGTTCAATATTGGGGTGATGGGTTCACTGGAAGCCCAAACTTCACCATTAGACAATAGACCCATGTAACAAACATGCACATGTACCCCTGAATCTAAAATTTAGAATATAAAATATAAAATAGAGAGAGAGAGAGAGAGAGAGAGAAAGGGTTTCAATGAGCAAGGAAAGAGTGTTACTGTCTGAATGCAGATGCTGGGCTAACACTGTGCTATGGTGTCCAAGTTTCTTTACTGAGTCCTGGCCCTGATAGCAGGTGGGCCTGGTTCCATAAAGCAGTTAGGAGAGAAATGGGACTTCCAGCCTCTTAGGGCACCACAGTTTCGGTTCTACAGAGCCTTCCTAGGTTACATTATACATAAACCATTCTCTGATTTTTCAGTTGGCGGATGTCTTTATTTGCTGTTAGCAGTTGATCCTAGAAATTTCCCAGGAAGGTAGACCCAGAGGCCTTTGAATCTAACCAACCAAATAAATGAACAAATAAACGAACAAAGGAATAAGCCACGGTGCAAATTTTCTGGGCTTCCGTAGATAATAGATATTCTAAAATCGTAGAGCTTAATTAGGCCCTCAGAAATTACTTCCTCCAATTAAGCTCATTTTAACCAATGGAAGTAACAAGCCCTAGAGACCCAGTAACACCAGCCGGTCAGTGATGGTTTCCGGACCCAAGGCCAGCTCTCCTGCCTATTTTAGATTTTTTATTTTTATTTTTTTACATTGACTGTCTCTGTCAAAGTTTTAACTCTTACCAGGTTTAACTTCTGATAATGTTTGTTTTTAATTTTTAATTAATTCATTTTTTAATTTTGTATTTTTTTGAGATGGAGTTTCACCCTTTTTGCTCAGGCTGTAGTGCAGTGACACAATCTCTGCTCACTGCAACCTCCACCTCCAGGGTTCAAGCAATTCTCCTGCCTCAGCCTCCTGAGTAGCTGGGATTACAGGCGTGCACCACCATGTCTGGCTAATTTTTTGTATTTTTAGTAGAGACAGGATTTCACCCTGTCAACCAGGCTGGTCTCCACCCGCCTCAGCCTCCCAAAGTGCTGGGACTACAGGCTTGAGCCACCGTGCCCAGCCCATGATAATATTTGTTTTTAATGCAGAGCTGATTTACCAAGACAGGGGAATTGCAATAGAGAAAGAGTTATTTCACACAGAGCTGGCTGTACCAGAGACGGGAGTTTTATTGTTATTCAAATCAGTCTCCCAAATTGGGGAATGGAGTTTTTAAGCATAATTAGATGGGTAGAGGGTCAGGAAGTGAGGAGTGCTGATTGGTCAGGTCAGAAATGAAATCATAGGGGGTCAAAGTAGATTTTCCTTGCTATCTTCTGCTCCTGGGTGGGATTGCAGAACTGGTTGAGCCAGATTACTGGTCTGGGTGGTGTCTGCAGGGTCTGCAAAATATCTCAAGCACTGATCGTAGGTTTTACAACAGTGATGTTATCCCTGGGAGCAATCCAGGGAGGTTCAGGCCTCCACCTGCATGACTTTTAAATCATAATTTCTTTTCTTTTCTTTATTTGTTTCTTTCTTTTTTTTTTGAGACAGAGTCTCGCTCTGTCACCCAGGCTAGAGTGCAGTGGTGTGATCTCGGCTCACTGCAACCTCTGCCTCGTGGGTTCAAGCGATTCTCCACTTCAGCCCCCCGAGTAGCTGGGACTACAGGTGCCGGCCACCACGCCCGGCTAGTTTTTTTGTTTGTTTGTTTGTTTTTTTAGTAGAGATGGAGTTTCACTATGTTGGCCAGGCTAGTCTCGAACTCCTGACCTCAGATGATCCGTCTGCCTTAGCCTCCCAAAGTGCTGGGATTACAAGCGTGAGCCACAGCACCCAGCCTTAAATCTTAATTTCTAATCTTATGGCTAGTTTGTTAGTCCTACAAAGGCAGACTAGTCCCCAGACAAGAAGGGGGTCCATCTCGGGAAAAGGTTGTTATCATCTTTGTTTTAAAGTTAAACTGTAAACTAAATTCCTCCCAAAGTTAGTTCGGCGTACTCCCAGGAATGAACAAGGACAGTTTGGAGGTTAGAAGCAAGATGGAGTCGGTTAAGTCAGATCTCTTTCCCTGTCATAATTTTCTCAGTTAAAAAAGGGAGGTTGGCCATGAGTTTGACTTATTGATGCTGATGGGGGCTCTAGGAGTCTTGGTGGCCTGGCAGACTTTCCTATTCCACATTCGTGTTACACTTGGAGGTCTTTGAGTTTGAGAAGATTCCCTAGGGTCCTTGGAGCATGTTGAGGACTACAGAGTTAGGAATCTGCGAGGCTGAGTTTATTGATCACTCCCAATGGCTCAAGGAAATCACAGGCCTTATGCCTTTACTTAACAAGGCAGAGAGAGAGAGAGAGAGAGTCCCTCTTTCCTTCAAGAGACTTGTATACCATTGACCTCACTCCTGCAGCAATAATCCACAGTTAAACAATACATCTTTCTCTCCTATTCAAGATTCTTAGTCTTTGGAACAAGATGATTTTACAAGAGAGCTATTGTAGAGATAAATCTCTACGTCTGAAAGCATCATGTACTTTAATATAATCTGCTGTACAAAGCAGGTGGATTTTCCAAATCAAATTTGTTGGAGACGTGTATATGCATGATGCTGGTTCACTTGACAAGTGGCCTTAGATACATTTATTATTATTTTAAAATATTTTATGTATTTTATTTAAAATATGGGTTCAGGTCAGGCACGATGGTTCACACCCATAATCCTAGCTTTCTTGGAGGCCGATGTGAGAGGATTCCTTGTGACCAGGAGTTAAAGAACAGCCTAGGCAACATGGTAAGACACTTTTTCTACAAAAAATAAATAGAATAGGCCAGGCATGGTGGCTCACGCCTGTAATCCCAGCACTTTGGGAGGCCAAGGCAGGTGGATCACGAGGGCAGGAGATTGAGACCATCCTGGCTAACATGGTGAAACCCCGTCTCTACTAAAAAAATGCAAAAAATTAGCCAGGCATGGTGGCGGGTGCCTGTGGTCCCAGCTACTTGGGAGGCTGAGGCAGGAGAATGGTGTGAACCCAGGAGGCAGAGCTTGCAGTGAGCTGAGATCGTGCCACTGCACTCCAGCCTGGGAGACAGAGCAAGGCTCCATCTCAAAAACAATAAATAAATAAATAAATAAATAAATAAATAAATAAATAGAAAATTAGCTGGGTGTGGTGGTATGTGCCTATAGTCCCAGCTACTTGGGAGGCTGAGCCAGGAAGATTGCTTGGAGCCCAGGAGTTTGAGGCTACAGTGAGCTGTGATTGAGCCACTGCACTCTAGCCTGGGGAACAGAGCAAGACTCTATTTCTATAATAATAATAATGATAATAATAACAATAAAATAAAGGTTAATTAATTTAAATAATGAATTTATATTACCTTTTTCAAAAAAATCTTTTATTATCGCACATGATAAAGTCTATCTCTATAGCAAAATGTAATGACAAAATGATTACTGCAAGAGAAAAAGGTGTTTGCCAGCATTTCCCAACAGCTTGGCTTCAAAACGAGATGAAGATAAAAAATAATTCTAATTCTACAGGCATGCTACAGACATATTGTTGTGGGGGAAATAGTCAAACAGCATCAAATTCACGGAGTAAAGAATAAAAGGACCTCTTTACATGGCACATCTGATCCCACCCTCCAGTCCAGATGGGGGCGCTCTTGTCAGTGGGGACTGTGTTCTTCTATACCCTTCAATATGCATTTTCTCTTCCAATGGACATACATCTAACCACACAATCTCAGATGTGCAAGAAATGTCATGTTTTATTTTCTATAACTCAGTGTGATATTGATTCCAAAGCTCCAAAGTTCTGTCAAGCAGGCAGAAGATCTAATTGCAGAAATTTGGGGGTTCCACCATTGCTTTGGGCCAAGTGATAAAGGTCTTATGTAGTGCTAAGGCAATGGAAAATGCTCTCAGAGTTTTGGTCATTGGTTCCCGCAGGTTGCTGTCACTTTTCCCCATTTTCTTGGTCTTCCTAAATTATGGCTCTCTCTGCTGTGCCCTGCTTTGCACAGGGCAAAAAATTCTGCACATGCTATGGACTAAGAATCTAAGGACATGCTGCTCAGCTGCCTCTCCAAGTTCCTGCTGCTTTCCTAACTGCTGGAGAATGAAACTTGGGTCAAAATCCAAAAACTGCAGACTGCTCTCTTCCTACTCAGTCTGGGGCAAATGTCCTTTCTGAATCTATTCATCCTCAAGAAACTTTTCCTGTTCTTCTGTTTAAAGGCTCAGCACCATTTCTTTCATGAGGTCCAATAAGTCCTTTCCAGAACAAGAAAGATCCCCGGTCTTCAGGCTACTTCTATTTCTGCCCTATGCCAATCCCTGGGCCTAGGAATTACAGAGCTCAGCTACCAGTTTGGAATAAGAAGAAAGGAGATGGGTAGTTATAGGAAAAACACATGTAAATTATACACACACTTATGTCTTCACTGTGTATACACATCTTCCCCCAAACATATTTATCCCGTAGTTTCCCCCATGTCAGTTAACATTTGCATTATTCTTTCAGTTGCTTTGAACAGAAATAAAATTATCTCTCTTTTTTTTTAACACTCCACACCCACCCCATTGCTAAATCCTGTTGGCTCTACTTTCTTTTTTTTTTTTTTTTTTTTTTTGAGACAGAGTCTTGCTCTGTTGCCCAGGCTAGAGTGCAATGGCACAATCTCAGCTCACTGCAACCTCCACCTCTCAGGTTCAAGCGATTCTCCCGCCCCAGCCTCCTGAGTAGCTGCGATTACAGGCACCCGCCATCATACCCGGCTAATTTTTGTATTTTTGTGGAGATGGAGTTTCACCATGTTGGCCAGGCTGGTCTTGAACTTCTGATCTCAGGTGATCCACCCACCTCGGCCTCCCAAAGTGCTGGAATTACAGGCGTGAGCCACTGCACCCAGCCCTGTTGGCTTTACTTTCTAAATGCAGCCAGAATTCAACCACTTGTCACCAGTTTCCCTGCTTCATCCTGGTTCATCTTGTTCCACTTACCAGCATTTCTTTCTGGATCACCTTAATAGCCTTCTAAGTGGTCCTCCTGTTTTTACCTCTTCCCCCCAATAATCTGTTCTTAGCACAGCAGACAGAGTGACCCTGGTGAAACAGAGCTCACATCATATCATATCTCTGTCCAACACAGCAATGGCTTCTTGTCTCAATCAAGGTCAAAGCTGAAGACTTCAGAACGGCTACTGAAGACCTGTGAGATGTGGGCCCCACTGCCTCTGTCTAATTTCATCAACTTCTTTCTTTACTCAATCTGCCCCATTCTTGGCTCTGTGCTTTTTGCAATGGCTAGGGCCTTTGCCTGCAATGGTCTTTCTCCATCTATCAGCATGATGATCGGCCGGGCATGGTGGCTCTTGTCTGTAATCCTAGCACTGTGGGAGGCCGAGGTGGGCAGATTGCCTGACCTCAGGAGTTTGAGACCAGCCTGGGCAACACGGTGAAACCCCTTCTCTACTAAAATACAAAAAAAAAATTAGCCTGGCATGGCAGCATGCACCTCTAGTCCCAGCTACTCGGGAGACTAAGACAGGAGAATTGTTTGAACCCGGGAGGTGGAGATTGCAGTGAGCCGAGATTGTGCCATTGCACTCCAGCCTGGGCAACAGAGCCAGGCTCTGTCTCAAAAAAAGAGAAAAGAAGAAAAGCATGGCGGCATGATGATCACCTTTCCTTTAGGTTACTGCTTTCTCTTACCACAGTATTCAAAATTGCAATGTCACTCCTTTTCCCCCTTACCTTGACTTATGTTTCTCTGTAGCGCTCACCACCATTTGATAAATTGCATATTTTACTTGCTTATTGATTTCATGTCGGTCTCTTTCTACTTTTATCAAAACTGGGAGGACAAGGACTTTTGATGTTTGGTTCACTGTGGATGCTCCAACACTCAGAATATTGTCAGGCACGTTATTGGAGTTCTACAGATATTTGTTAAATGAATAAATTAATGAATGAGTTGTACAGAGATATAGTATTTTCTGCTTCTGTGTTTTATATGAACTCAACTGCATTATGGGGATTTGCAATTTTTTCTGTAATCGTAGATGTTGATGGTCTTTCCATGACAGTACATAAACACAACATTCCGGCTGAGTGTGGTGGCTCACATCTGTAATCCCAGCACTTTGGGAGGCCAAGGCGGGTGGATCATGAGGTCAAGAGATTGAGACCATCTGGTCAACATGGTGAAACCCCATCTCTACTAAAAATACAAAAATTAGTTGGGCGTGGTAGTGTGCACCCATAATCCCAGCTACTCAGGAGGCTGAGGTAGAATCGCTTGAACTCGGGAGGTGGAGGTTGTAGTGAGCCGAGATCACACCACTGCACTCCAGCCTGGGTGACAGAGAGAGACTCTGTCTCAAAACAAGCAAACAAGCAAACAAATGAAACACATCATTCTCTTTTACTGACTGCAGTAGGATTCCATGGTATAGATATAACAAAGTGTGTTCAACTAGCTTTTTACTGATGAATGTTTGCAATTTTTCTCTATTATTAACAACCCTGACTCTTTATGCATTCAGAATATTTCCCTAGGATAAACACCAAGAAGTGAAATTGCCTGGTGAAAGAGGTGAAGCAAATTTTGACAACCTCATTTGCATTTCAACTGTTTTCCCTCCCAGGTGAGAATGTTTATAATCCAGCCCTTTTCTCTCCCTCCCTAATTCTTTTCTCTCTCATCCTTGTTGGGGAGAAAATTTCAATAATTTGCTGGTGGCAGTACAATTGGTGGGAGTGTACTATTTTCAGCTGCTATATACATGTGAGCCGTGAGTTGGAATTTTTGCAGAATCAGCTGGGATGAATTTTTCCTTTTTTCTCAACTCCTTTGGCATTTAAAATCTGTACTGTCCAAATTGGGGCTTGATTGTACATTTTCTCATATTGTTTCATGGAATTAATCATACTCCTCAACTAGATGCTTAACTCCTTGATAACAGTGGCAATGTCTCTTAGTCCACAAGTTTTTGCATCCTCCATCTGAGTCTAAGCCAATACTAATCATGTTGAGAGTGTTCATTGGTTATCAAAGCAATTTTGTAATAGTGAGTGGCTTCAGGTTGGCCATAGAGTTTGAGTAGAGCTGTTGGAAAGAGTTGAAGTTTTCCAGATAGACAAATCAGGGAAGCATGTTCTAGACAGAGGAAAAAGAATTTGTAAACATGTAGAGTTATGGAAAGATATGGGGGAGTTGGGGTAACTACAAGTGATTCTCCATAATGAGACTTCATTTGGCAGGTAGAAGACTGGTCAGAAATGAGTTGAGAAGAGTAGACTGAGACCTGGTCTTCAAGAACTATAAGGCTATCTACATTAGTGGGGATATTTTCAATCACAAGTGAGAGAAACCCAGTGCACCTGGCTGAAGTAAAATGGAGAAGTTATTTGCTTCCATAATCTAGAATGGCTGAGAGTAGCTAGAGATACCTGGATACTGGGACTCTGAGACACCAAAGCCTCCTTTTTTCCTTTTTTTTTTTTTTTTTTTTTGAGATGGAGTCTCACTCTTGTCACCCAGGCTGGATGACAATGGCACGATCTTGGCTCACTACAACATCTGCCTCCAAGATTCAAGCTATTCTCCTGCCTCAGCCTCCTGAGTAACTGGGATTACAGGTGCCTGCCACCATGCCTGGCTAATTTTTGTGTGTGTGTGTGTGTATTTTTAGTAGAGACAGAGTTTCACCATGTTGGCCAGGCTGGTCTCGACCTCCTGACCTCAGGTGATACACCTGCCTCAGCCTCCCAAAGTGCTGGGATTACAGGTGTGAACCACTGCACCCGGCCCACCAAAGCCTTCTTTGCATTTCATATCATCTTTCTAATTTCATTACCATCAGAAGGAAGCAGTGTCTCTCTTCTTAGACTCAGGTAAATGAATCCGAGGAAAGAAATGGACTGCCTCACCTTGGACCAGGGTCTTCTCCCTTTGACAATGAACAAGGGGCTGTTTGAGATGCAGTTTTTTGTTGCAGGAAAGGAGAAGTTCTTCAAATCAAAAAGAACAAAAAATGTGACTCATGCAGCACCCTAATTTTGTATTTAGTACAACTGATGATAAGGTTTGACTTTCCTTCAATACCTTAAAAGGAAGATGTTCAGGGTCCTGAAATCTTAATGTTCCCTAGTGAGCCCCAATGGTTCCAGACACCAATATTTGGCAAAGTTGAAGTGCCTCATTAGAGAAAAACTCTTCACTTTCTAAATCTTTAAAATTAAAACTCATTTGATGCTATTTTAGAATTGGAATGTAATTCTAGCATTTTGGGAGGACAAGGTGGGTGGATCACCTAAGGTCAAGAGTTGAAGACCAGCCTGGCCAACATGGTGAAGCCCCATCTCTACTAAAAACACAAAAATTAGCCAGACGTGGTGGCAGGCATCTGTAATCCCAGCTACTCAGGAGGCTGAGGCAGGAGAATCACTTGAACCTAGGAGGTGGAGTTTGCAGTGAGCCGAGATCGCGCCATTGTACTTCAGCCTAGGCAACAGAGTGAAACTCTGTCTCAAAAAATAAATAAATAAATAAAATAAAATAAAAATAGAATTAGAAGAACCATTTATCCTTCCAAAGTCTAGCTTAAATGTTGCCTCCTTCCAGGAGGCCCCAAAGCAATTCTCCTGCCCCAGTTCTTGCTATTTCTTTGGCCATAGGTTGGTTCTCCAGTCTTAGAAAGCTGAACAAGGGTAGAATCTGTTTTCTCTATTTCTTTGATCTCTCTCTGGTACCTAGCTTTATAAATGCTCATGGTTGCAAGGATGATTAAATGCCTCCCTTGAGAAAACACAAGATTGCATTCTTTAAAAAAGCAGAGGGAGTATCTTGAGATATAAAAAAAAAAAATGTTGACAAGGAAAGTGCTGAAATCACTCTTTAATAATTAATATGATATCGTAGGTTTGGAAAAAGCATTATAATATTCAAAGCTCTTCGACTGCCCTAATCTCATTTAGTCCTAATAACAATCTTGAGTGGAAAGCAGAGAAGCTATTATCCACATTTTGTAGACGAGGCAGCATCGGAGAATAGTTTAGCATCTTGGAGATCATTTCATTCAATCACTTTTCTTTTTGCATTTGACCCTGCTCAAAAGCCAATTAAATATCCGAAAGCATCACAGCTACCTGGTGGCAAGATGAATGCAGGAACTAAGGTTTTCTATTCCCATGTCCAGGGTATGGCATCCCATACCGAGAACTCCACCGCCTTGGCAATGTCTCAAAGACTTTGCAGTCAATACATAATGGAAGACCTTGGTCTCTGGCAGCACAGAGGGGCTTTGCAGAAGCAGGAGGCAGACAGCGGCAATGCAGCTGCCAGCTGCCGAGTTTAAAATAAAAATCAAAAATGAAATAAGGGAAGTGACAGCAGAGAACATAATGAAGTATATAAACCTGGATAAAGCAGTGCAATGGGTAATAAAAAATGAAATAGAGTGGAGGGGGTGAGTGAATTGCAGTCACATATATCACGAATGCATTAAGCGAAGGAGACAGAGAAAGAGGCAGGAAGAGGGAGTTGTTCCATCTCTTGAAACTCATTAAAGGAGTCTCCGAGTGCTTTGGGGGGTGGTTCACTCACTCTCTGTGGCTTGGGGATTGGCGTGTTGGCATCTCTGCTGTTTTCACAAAGCTCTTTGTGGCCTCAGGACTGGGGCTAACATCTGATTTCATGCTAAAGTGCTAAGGGTTGTGTAGACCTTACTTGGTCTTTTTTTTTGAGACAGAGTTTTTGCTCTGTTGCCCAGGCTGGAGTGCAATGGCACAATCTTGGTTCACTGCAACCTCCGCCTCCCAGGTTCAAGCGATTCTCTTGCTTCAGCCTCCCAAGTAGCTGGGATAACAGTCACTCAGCATGATGCCTGGCTAATTTTTGTATTTCTAGTAGAGATGAGGTTTCATCATATTGGCCAGGCTGGTTTCGAACTCTTGACCTCAGGTGATCCACCCACCTCGGCCTCCCAAAGTGCTAGGATTACAGGTGTGAGCCACCATGCCTGGCTTTACTTGGTCTTAAGGTTACTGCCAATTTATCTGTACTTCCCAAGGAGCCACCCACTCTGGGTGTATCTGGTGGTTGTACCAGTTAGGGAACCCCAGGCATTTCTATCTTAATGAGCAGTAGCACATTGGGTCTGAATTTCTCAGAGCCCTCAAATTTGGTACCACACAGAGTTCAACCAAAGGGTCATTTTTCAAGAGTTATTTGTAATGTTTGTTTTTGGGGGGGGGTGGTATGGAGAGTGGGGAATAATTTTTAACCAGAAGACAAAGAGCTTGCACATAAATCTTTCTAAGCAAACCCATGTAAAAAGTACTGATGCACTTTATAAGCTGTAAACTAGGTTTTTATTAGCCATTTATGAGCCATTTTTTTATGACGCAAGTTTAATATTTAACTATAAAGTTCACAATGCACTTATAAAGACAGATAGACTCATTCACTTTATAATTCTTGACTTGGATGCCTGGCAAAAGCCGATCATACCGTGTCTTTTCAGCAAACTGGCCCAGTTGGGACTTTGGAAACTGGTCTAGGATTAGGTCTGGGAATTGACAGGCACTGGGGTATGTTGTAGGCAGAAGTGGGAGAAGCAATCAAGTACAGCCATAAAAATAAATGCACAAGCTGGGAGGTAATTTTTCTTCTGACTTTTCTGGAGCATGGGGCCTTTATAGCCATTTAGGAAGGGAGTATTCTCCAGAGTAGCAATTCTTTTTTAGAGCAGCAGCAATATATTGCCATTTGATTTTGTGCAACCTACCTTCTTCCTCATAGATCAACATGGCTGGTATTTTTTATTCAATATGATGAAAATGAAGTTTATTTTGAGAGCACCATGCCATGTAACTAAAATCGTAAGAGATAACCAGGAGTGTGATCAATTTAGGATTGCGATGTTTATTTTCCCCAGGAAAGAAATCTTTGGCATATGGAAAGCGGATGGCCCTTAGTGGACCTCACGCAGAATACATACGTTATCAATGGGGTCTTCTTCTAATCACAAGCCACACACTATATTAAATCTCAAGGCTTCTTCTTTGCACCACATGTTTGGAGACTGGAATTTTTCTGGGAGGTGATGGAGCACATTTGAAGGGATCGAATGACTCAAAAGAACATCAAACAGATCAAGAGTCACAGCAACAACTTTTGCTACTAGAAAACCATGCATTCTCTCTGGGTTCTAGAAGCACCCACGGTGGGCCCACAAGACACCTGGTGGCTCTTCCACTGTGGATGGTTTTATTCCATGAATTTAATACCCTAGTATCTCTCTTGAGGCAAAGATTTCACATATTCCAGTACTCCTGAAATCTTAATTAATTACAGTCTCTGAATTACTGTGGTTTGTTTATGAGTTTTTTGTTTTTGTTTGTTTGCTTTTCGAGATGGAGTCTCGCTCTGTCTCCAGGCTGGAGTACATTGGCGCGATCTCAGCTCACTGCAATCTGCGACTCCCAGGTTCAAGCGATTCTTCTGCCTCAGCCTCCCGAGTAGCTGGGACTACAGGCACATGCCTTCACGCCTAGCTAATTTTTGTATTTTTAGTAGAGATAGGGTTTCACCATGTTGGCCAGGATGATCTCGATCTCCTGACGTCGTGATCTGCCCACCTCCGTCTCCCAAAGTGCTGGGATTACAACCACCGTGCCCGACCTGTTTATGAGTTTTTTGAGTCATGATGAATTTTATAAGGGATGCAACCCCATCGTACATCGAGGAACATCTGTAATTTGTTTCTTCTTGAGCCTCTATTGTATACCCAACTCTGTCTTAGGCAGTGGAGATATATTGGGCAACTTCAGTTTTGTTTCCATCACCATTTCCTGGAGACCCTTACCCATTTCAGATTAGACTCTGCCATACCCAGTGTCAGACTCCCGATTCGGTTCTGTTTTCTCACTGAAAGACTATCCGATTCAAATAGTTACTTGTAGAAAAACACAGTTTTACCTGGTAGTATAGTCAGGCTTCTCACAATAGAAGGTCCCTAAACATTCTGGACTAGGGCCTATACTAGTTGCCTTCGTCTATGTATACTAGTTGCCTTAATCTACACTAATTGCCTTCATCTGTAGCACCATTCTCATCCTATAGTTTATCTCTGGAGCCCCTGGAACCCCAAGCTTTCCAGACATCTATTGTCTCTTGGTTCTTATCTCCATGTTACCCTGTACAACACCTAATTCCCTCCTGCCATATTCTGCTCTCCTAAGCCCACTCTCCCAAGCCTCCCAAATCTTTCTGAAGTGTGCTCTGGGACGAATGCTTAAGGGGAGACTATCCTCTTCTTCTTGTTTTTTGTTTGTTTGTTGGTTGGTTTTGTTTGTTTGTTTTTTGAGACAGGGTCTCTCTCTGTTGCTCAGGCTGGAGTGCAGTGGCAGTGGCGTGATCACAGCTCACTGCAGCCTCAACCTCCTGGGCTCAAGGGATCCTCCCACCTCAGCCTCCCAAGTAGCTGGGACTACAAGAACGCAATACCACACTCAGCTGATTTTTAAAATTTTTGGAGAGATGGGGTCTTGCTATATTGTCCCAGCTGGTCTCAAACTCATGGGCTCAACTGATCCTCCTGCCTCAGCCTCCTAAAGTGCTGGAATTACAGATGTGAGCCACTGCCCCTGACCGAATGTGTGTTGTTTCTTTGTTTGTTTTGTTTGTTTGTTTTTTGAGACAGGGTCTCTCTCTGTTGCTCAGGCTGGAGTGCAGCGGCAGTGGCGTGATCACAGCTCACTGCAGCCTCAACCTCCTAGGCTCAAGGGATCCTTCCACCTTAGCCTCCCAAGTATATGGGACTACAGGCATGCAGTACCACACTCAGCTAATTAAAACTTTTTTGTTGTTGAGATGGAGTCTTGCTATGTTGTCCAGGCTGGTCTCGAACTCATGGGCTCAAGTGATCTTCCTGCCTCTGCCTCCTAAAGCGCTGGGATTACAGGTGTGAGCCACTGCCCCTGGCTGAATGTGTCTTCTTTGCCCTCCCTTGCCACTTCTACACCATTTCTCCTGGGAAGCAACTGCAACTGGTCAGACTGCTTACAGGCAGGATGCCTTTCCTTCCTCCCGATCATTCTTCTATGATTGCATTTTTTTTTTTTGAGACAGGGTCTTGCTCTGTTGCCCAGGCTGGAGTTGAGTGGCATGATCTCATAGCTCACCACAGCCTCAAACTCCTGCGATCCTCCCACCTCTGCCTCCTGAGTAGCTTTGACTACAGATGCAGACCACAAGGTCTGGCTAATTTTTCCATTTTTTTCTAGAAATGAGATCTTGCTACATTGCCCACATCTTGAACTAGTCTTGAACTCCTGAACTCTAGCATTCCTCCTGCCTCAGCCTCCTAAAGTTTGTTCATTTTTTGCTGATTAGTATCCCATGGTATGGATATAACACGGTATATTCACTTGTTGAAAGATGTCTGAGTTTCCATTTTTCTGCAATAAATGCCTTAAGAATGCCATTGCTGGGTCATATGATAGTTGCATGTTTAGTTTTATAAGAAACTATTAATACCAAGCTAATTTTCAGAGTGGCTATACCATTTTATATTCCCACCAGCAGTATTTGAATGACTAAGTTTCTCTGCGTCCTTGCCAGCACTTGAAGTTGTCACTATTTTTTATGTTAGCCACTAGTCACTCTGATGGCTAGATATGAATACAGGAGTCCCCAATCCCTGGGCCATGAACCGGAATTGGTCTGTGGCCTGTTAGGAACTGAGCTGCACAGCATGAGGTGAGCGGTGAGCGGGTGAGCGAAGCTTCATCTATACTTACAGTCACTCCCAATTGCTTCCATGACCACCTGAGCCCCGCCTCCTGTCAGAGCAGCTGCAGCATTAGATTCTCATAGGAGCACGAACCCATTGTGAACTGAGCATGTGAGGGATCTAGGTTGCATGCTCCTTATGACAATCTAATGCCTGATGATCTGTCACTGTCTCCCATCACCCCCAGATGGGACCGTCTAGTTGCAGGAAAACAAGCTCAGGGCTCCCACTAATTATATATTATGGTGAGTTGTATAATTATTTCATTATATGCTACAATGTAATAATAGAAATAAAGTGCACAATAAACTTAATGCATTTGAATCATCCCGAAACCACCCCTGCCAGTGGTCCGTGGAAAAATTGTCTTCCACAAAACCAGTCCCTGGTGCCCAAAATGTTGGGGGCTGCTGTATTAACTTTTATTTTATTTTATTTTACTATTTTATTTTATTTTACGTTACTTTTATTTTATTTTATTTATTTTATTTTATTTATTTTATTTTATTTTATTTATTTTATTTGAGACTGAGTCTCACTCTATCCCCCAGGCTGGAGTGCAGTGGCATGATCTCAGTTCACTGCAACCTCTGCCTCCCTAGTTCAAGTGATTCTTCTGCCTCAGCCTCCCAAGTAGCTGGGACTACAGGCATGTACCACCATGCCCAGCTAATTTTTTGTGTTTTTAGTAGAGACAGGGTTTCACTATGTTGGCCAGGCTGGTCTCGAACTCCTGACCTCAGGTGTTCCACCCATCTTGGCTTCCTAAAGTGTTGGGATTACAGGCATGAGCCACTGCACACAGCCTGTATTAACATTTCATCATGATTTTAATTTGCATTTCCCTAATGGCTCATTATATTGAACGTATGTTCACGTGCTTATTTGCCATCTTTGGTGAAATGTTCCTTCATGTCTTTTGTCCATTTTCTAATGACATAGTTTGATTTTTCTTTATTGTTGAGTTTTGAGTTTTTTATTCTAGATATGAGTCCTTTATCTGATACATAGTTTGAAAATATCTTCTTCTAGTTTATAGCTTGTCTTTTCATCCTCTTAAAGTTCTTGGTCAGAGTGAAAGGTTTTAATTTGATGAGTTCAATTTATTAATTTTTTTCTTTTACGAATTGTACTTTCTGTGTCAAATCTAAGAACTCTTTGGCTAGCCCTAGATACCGAAGATTTTCTCCTGTGTATTTTTTTTTTTTTTTTTTTTGAGATGGAGTTCACTCTTGTTGCCCAGGCTGGGATGATATGGCATGATCTCAGCTCACTGCAACTTCTGTCTCCTGGGTACAAGTGATTCTCCTGCCTCAGCTTCCAGAGTAGCTGGGATTACAGGCACCCACCACCACAGCTGGCTAATTTTTGTATTTTTAGTAGAGACAGGGTTTCACCACATTGGCCAGGTTGGTGTCGAACTGATGTCAGGTGATCCGCCCACCTCAGACTCCTAAAGTGTTGGGATTACAGGCATGAGCCACTTCGCCCGGCCTGTATTTTTTTCTAAAAGTTTATAGTTTTTTTTTTTTGTTTTTTTTTTTTTGAGATGGAGTCTCACTCTGTCGCCCAGGCTGGAGTGCAGTGGCGTGAACTCGGCTCACTGCAAGCTCCGCCTCCCGGGTTCACGCCATTCTCCTGCCTCAGCCTCTCCGAGTAGCTGGGACTACAGGCGCCCACCACCACACCTGGCTAATTTTTTGTATTTTTAGTAGAGACGGCGTTTCACCGTGGTCTTGATCTCCTGACCTTGTGATCCGCTCACCTCGGCCTCCCAAAGTGCTGGGATTACAGGTGTGAGCCACCGCGCCTGGCCAAAAGTTTATAGTTTTACACTGGACATTTAAGTCCATGATCCATTTTGAATAGAGTGTAATTTTTGAGTAACAGATATTGAATGAGTAGTTAAATGAAACAATGGTAGAATGATTTAGGAAATATATTGCTTGAGAACCATTGTGTAACTAAACCCAACTTAGTAAGTTATACTTCAAAAATCATATTTTCTTTTTACAGTAATAATCAGTGGAGTTGGGTACATTGATCTTGGCTTTGACTTAAGATTTGGCTTAATGATTGTTGCTGCAATAAACTGTAGGCATTTGAGCTTCTGCACTTATTCGGTATAAATCCTTTATAGAAAGAAATGTTCTCTTTGATAGGGGAAGCCTCACCAAACAATTTTTAAAAAGTATTTTAGTAACATAGGGTTCGGGTAGTTATTTTTATAACAGGTGTTATTTGTAATCACGAAGTCTTTCTACTTATCGCCATGAAATCCATGGTGGTGTAAGTGGAGTCCTCCTATTCATGATGAGGAAATTTTCCATAGGCCAGAAACATGGAACTTACCATTAATCCTATAGTTCCAACCTGAAAGATACGATAGAATCAAATTATAACCTAGGAAAATTGAAATATAAAAATCAGATTTTGAGCTCAAAGTTTTTAATGTCACCCTTTTTCGACTCTCTCTGCCTTCTATGTTTGACTTCTCCTGATACAGACAAGGTGGAAAAGAAAGTATCAAGACCCAGAAAGGAAGCTGAACCTCTGTGAGGCTGTCCGACAACTTTTCCACATAGATGCCTCTGGTTACTATGCTTGCATCTTGTAGGATGTTAACACAGTGGATGCATCTTTTTTTTTTTTTTTTGAGATGGAGTTTCACTCTTGTTGCCCAGGCTGGAGTGCAATGGCACGATCTCAGCTCACTGCAAACTCCACCTCCAGGGTTCAAATGATTCTTCTGCCTCAGCCCCCTAATTAGCTGGGATTACAGGTGCCCACCACCATGCTGGGCTAATTTTTTTTTTTATTTTTTATTTTATTTTTATGTTATGTTATGTTATTTATTTATTTATTTTTTGAGATGGAATCTCACTCTGTCGCCCAGGCTGGAGTGTGGTGGCGTGATCTCAGCTCACTGAAAGCTCTGCCTCCTGGGTTCACGCCATTCTCCTGCCTCAGCCTCCCGAGTATCTGGGACTACGGGCACCTGCCACTACGCCCAGCTAATTTTTTTGTATTTTTAGTAGAGACGGGATTTCACTGTTTTAGCCGGGGTGGTCTCGATCTCCTGACCTTGTGATCCACCCACTTCAGCCTCCCAAAGTGCTGGGATTACAGGCGTGAGCCACCACACCCAGCCATTTTTTTTTATTTTTAGTAGAGACAGGGTTTTCCCATCTTGGCCAGGCTAGTCTTGAACTCTTGACCTCAGGTGATCCACCCGCCTCAACCTCCCAAAGTGCTGGGATTACATGTGTGAGCCACTGTGCCTGGCCAATGGGTGCCTCTTGTAGAATGTTAATGCAATGCTTCCCAAGAGTGGGATGTGCCACAAAGCCCATGGGCCACAATGTCTGACACATGTACCAGGTCCGTCTCACACTCAGGGCTGGGCTCTGAGGATTGAGAATTTTTTTTTTTTTTTTTTTGAGATGGAGTCTCGCTCTGTCGCCCAGGCTGGAGTGCAGTGGCCCGATCTTGGCTCACTGCAACCTCTGCCTCCTGGATCCAAGCAATTCTCCTGCTTTAGCCTCCGGAGTAGCTGGGACTACAGATGCCTGCCACCATGCCCGGCTAATTTTTTGTATTTTTAGTGGAGACGGGTTTTCACCATGTTAGCCAGGAAGGTCTTGATCTCCTGGCCTCGTGATCCACCCGCATCGGCCTCCCAAAGTGCTGGGATTACAGGTGTGAGCCACTGCACCCCGCCCCGACTGAGAAATTTAGGAGAGATGAATCAAACAAAATAGCTGCCTTCAAGGGCATCAGAAGCTGTGAAGGAAACAGATGTGTAAACCTATCTCTGCAACAGAAGAATTCACAAATTTTAATGATTACCATAGTCTGAATGATATACCCAATGCAATATACTTAAGAAGTGTAAGAAATTAGTGATGGGTTCGATTCTTATAATTTCATTAAGAATAAACTCTAGAGAAATTTTATCAATTCCCCAAACAATCCCTTTTGAGTTCCATTTGATTTTTTAAGATCGCTTTATTGGAATATAATTCATATATCATGCAATTCGCCAATTTCAAATGTACAATTCAGTGGTTTTAAAAAATTATATTAAAAGTGTAGTGTAACCATCATAAAAATCTGTATTAGAACATATTCATAATGTACAAAATGAAACTACAAACCTCTTCGCTGTCATTCCTCGTTTCCCCCCAACTCTCCTAGTCCCTGGAAACCATTAATCTTCTTTCTGTTCCTATAGATTTGTTGATGTAGTTTGGATATTTTCCCTGCCCAAATCTCATTTGAAATGTAATCTCCAATGCTGACCTGGTGGGAGGTGTTTGGATCATGGGGGGCGAATCCCGCATGGCTCAGTGCTGTCTTCCTGATAGTGAGTTCTAAAGAGATCTGGTCATTTGAAAGTATGTGGCACCTCTCCCTCCATCTCACTCTCTCTCTTGCTCCTTCTCTAGCCATGTGATGTGCGTGTTGCCCCTTCACTTTCCACCATGATTAAAAGCTCCCTGAGGCTTCACCAGAAGCTGAGCAGGTGCCAGTACCATGCTTCCTACAAAGCCTGCAGAACCATTCGCTAATTAAACCTTTTTTTTTTCGTTTTTTTCTCTCTGTCTCCCAGGCTGGAGTGCAGTGGTGCTTATCTCGGCTCACAGCAAGCTCCGCCTCCCAGATTCAAACGATTCTCCTGTCTCAGCCTCCTGAGTAGCTGGAATTACAGGCGCACACCACTATGCCTGGCTAATTTTTGTATTTTTAGTAGAGATGGGGTTTCACCATGTTAGCCAGGCTAGTCTTAAACTCCTGACCTCAAGTGATCCGCCCACCTCGGCCTGCCGAAGTGCTGGGATTACAGGCGTGAGCCACCGTGCCCGGCCTAAACTTCTTTTCTTGATAAATTACCCAGTCTCAGGTATTTCTTTATAGCAATGCAAGAACAGCCTAATACATTTGTCTATTCGGGAAGTGTCATACAGATGGAATCATACAATATGCGGTCTTTTGTGACTAATTTCTTTCGCTTAGTGTAATGTTTTCGAGGTGAATCCATGTTGTTATATACTTAATTCATTTTTATTTCCAAATAATATTTCATTGTATGGCTTTGTCACATTTTATTTATCCATTCATCAGTTGATAGACATTTGGATTGTTTCCATTTTTTATCTGCTATGAATAATGTTAACTGTGAACATTCATGTATAAGTTTTAGTGTAGATATATTTCTAATTTTTTTTTTTTTTGAGATGGAGTCTTACTCTGTCATCAGGCTGGAGTGCAGTGGCGCAATCTTGGCTCACTGCAACCTCCGCCTCCTGGGTTCAAGTGATTCTCCTGCCTCAGCCTTCTGAGCAGCTGGGATTACAGACATGTGCCATCATGCCCAGCTAATTTTTGTAGTTTTAGTAGAGATGGGGTTTCACCACGTTGGCCAGGCTGGTGTCGAACTCCTGACCTCAGATGATCTGCCCACCTCGGCCTCTGAAAATGCTAGGATTACAGGCGTGAGCCAACGTGCCTGACCTAGTGTAGCTAGATTTCATGTTTTCATTTATCTTGGGTATATGTCTAGGAGTGGAACTGCTGGGTTGCTGGGTCGTATGGTAACTATCCATAGCCGTTTAAGGAACTGCTAGTCTTTCCATGGCAGCTGCATCATTTGCTTTTCACCAGCAGTGTGTGAGGTTTCCAATTTCACTACATCTTCACTGACACGTGTTGAAATCTACTATTTAATTTATAGCCACCCTAGTGGATGGGGAGTAGTATATCATTGTGGCTTTGATTTGTGTTTCCCTGGTAGTGAATGATGTTGAGAATCTTTTCATGTGCTTTTTGATCATTTTATATCTTCTTTGGAGAAATGTCTGTCTATCAAGTTCTTTGCCCATTTTTAAATAAGGTTGTAGGAGTTCCTTATACATTCTAAATACAAATTTCTCATCAGATATATGATTTGCAAATATTTCTCCCACTTGTGGGTTGTCTTTTCACTTTCTTGATTCTTTCCATTGAACCATACAATTTTAATTTTGATAATCTCCCAACTTGGGCCAGGCTCAGTGGCTCATGCCTGTAATCCCAGCACTTTGGGAGGCTGAGGTGGGCAGATCATGTGAAGTTGGGAGTTCAAGACTAGCCTGGCCAACATGGTGAAACTCTGTCTCTACTAAAAATACAAAAATTAGCTGGGCATGGTGTCGTGTGCCTGTAGTCCCAGCTACTCGGGAGGCTGAGGCAGGAGAATCACTTGAACCCAGGATGCAGAGGTTGCAGTGAGTTGAGATCATTCCACTGCAATCCAGCCTGGGGTACAGAGTGAGACTGTGTCTCAAAAAAAATAAAAATAAAAATAAAAATAAAAAAATCTCCCACTTGGTTATGTTGCATGTTGTATAATTATTTTTCTACATTAGCAAATTCATTTTGTATAATAATTTTGCTGAGGAAGAGGATTTTTTTTTTAGTCTAAGGTCCTGAGAGACATTGATCTGCACTTTTCTTTTCATGTACTCTCTTTGTCTGGCTTCGGTCAGGGTAACAGTGGTCTCATAGAAGGAATTAGGAGGTATTCCCTCCTCTCCCGTTTTTTGAAAAAGTTTGTGAAGACTTGGTATTAATTTTTCTTTAAACATTTGGTAGAATTCACAAGTGAAGCCACATGGTTCTGGACTTTCTTTGTAGGAAGTTGTTTGATAACTAAGTTATCTTCCTTTGTTATAAGACTATTCAGATTTTTTATTTCTTCTTGAGTCAGTTTTGGTAGTTTGTTTCTTTTTATAACTTTTTCTGTTTCTTCTTGCTTATCTAATTTGTTGGCATACACTTGTTCATGGTATTTTCTTATAATCCTTTTTATTTTGGTAAGGTCAATAATAATGTCCCCTCTTTCATTTCTGATTTTAGTAGTTTGCATCTTCTCTCATTTTTCTTGGTCAGTCTATCTGAAGGTCTTTCAATTTTGTTGATCTTTTAAAGAAATAAATTCTGGGGTTTATTTTTTCTATTTTCTGTTCTTCATTTTTAAAAATTTTATTCTAATTCTTATTATTTTCTTCTTTCTGCTTGTTATGGGTTTAGTGTACTCTTTTCCTCTCCAGTGTCTTAAGTTGAAAATTTAAATTATTGACTTGAGGTCTTTCTTCTATTTTAATATAGTCATTTATAGCTGTAAATTTTCCTCTAGTTAAGCAGTCCTTTGGCTTCATCCAATAAATGTTAAAACTTGTGTCTTCATTTTCATTCATCTCAAAGTATTCTCTAATTTCCCTTGTGATTTCTTCTTTGACCCATTGATTATTTAGGAGAGTGCTGCTTAATTTCCATGTTATTTGTTAATTTCCCAAATTTATTTCTGTTATTAATTTCTAATTCAGTTGTAATTAGAGAAGACATTTTGTACAATTTCAACCCTCTTAAATTCACTGAAGCTTGATTTATGGTGTAGCATAAGGTTTATCCTCAAGAATGTTCCATGTGCACTTGAGAAAAATGTGTAATCTGCTGTTGTTGGCTGAGTATTCTTTATATGTCTGCCAGGTCTGGTTTGTTTATAGTGTTCAAATCTTCTATTTCCTTGTTGATCTTCTGCTTAATTGTTCTCTCCATTATTGAAAATGAAAATATTGATTTCTTTAAATATCATTGTTAAATTGTCTGTCTCTCTCTTCAATTCTGTCATTTTTTTGCTTGATATATTTTGGGCTTTGTTGTTAAATGCATATGTGTTTATAATATTTATATCTTCCTAATGGATTGACCATTTTTTTATTACAAAATGTCCCTTTTTATCTCTAGTAACATTTGTAAAAAGTCTATGTTGTCTAATATTAGAAATCTACTCCAGCTTTTTTATGGTTGCTGTTTACATGATATACATTTTCCCATTCTTTTACTTTCAAACTATGTGTATCTTTGGATTTAAAATATTTCACCTGTAAGGAACATATAGTTGATTCTTGTTTGTTTGCCCAGTCTGACAATATTTGACTTTAGTTTGGGTTGGTTAATTAAGTCGTGTTTAATATTATTATCTTTTTGGAGACAGGATCTCATTCTGTCACCCAGGATGGAATGCAGTGGTGCAATCATGGCTCACTGCTGCCTCGTCTTCCCAGGCTCAAGCAATTCTCCCATGTCGGCCTCCCAAGTGGCTAGGACTACACAGTATGTGCCATCATGTCTGGCTAATTTTTTAATTTTATTTTTGTAGAGATGGGGTTTTGCCACGTTTGCCCAGGCTCGTCTCAAACTCCTGGGCTCAAGTGATCCTCCCATCTTAGCCTCCAAAAGTGCTGAGATTATAGGTGTGAACCACCACACCCAGCCTAATGCTATTATTGGCATAGTTGGACTTATCTCTGCCACTATAGTTTTTGCTTACTGTGTCTCAGATTTCTTTTTTGTTCTTCTGTTCCTTCTTTACTGCTTTTATTTGCATTAAATGAATATTTTCAGTGTAACATTTAATTCCCTCTGTAATTTTGTTTACTATTTTTTGAATTATTTTCTTAGTGGTTGCTCTAGGTCTAATAGTATACATGTTAAATTATCAGAATCGAATTCAGATTTATACCAACAATGTAATTTACATACAGAAATGTTACTCCTCTGTAACTCTATTCTCTCTTCTCTTTTTGTTTCTTATTGTTTTATGTACATGATGCATTGCTATCACTATTGCTTCATATGGTGTTATTTCTTCTAAAGATGTGGAGAGAAGAAACAAAACCATGTACAACCACGTGCAGCGTAACATTTCAATGATGGACTGCATATACGAGGGTGGATTCATAAGGTTATCATGGAACTGAAAAATTCTTATCACCTAGTGACATGGTAGCCATTGGAACATCATAGCACGTGCATTACTCATGTATTTGTTGGCAATGCTGGTATAAACAAATCTACTGCACTGCCAGTCATATAAAAGTCTAGGACATCCCCTTTTATACCGTACATGATACTTGATATTGATAATAAACATCTGTCTGTATTCCTGGTTTAGGTATTTACTATTCTATACTTCTAATGATTATTTTAGAGTGTACTCCTTCTACTTATTAAAAAGTATTTACTGTTATATAATATGCCATATTGCAGTAGCCACAGCCTCATACATCTCCTGTTTATCATGTCTCTTGATTGCATCGTTTTCTCTTGTGTATAATTTAATCTTGTGTTGTTTTGTTCGTAATGGCCCCAAGTGTACAAAATCCACTGCTATTGTTGCCAGTAAGAAACCACATCAAGTGATTGACCTGGAAACAAAACTAAAAGTGATTAAGGACTATGAAGATGGAAAATCAGTAATGATGATTGTTGCCAGTCAGCCATGTCCCATTCCACCATAGCTACAGTCTTGAAGAACAAGAACAAAATGATGGAAGTCGTTAAAGGATTTGCTTCATTAAAGGCAAAAAGACTCTTAATAAGGGCCCCTATAAGACGTGGAGCAACTTCTAATAACTTGAATTGAAGACCAGACACAAGTGTATTCCTCTCAGCACCATGACAATCACAGCCTAAGCAAAAAGTTTGTGATGTTGAAAGAAAAGTCTGGACTTGACTATCATGGTGAATTTACTGCTCACTCTGAGTGGTTTAAATGGTTCATTTTAAAAGAATGATTATCCATTACATAATGCGAAAATGAGTGGCAAGTCTGAGAGTGCTGATGTGAAGGCAGCTGAAGAATTTTTGGAAACTGTAGATAAGCTGATTGTGGAGGAAAATTACTTGCAAAGCAAATCTTCAATATGGATAAAACCTTTCTGTTCTGGAAATAGTTGCCTGAAAGGACTTTCATCCATAAGGAGGCCAAGTCAATGCCAGGTTTCAAGGCTTTTTAGGGCAAGATAACAGTCTTGCTTGGGGCCAATGTTGCAGGCTACAAATGGAAATATTTTGTAATCTGGGACAGTAAGACCCCCAAGCATGTTGGCATTCAAGCATATCAGTAAGCACACACTGCCTATCTACTACAGGAGCAAAAAGGAATTATGGATGACCCAGTGAAATGGAGATGGTTTGGAGGATAATATATCTTTCAAGATTTTGCTTGTTGTTGATAATGCTCCTGCACATTCTCCTTTTATTGGTGATCTTCATCCCAATATCAAAGTAGTATTTCCCCCTCCAAATACCATCTCTTTGACCCAACCAATGGATCAAATAATTATACCAACTTTTAAGACCTGTTACCTGAGGAGGACTTTTGCTGAGGCATTGCTGCAAATGATAAGGACACTGAGAAGGTACCGATGCAATTTTGGAAAGATTACAACATTTATGACTGCATCAAGAACCTGATCTTGGAGTGATGTCACCAAGGAGTGTTTTAATGTCATCTAGAAGAAGGCACTCAAGGGTTTTGTCCATGACTTCAAAGGATTTGCCAAGGATGAGGGGGTTGCAAAAATACAAGGCTGTGGTTGTCTTGAGTTGGCAAACAACTCTGTGGATGAGGATGGCATTGAGGAGCTTCTGGGGGTGGTTCCTGAGAAATTGACTAAGGAGGATTTGTTGGAACTGGAACAGAAACATGTAGATAAAGAAGAGGCAAAAGAAAAGAAAACAGAGAAAAAAAAAGAAAAAGGAAACAAGAAAATTCACAATGAAGGGTTTAGCAGAAGCTTTTGAAGACCTTAACAAGCTCCTTAAAACGTTTGAGAACATGGACGCCAACACTGAAAGGTTTCCATTAATACAGAGGAATGTTCATGGTGCATTATCTGCCAAGAAGTAAATCGATAATGAAAAAAAGACACAAACCAAGCCAACCACATTGGACATATTTCTGGAAAGAATGACACCTTCTCAAGAAGAGCCTCAGGCAGGTCCTTCAGGAGGGCTTCCAGAGGAAGGCACTGTTATCCTAGGAGATGACAGCTCCATGTCTGTTATTGTCCCAAAGTTATTCCAGTGGGACAAGATGTCAAGATGGAAGACAGTGATACTGATGATCTTATGCTTTGTAGTCCTAGGTTAATATGTGTGTTTGTGTCATTTTTAGGACAAATATTTAAAAATTTAAAAATAATTTTAAAAATAAAAATAGAAAAAAGCTTACAGAACATAGAGAAAGAAAATATTTTTGTACAGCTATACACGCAAGTTTGTGTTTTAAGACGAATGTTATTACAACAGTCAAAAAGTTTAGAAAAAAATCTATAAAGTTTATAAAGTAAAAAAGTCACAGGAAGCTATGATTTTTTACAAATTTTTGGTAGCCTATGTGTACAACGATTGTAAAGTCTAAAGTAGTGGGCCGTAGTGTCCTAGGCCTTCATATTTGTGTATCATTCATTCACTCACTCACCCAGAGCAACTTCTAGTCCTGCAAGCTCTATTTGTGGTGAGTTCTCTATATGGCTGTATAATATTTTATCTTTTATACTATATTTTTACTGTATCTTTTCTATGCATGGCTATGTTTAGATACACAAATGCATATCATTGTGTTACAATTGTCTACAGTATTCAGTGCAGGAATATGCTGTACAGGTTTGTAGTCTAGGAGCAATAAATTGTACTATCCGGTCTAAGTGTGTAGTAGGCTTGTACAATCTTGATTTGTGTAAGTGAATCCTATCATGTTCACACAATGATGGAACCATCTAACAAGGCATTTCTTAGAACACATCTCCATTGTTGCCGGGCACGGTGGCTCACGCATGTAGTCCCAGCAACTCAGAAGGCTGAGGCAGGAGGATGGCGGGAACCCGGGAGGCGGAGCTTGCAGTGAGCAGAGATGGCGCCACTGCACTCCAGCCTGGGAGACAGAGCGAGACTCCATCTCAGAAAAAAAAAAAAAAAAAAAAAAAAAAAAAAAAAGAACACATCCCCATTGTTTAGTGATGCATGACTGTGTATTTTTCTATAGTTGGTTACTTTAACCTACGTATTTATATTTTTGGTTCATTTCCTTTGCTCCTGTGGATTTGAGTTACCATCTAGTGTTATTTTCTTACTCGAATATTGCTTTGCTCTCATCTGGCCAAACTAAGCCTCATAAGAGAGGGAGAAATAAAATCCAGGCTGGAGTGCAGTGGCATGATATACCTTACTGCAGCCTCACACTCCTGGGCTCAAATCATCCTCCTGCCTCAGCCTCCCAAAGCTCTGGGATTACAGCCATGCATCACTGTACCCAGCCTGAATATTTTATTTTAAACATTTCTCTTACCCCAGATGCATTTGGGTTAGCTTTAAAAACACTGTTCCACCAAATGGAAAAACGTTCTTTGAATTTTGTCTTTTCCTCTAATTCATTGTGTGTCTGGGCACCAGTTGCTTTGTCAGTAACATGGGCATAATATAACCCCCTTCCTGCCTTAAAAAGATTTTAGGTGCTTAAAATGAGATCATAAATATACTTTAAAAATATTTTAAAAGATCATGAAAGGTATTATTGTTGCTATTATTATTAATTAGTGATGTGGTTTGGCTGTCTCCCCACCTAAATCTCATCTTGAATTGTAGCTCCCATAGAACCCTATCTGTTGTGTGGGAGGGACCCAGTGGGAGGTAATTATCATGGGGGTGGGTTTTCCTGTGCTATTCTCATGCTAGTGAGTAAGTATCATGAGATCTGATGGTTTTATAAAGGGAAGCTCCCCTGCACAAGCTCTCTTACCTGCCGCCATGTAAGACATGCCTTTGCTCCTTCTTCACCTTCTGCCATGATTGTGAGGCCTCCCCAGCCATGTAGAACTGTGAGTTCATTAAATCGCTTTTTCTTTATAAATTACCCAGTCTTAGGGATTTCTTCATAGCAATATGAAAATGAACTAATACAATTAAGAAGGATTGCTTTTGGGTATAAATGTAAACCAACACATTTTGGAGAAAATCTCTTTCAAGGAAGATCACGACTTCCATCCATATTTTGAACCCATGCCCATGCCTATTCAGGCCACAACAAGCTGTTCATCCAGGTGGTAGAGTTTCCTGCAGCTGAAATTTATCTTGTGTAAGAGGAGGTAGAAAAAACGTATGTCTTAAAGTTAGTAATTTGAGACCAGATCCTTATCCTACTAGTTATTTGCTTCATCTCTGAGCATCTTAGTGTCACTTTCAACTAAATGGGCATCTTCTTTCATGGTGTCGTGGGAGGGGTTAAGTGAGCAAGCACTTAGCATGGTCCTGAAACATAGTCCCTGCTTAGTGTTAGCCACAGCTCTCCTCTTGAGCACTTACCATGGTCCTTCCTGTAGCCCTTCCTCATGAGATGATGCCTTCATTTCATTTTCAGGTTCCCATGGTTCTGGCATTTTGTAAATAAGAAGTGTTTAGTAAAAACATCCAGGCTGGGCACGGTGGCTCACACCTGTAATCCCAGCACTTTGGGAGGCAGAGGTGGGTGGATCACCTGAGGTCATTAGTTTGACACCATCCTGGCCAACATGGCAAAACCCCATCTCTACTAAAAAAAAAAAAAAAAAAAAAAAAAAAAATTAGCCAGGTGTGGTGGTGGGCACCTGTAATCCCAGCTACTCAGAAGGCTGAGGCAGGAGAATTGCTTGGACCCGGGAGGTGGAGGCTGCAGTGAGCCGAGATCGTGCCATTGCACTCCAGCCTGGGCAACAAGAGTGAAACTCTGTCTCAAAACAAACAAACAATCCAATCTGCAAGATGGCTTGAATCTGATGGCACTTTTCTGACATCTGTACTATGTTTATCAGACTAAGCAGCAGAGCACAGGGCTCTAAGGAGGTGGCACCCTGGAATGGTAACTGTGGAAGAGGAAAATGTACGTAGAATGAAGAGTCAAATGGGACCCCATGTGCAAGGGAGTCCCTTGATCATTGGAGATGGCCTGGATATATTGGGCGCTTGGAAGTAAGTTAGGGATGAACAGGAAAATAATGGGACCCAAGGAAGCAAGACAAAGCTACAGAGACTTATTTCTTTTTTTTTTAATCGAAAAACTGAGTTTTCTGATTCATTGTCCCAGAACTAAAAATGAGCAGAGATCCGCACCGGTGCTGCCCCATCCTCTGTGCCATCAGACTGATGTTATTTTCTTCTGCGGAAGTCATACCTTTAAAAAAAATTATCTCCTAAATACAGTACATTAAAGTAATGTATTAAGTAATTTATTTTTCTCATTTTTATTCATCTTAGGCATATCCAGCTGCCAAGGAGAGCTTCTGGTCTTCATAAGATAAAAAGTAAATGACTTTCTCTGAAAATGCTTCCATTCTTTTCTTCCTTCCTACAGCACCTACTCTCTCACTCTTCTTTTTGAGCTTGTCTGTTTCTAATTGATTCCATCAAGGCGTTAGTTACAAATACACCGTGCAGGTGACAAGATATTCAACTCTGCTCTACCCTACTTGTCTGCCACTGGTTGTCTTCTGCATCTACCATGTCTTCAGTTAGCTGTATTCCTGCACCTAGGAGGCTTGTGTTGTTTGTAGTGGCCGGGGATGGCTCTCTGCTGGTTTCTCAATGAAGGTGGCGTGTTTTACATGAATTAAATAATTATTGACATTGTTGTTGAAATGGTGATGTTACGTTGTGCCTCTGAGAAGAAGAATAGAGTGTATAGATCTGGAGAAGAGCAACAGGCCTCCTTTTACATACATCGTTATGTTGGAAGACAGATCCTCCATCAACACAAGTTGCAATTTAACCTGCAGCTCTTCAAATGAAGTTTGCAAAGCCATGAGGCCTTCTGAATAAAAATGAGGCTGGAATTGCTTTGTTTCCCTTAGACACTGTTTGTCCACTCAGAAGAAGAAACAAATCATTTCCAGAAAATGCTTCTGTTTGGTCATTGATTTCACTAGCCTCTGTCAAGCAGAGACAAAAATTTGTATAAGCAGCCTCACTGCTCTCTCATTCGTCTCTGAGTTATTTATGACCAAGGTGTGGAGAATAATGCATGGTGTGGTCTAGAATTAAGATTACTTATGATCCTGAGATGGATTGCAGTCTCCAGTGCCTTTCTGTATGACTTTCATCACCATGTAATTCTTATTATTCATAGTAATGAGTGACAGATATTACAGAGGGATTAAATAATTCACTGAAGTTCACATGGTTAAGAAAAGGAAGAACTGAAAGTCCAGCAAAGGTCTGCCTAATTTCAAAGTTCATATTCTTTTATTATACTTTATTTTTTTGTTTTTGTTTTTGAGATGAAGACTCACTCTGTCGCCCAGGCTAGAGTGCAGTGGTACGATCTCGGCTCACTGCAACCTCCACCTCCCAGGTCCAAGCGAATCTCCTGCCTTAGCCTCCTGACTAGCTGGGATTACAGGCAACTGCCACCATGCCCAGGTAATTTTTGTATTATTAGTAGAGATGGGGTTTCATCACGTTGGCCAGGCTGGTCTTGAACTCCTGGTCTCAAGTGATCCTCCCGCCTTGGCCTCCCAAAGTGCTGAGATTACAGGCACGAGACACCGTGCCTAGCCCCAGTTTCTGTAACTTTTATTATAGGTTGCTGAAGGGCCTAGAGTCCCCCTACCCTTAAATCCTTGCACACTTAGCTGGGACAGTAGTGTTCAGAGCTTGGAGATGGCAGTCCCATCTCCAAGGAGCTCCTTGGGTCTTCAGTGGCATCTGGGATACTGTTCAGGGTCCTGCTGAGAATGGACTCTGACATACAGTGAAATGGGAAAAGTTCCTTTCTACCCTCACAGGACAAGTGATGGAGGAGTGGCTTGCTTCTGTGGTTCTCTGCAACTCAAACTCCTAGGGCAAGCATGCAGATGGGCAGGTGGTGGGGAGCATGGGCTCCAATCCCATGGCAGTGTCTAGGGTTGGGTGTTTACAACTCCTGAAGCCCCAGTAGGTGTGTGTTACAGTGTGTTCTTTTAGCTTAGCCATCCACAGGTGGCTTGTGTTAATCAGCTCAGTTAGACACTCTGCCTTATTGCAACAACAGTGGGTTTCTGTATCCCAGGGCTCTTGCCCTAATGTACCAGCAAAATCGGATCACAGGTGGGCTTGGAGGATGAATGCAAGGTTTTATTGAATGGTGGAAGTAGCTCTCAGCAGATGGTTGGGGAGCTAGAAAGGGGATGGAGTGGGAAAGTGGTCTTTCCCTGGAGTTGGTCGCCCAGCAGCTGGGCTCTCCTCTGACTGCCCTTGGCTAAATTTCCCTTGGTGTCCACGTGGTTCCACTGTTGATGGCCTGTTGGCGTCTGTGTGTTCTTCTGCTGGTGTGTTCCTCCCCATGTCCAGCTGCTTGCATGTGTGGCTGCGAGGGACTCAAGGTTTTTTGTTTTTTTTTGTGACAGTCTCTCTTTGTTGCCCAGGCTGGAGTGCAGTGGTATGATCTTGACTCACTGCAACCTCCGCCTCCTGAGTTCAAGTGATTCTCCTGCCTCAGCCTCCTGAGTAGCTGGGATTGCAGGCTCATGCCACCACACCCAGGTGATTTTTGTACTTTTAGTAGAGACGGGGTTTCACCATGTTGGCCAGGCTGGTCTCGAACTCCCGACCTCAGCCAATCCACCCGCCTCAGCCTCCCAAAGTGCTGGGATTACAGGTGTGAGCCACCATGCCTGGCCCTGGTCTGATTTTTGTCATTATAGTTTTGCCTTTTCTAGCCTTTTATAGAAATTGAACTATACAGTATATGATAATTTCCATATTGACTTTATCTCATTTAGCATAATGTTTATGACATAAACTTCTATTATTGTGTGGATCAATTTTTTCCTTTTTTATTGCTCAGTACTACTGCATTGCACTAAAATATAATAATTTATCTATTAACATGTCAGTGGACATTTAGGTTGTTTCAAATATCTGGCTATCATCAATAAAGCTGCTATGAACATTTATAACAAGTTTTTGTGTTAACATGCATTTTTATTGATTTAGGTCTTTAATTTCCCTATGAGATTACTTGGTAATGGCTTTTCTTTTTTCGAAATGCAGTCTCACTCTGTTGCCCAGACTGGAGTGTAGTGGCACAGTCTCGGCTTACTACAACCTCTGCCTCCCGGGTTCAAGCGATTCTCCTGCCTCAGCCTCCCAAGTAGCTGAGATGACAGGTGCACACCACCGCACTTGGCTAATTTTTGTATTTTTATTAGAGACAGGGTTTCACTATGTTGGCCAGGCTGGTCTTGAACTCCTAACCTCAAGTGATCTGCCCACCTTGGCCTCCCAAAGTGCTGGGATTACAGGCGTAAGCCACCGCACCTAGCCAGTCATGGCAAGCTTATGTTTAACTTTACAAGAAGCTGCTTCACTGTTTTTCAAAGTGGCTGTGGCACTTCGCATTCTCAACAGGAATGTATGATTGATTATTCCAGTTGCTCCACGTTCTCACCAACATTTGGTGTAGTCAGTATTTTCAGTCTTAGCCATTCCAGGAAATGTGTGTGGAATCGAAGTGTGTAGCAGAATATCATGTTAGTTTTAATTTGCATTTCCCTAATGAGTGATGATGGTTGACATTTTTTCATGGGCTTATTAGTCATTCATATGTCCTCATTTGTGAAGTGTTTGTTTGAATCATTTGAATACATCTGAATATTTTTTCTTGGGTTTTATTGTCTTGTAAGAGTTATTTTACTATTTTGAATACAAGGTCTTTGTCAGATGTGTGCGTGTGTGTGTTTATATAAATAAAAGAATTATTTACTTTTTATATTCTTATACGTAAAAATAGACATATATATTATTTATATATATACACACACATATATATATATTTTCCAGAGTGAGTGTGATTTTACATGTGTCTTTTAAAGAGCAATAGTTTTCATTTCTAATGATGCCTCTTTAATCAACTTTCTCATGCTTTTTCCCTAACCCTGTGCCATAAAGATGTTCTTCTATGTTTGTCTCCTAGAAATTATATAGTTTTCCATTTAATGTTGAGGTCTATGACCCAAATTTAATTAATTTATGTATATGATGTTCGGTAGGTATTGATGTTCATCTTTTCCACACTGATACTCATTTTTTTCAGCAACATTTGTTGAAAAGGCTATTCACTATTGAGTTATCTTTTTGACAAATTATCTTTGTCAAAAATCAATTGGCCATATATGTCTAGTTTATTTCTTAACTCTAATTTGTTCCATTAATCTTGATGTTGACCTTTTGCTAGTTCTACAGTGTCGTGATTACAGTAAATTTGTAAGTATTAAAATGAGAAAATGTAAGTCAAATTCTTTTTGTTACTCTAAGCCCTTTGACTTTCCCTGTGAATTTTAGTATCAGCTTGTAAATTTCTTCAAAAGATTTCACTGCTATTTTGATCAGAGAATTTTGAATTTACAGACTAATTTGGGAAGAATTCCCACACTAATATTTAAATTAACACATTAACATCATATATTTCTCCATTTATTTAAGTAATTACCTCCATTTCTTTAGATAATTTAGGTATTTAATTTTCCTCAGCAATATTTTTAAAAGTTTACAGTGTAAAAGTCTTGTATACTTTTTATTAAATTTATTCATAGCCAATTTACTTTTTTTAGTTCTAATTATAAATTGATTTCAATTTCACTTTCTAATTGTTCATTAATAGTTTATAGAAACACAACTAATTTTTCGTATTGAACTTTCATCCTAGGAGCGTTATAAATTCACTTATTAGTTCTAGTGACTTTTAAAATATTGCTCAGGATTTTATAAGTCATATCATTAGGAATACAAATTTAATTTTTTCTTTCTAAACTGAATATTAAAGTTTTTTCTTAACTGTGACACTGATTAACACCTCTAGTACAATATTAAATGGAAATGATAAGGGCAAGTACAGTGGCTCATGCCTGTAGGCCCAGTGCTTTAGGAGACCAAGGCAGGAGGATTATTTGAGGCCAAGAGTTCAAGGCCAGCCTGGGCAACATAGCAAGACCCTATCTCTACAAAAACTAAAAATAATTTTTTTTAAAAAAAGAAGTGATGATAATAATATACATTCTTACCTTGCTCTTGCTTTTAGGTCAGAAATATGCAGTAATTAATCACTGACTATGATGCTAGCTAGGAGTTTGCCAGAAATGCCCTGTATCAGGCTGAGGAAATTTCCTTCTATTTCTAGTTTTCTTTTTTTTTTTTTTTTTTTTGTAAATTATTTTATTTCTTCCATGATGATTTAGAGAGACTGTCTTCAAACAAGTAAAACTATTTCATAAATAATATCTGGCCGTTTTCTAAGCAATTGAGTAATTTGTTATGCAATAAGCTACCTCACATCTTTCAATAAGAAATACATTAAATTTGGATAGTAAAGACATTACGTAATGAATTAGGACACAATTAAAATTTACTTTAAATGTTTCTTTGGGGGAGAGAACACCACACTTCTACTCAATGAATAGAAACATTTTTACAGGGCACAGGTCTCTCTCTCTCTTTTTTTTTACACACCTAATATGCCATGAATTTATAGGGAATAGGTGCCAGTAGCTCAGGCTTCTTCCCATGGTTCTCGCAAAGTGCGCTTCTCTGGGTGGAGCAGGCTGGAGCTTCAGTTGAACCCAGGTACGTTTCTCTTTGGCTTCTTTCTTTTTTCTTTTTTGAGACGGAATCTCACTCTGTAGCCCAGGCTGGAGTGCAATGGCACCATCTCGGTTCACCGCAACCTCTGCCTCCCAGGTTCAAGTGATTCTCCTGCCTCAGCCTCCCGAGTAGCTGGGATTACAGGCACGCACCACCATGCACGGCTAATTTTTTTGTATTTTTAGTAGAGACAGTGTTTCTCCATGTTGGTCGGGCTGATTGTGAACTCCCGACCTCAAGTGATCCGCCTGCCTTGGCCTCCCAAAGTGCTGGGATTACAGGCATGAGCCACGAGCCCAGCCGGCTCTTTTCTTTTTCTGATCTTTTTCCTTCACGCCTTTCAGGAAGCTATCTCGACTCGTAGAGTGCCTAAGTTGCTCAATACACACATTAATTCTCTTGGCAAGAATCTTGGCCTTAACTTGTTTGTTTACAACAACGCCAGCAGCATGCTGGGGAACACTGTAGACTCTTCCAGTTTCGCCATGATAACACTTGCGGGGCTTCCTTTTTGAACAGTACCCATTCCCTTGATGTCTACAATATCACCTTTCTTGCAGATTAGCATATACGTGGCCAAAGGAACAACTCTTGTTTTCTAAAAAGCCTAGAGAACATACATCGGGTGCTTCTCCTCTTTCCCTTTGCTTTCGTCATTTTGGTGAATTACTGGAAGATAGTGGTTCTGGCCCAAAGGCTATTTCTAGTTTTCTGGGAGTTTTTATGTTTTCAAACACTTTCTCTGCATCAGTTAAAATGTCCTCTTTTTTCTTTCTTTATGCTATTGATTCTGTGAATTGCATTGATTCATTTTTAGATATTATACCAACCTTCATTCCTGGTAGACACACTTGTTGGTCAACATTTATCATCCTTTTATATATTGCTGAACTACATTTGCTAAAATTTGGTGAGGAGGAGGTTAGCATCTCTATTATGACAGAAGTATGTAGATATACTGCCTTATTCCTTTTGGGCTGCTGTAACAAAATACCCTAAACTGGGTAGCTAACAAACAAAATACATATGTATAAATATATTTATTAAGATATATTTATTAAGAAGATATGTTTATATAATATATATTTATTTAAAAATATCTATAATTTATATTTATTTTAAAATATATATTTATTAAAATATATATGTTAAAAACATGTTTATTAAAATATATATGTTAAAAACATATTTATTAAAATATATATGTTAAAAACATATATTTATTAAAATGTATGTTAAAAACATATATAGTTAAAATATATAAATGTATATTTTTTTTCTCACAGTTCTGGAGACCGGGAAGTTCAAGGTTCGGACAACTAACAGATGCGGTATCTGGTGAGGGCCCTTTTTCTGGTTCATGGACAGCATCTTCTTGCTGTGTCCTCACATGGTAGAAGGGGTGAGGGATCTCTCTAAGGCTTCTTTTATGGGGGCATTGATCTCCATTCATGAGAGTTCCATCTTTACGACCTAATCACCTCTCAAAAGTCTTGCCTCCGAATAGTATCACGTTGAGAGCTAAGATTTCAATATACAAATTTTAGAGGGACACACACATTTAAATTATAGCATGTAGGTAGTTTTATTGTGACTTATTCGTCTAGTTTATCAGTGTAATCCTGCCTCACAAAGTAAGAAATAATGTCACCATCTTCTGAGAGAGTTTGTGTAGGATTGGAGTCATTTCTTTCTTAAATGTATGACATAATTCACCAGTTAAGACATCTGGACCGGGAGTTTTCCTAGTAGAAAATTTTTAATTTTAAATTGTATCTATTTAATATATATAAAGCTTTTCAAATTGTTTTTTTTTTTAATTTCTTCCTGGGTCATTTTTGGTATTTTGTATCTATCAAGAATTTGGCAATTTAATCTACATTGTTAAATTTATTGGCATAAAGTTGTCCATAACACTCCTTTATTTTCGTTTTTATGTTGTATGATCTGTAGTGACAATAGTGACATCCCCTCTCTCATTTCCTATATTGGTAATTTGCACTTTCTCTCTCTCTCTGTCTCCCTTTCCCCCTCATCTATCAGGCAGAAGTATATCAATTTTATTAAACTTTTCAAAGAATCAACTGTGGGTTTTGTTGTTTTTCTATTGTTTTTCCTTTTAAAAATACATTTGGTATGATTTTTTTAAATTTTTTTTTGTTTTAACGTGGAAATGTATAAAATTGAGTTTAGATCTTTCATCTTTTCAGATGTAAGCATTTAAGCTATGCAATTTCTTCTAAAGTCTACTGTAGCTACATCCCTAAAATCTGTATACAGTGAAGTTTGATTATTATTTAGCTCCAAACATTTTCTAATTTATTCTGTAATTTTTTGACACACAGATTATTTAGAAGTATGTTGTTTAATTTTGAATATTCAGAGTTTTCCTGGATATTTTGTTGAAAATTTCTTCCATTTTTGGAAGAAAATTAAATATATATACTTAATATATATCTTCTATAAATATTAATTTATAGAGCACAATTTATAGAGCACATCTATGCTTAGCGTTCCATTATTGGAACACTAAGCATGGGAAGTTATTTATATTCTGTTGCTCAAGGTCATCGCCAATGTCTGATTGCAAAAATTCCAAAAATTGCAACTTCAGGCATAAATGGCTTAAATCAAGATAGTTGATAATGCTGACTTAATTATTTATATGATTTGGTATGAGGCTACCATTTTATGATTTGTTTTCAAGTTTTGTTTCTTTTATTCTTGTCCCTCTGTTCTTCTTTTCTGTCCCTTTTTTTGCTTGTTTTTAATTTGGTGGAGGAGGAGGAAGGGGAGATTCTATTTGGCTCTTTTTGGAATTTCATACTAATTCTTCTATTGTATTTTAGCTTTACTTCTTGAATTTTATTCTAGTGATTGATTTAAAATTGCGATGTAACTCTTTAACTTTTAACACTTTGCTTACAGTTAATATTTGTACCATTTTAGGGAAAATATATCAACTTTGCCAATGTATATGTCCATCTTGGCCACTATCTTTATACTATTCACGTATATTACAAATATAAAAACCAAGTTGTTTTTCCCTTAGAGACTCATATGTATTATAGTGAAATTATAAGAAAAAAAGAAAAATTGATTTATGTTTACCAGGATGCTAATAATTTATAATGTTCTTTATTTCTTTATGAGAATCTGAGTCTCTATCTAGTATAATATCTCTTCAGTCTGAGAGCTTCTTTTAGCAGTACATGTTTGGATAGGTTTGTTGTCAACAAAGTCTCCTTTTATCTGATTATGAATTTATTTATCCTTTATTAAGAAACATTTTGCACTGGACATACCATTTTGTATTGACATCTTTTTTCTTTCAGCAATTAAAAAAGTATTGTTCTACTCTCCTTTGTCCTCTGTAGTTTCTGGCAATAAGTCTGTTATTAATCAAATAATGAGTTGGTTTTTTTCTTGTTGCTTTCAATATTTGCTTTTCATCATTTGACTTTCAATTATTTGACTATGATGTGCTTCAATTTTTATTCTGCTTGGTGTTTGTTAAGCATTTTGAATCTGTAAATTTACTTCTTTCATTAAATTTGTAATATTTGACCCTTGTTTCTTCAAAAATTTCTTTTCTGCCCCATTTGTTGTCTGCTCTCTTTTTGGGACTCCAGTTACACATATATTAGAGTAGTTTCTATCACTCAGTGAGTTCCTTAAGCTCTGTTCATTTTTTTTTTCAATCTTTTTCTCTTTGTTCTTCACATTGGCTAATTTGTACTAACAAGTTCACTTACTCTTTCCTGTCATTGGCATTATGTTAAGCCCTTTTTTATTTCAATTGTTGAAATATGTTAAGTGCTTTTTTATTTCAATTGTTGTATATTTTTAGTTATAATGAAAACATTTCATTGTTTTCATTTCTCTGCTTTCACTTTCTCCCTAATTTTTCACCACCAGCATGTTTTCTTTTACTTCACAGAGAAGAGTTAATAGTTATAACAACTATTTTTGCTTATTTTATTTATTTATTTTCTAATTTTTTGAGACAGAGTCTTTCTCTGTTGCCCAGGCTGGAGTGCAGTGGTGTGATCCTGGCTCACTGCAACCTCTGCCTCCCAAGTTGAACCTGCCTTGACCTCCCGTGCAGCTGGAATTACAGGCATGCACCACCACACCTGGCTAATTTTTGTATTTTTAGTAGAGACAGAGTCTCACTATGTTGGGCAGGCTGATCTCAAACTCCTGAGCTCAAGTGATCCACCTATCTTGGCCTCCCAAAGTGCTGGGATTATAGGCGTGAGCCACTTCACCCGGCCAATAGTTATAATAACTGTTTTTAAATCCATTTTTGCTCACTCTAACATCTGGACTGTATCAGAATTGACTACAGGTCTTTTTTTTTTTTTTGTAAGAATGTGTTCCATTTTCTTGATGTTTCACATATCAGGGCACTTTGTTATTATATTCTAGACATTATGCACTCTCTATTGCCTTAAGGTAGCTTTTTGTTTTGTATTATATCCACAGTTTATAGTGATTATCTGTAGGTGGATTAGCCTGGTTGGATCTTACTCAGCCATTATCCTCCATGAACATAATAATTTTCATATCAGGTTTTATGCTTGTCAAGGTTATACTCAATTCCTGATCATGACCTTTTAAAGATGATCTTTTCAAATTTTTGATATTCACCATTGGCAAGAAAATGTATTCATACTGGTAGGTGATAAAAAATTTAAAACCATCTTTACAGCTATTCACAAATTTGCTATAGTTGAAGCATATTTAAAGGAGCTAACAGCTCCTCTATTTTTGCACTGACAAATGTAATGTTGAAATTTCTTGTGATAATGCAAATGGGTTTCAAATCTAACAGAATGTTTTCATATCAAGTATTTCAAAATAATGATGATGCTCTAATTAGTAGAAAATGCATGCATTGTTAGAGCAGTCACCCTGCAGCTATCCTGTATGCCACTAAAAGGGCATATTAGCAGCAATTGCATCTGATATGTGTGAAGGCAGAGATTCAGGGCCCCTGGAGCTGCTCTGCCAGGAGCACCTGCTGATAGCTCAGCCTCTTCAACTCTAACACCTGCAGATTCACCTGTGCATCTGACTCTTTAGGTGTTTGGAATACAAACTATACTAGCAGGTCCATGGACCCCTTGTTTATGGGGCATACTTGTTGGGGTATACCACATTGCTGGCCATACTATAGGTGTCCAAGATACAAAGAAACTCACTGGCTGCTCTTGGAGAATTGTGGCAAGGTGGAGGTGTTGTGTGTCACTTATTATGTTCAATGTTTGATGACATTTGGGATCCATTGTCAGATTCATCACCTTTGCGAATATCACAGCTGAGGAAATCATGACAGTGAAAGAGATCAGACCTAACTGACTCCATCTTGCTTCTACCTTGTCCTTTTTCACACCTAGGCGTCGACTGAACAAACCTTGGGAAGGAATTTAGTTATAGTTTAACTCTGAAACAAAATTGATAATAGCCCTTTCCTGAAAAAAACCCTTCTTGCCTAGGGACCAGTCTACAAATTAGCTACAAGATTAGAAATTACAGGCCGGGAGTGGTGGATCATGCTGTAATCCCAGCACTGTGGGAGGCCGAGGGGGGTGGATCACTTGAGTTCAGGAGTTCCAGACCAGCCCGGCCAACATGGTGAAACCCCATCTCTACTAAAAATAGGAAATCAGCTGGGTGTGGTGGTGTGTACTGTAATTCCAGCTACTCAGGATGCTGAGGCAGGAGAACTGCTTGAATCCAGGAGGTGGAGGTTGTAGCAAGCCAAGATCACACCACTGTACTCCAGCCTGGGCAACAGAGCACGACTCCATCTCAAAAAAAAAAAAAAAAGAAACCCTACAAAGATTAGAAATTATGGTTTAGGGACCATGCAGCCTCCAGCTGTGAGAGTCTGAGCCACCCCAAATTGTTCCTGGGGATAACATCACTGTTGTAAAAGCTAAGATCAGTGCTTGAGATATTTTGCAGACCCTGCACTCAGTGGATCCACTGGCACCACCCAGATCAATATGCTGGTTCATCTGGTGTTGTGGCCCCACCCAGGAACTGACTCAGCACAAGAGGACGTCTTCAACTCCCTATGATTTCATCTCTGACCCAACCAATCAGAACTTCCAACTTACTGGCCCCTTACCCACCAAATTATCCTTTAAGACTCTGCTCCCTGAGTTTTCAGAGAGTCTGATTTGAATAGTAATAAAACTCTGGTCTCCTGCACAGCTGGCTCTGCGTGCATTACTCTTTCTCCACTGCAATTCCCCTGTCTTGACAAATCAGCTCTGTCTAGGTAGCAGGCAAGGTGAACCCACTGGGCGGTTACAAGGCCACTTTCTTAGCCCACATTAAGCTACTCATGGCTTTTACTAAAACGCAGGCCTTAGGTCTCTGGTGGCAGCAAGTTTACTTGAATGCTAGAAGGTTAAGGTGATTAATATAGAACACAGTGTAACTCATTCATAGCACATTAGTAGACCCAGAGATTAATCTCCAGCTGGTAAATACCTGCTACTCCTACTGTTACTGATATACTGAAATACCACGGTGGGACATGATGGCTCATGTCTGTAATCTCAACACTTTGGAAGGCTGAGGCAGGAGGATCATTTGAGGCCAAGAGTTCAAGACCAGCCTGGCCAACAGGGTGAAATGCCATCTCTACAAAAAATACAAAAATTAGCAGGGCATGCTGTTGCATACCTGTAGTCCCAGCTACTTGAGAGGCTGAGGTAAGAGAATCAATTGAACTCAGGAGGTGGAGGTTGTAGCAAACCAAGATGGTGCCATTGCCCTTCAGTATGGGTGACAGAGCAAAAATGAGAAGAGAAAAGAACTGAAGCAGTTTTGCAGTGAACAATAAAAAGCCATGACTTTATTCACCCAAAATTCTACTCCCACTCTGACTTCCAGCCCCTCCCTGGAACCTTTCCTCACCTTATTCCTTTTGGGTATTTGTTGCTAGTACAGTTTGAGTTGGCAAATCTTTCAGTGTTCTCAAACTTTGATGTTATGCTAATTGATTTGACTCTTGCTAAAATGCAGAGTCTAACTAGAGGGGGCCAGAGGAGGTGAGGAAAAGATTCTGCATGTCTAACACGCTCCTGATGGTCCCAAAGCTGCTGGTCTGTGGGCCACACTTCAAGTAACGAGATGTGCTTTGAATACCACCTCTGAATTTACTGCAGGATAACAACTGGAGAGTTCTCAAGTAGCCTAGTGCTTGTGATTGTGAGATACAAGGCTTGACTGCACCAAGTTCAAGTCCTAGATCATCATCTAAAAGCTAATTAGGCTGGGCACAGTGGCTCACGCCTGTAATTCCAGCACTTTGGGTGGCCGAGGTGGGCAGATCACTTGAGGCCAGGAGCTCCAGACCAGCCTGGCCATCATGGTGAAACCCCCATCTCTACTAAAAATACAAAAATTAGCTGGGCATGATGGTGCACGCCTCTAATTCCAGCTACTCAGGAGGCTGAGGAATAAGAATCGCTTTAGCCCAGGAGGTAGAGGTTGGAATGAGCTGAGATTGTGCCACTGCACTCCAGCCTGGGCAACAAAGTGAGACCCTGATCTCAAATAAAAATATAATAATAAATAAAATAAATAAATAAAAGCTAACAAGCTGTAAACCAAAAATAAAATTCTAAGCCCCCCACCCAACTGAATGGAGCCCTCCTGTTCACCAAGGACATTCTGAAGTAAACCTGGAAAACTAGTTCAGGCCGTGATGGGAAAAAGGGGTTGGACATGCCTCATTATCCATTCCTCCCTTTGGAATTCAGGAACAGCTTTAACCAGCATTAATATTAAAACAGAGACCTTAGGCCGGGCATGGTGGCTCATGCCTATAATCCCAGCACTTTGGGAGGCTGAGGTCCAGAGTTCGAGACCAGCCTGGCCAACATGGTGAAACCCTGACTCTACTAAAAATATAAAAAATTAGCCAGGCATGGTGGTGGGTACCTGTAATCCCAGCTACTTGGGAGGCTGAGGCAGGAGAATTGCTTGAACTCAGGAAGCGGAGGTTGCAGTGAGCCAAGGTTGTGCCGTTGTACTCCAGCCTGGGCAACAGGAGTGAAACTCCATCTCAAAAAAAAAAAAAAAAAAAAAAACAAAACAGAGACCTTAACACTAACAAAACAGAATCCTTGTAGCAATAAGATGCCAACATAGCAGACAGCAGGCCCTGAAAGAAATTGAAGTTAACCCTCACATATTATGATCAAAATATTACCCCCGAATATATTTCTTTGACATATTTTGAAATGGCCCTGCAAAGCTGTCTCTTTATCCAGGTTTTATACACCTGGATATATACCTAGATAGCTGGATGGGAGGGAAATGGATAAAGAGAGCAGAGAGGCAGTGGTGGTTCCTCAAGAAGACATTGGGAGAACTTTGACTTCTTTTCTGGTGAAATGGGAGCTATTGAGAATTAGAGTCAAAGTATAGACACGATATGACATAGATTTTAAAAGGAAAATTCTATCTCTGTTTGGAAAATAAAATGTAGGGGAAAGGTGTATCTTGAGCAGCATGGGGTCAGAGATAATCAGATTTATTCAGGTTTGTGCCTTTCCACCGTGTCAGGCTTTTATTGATGCTATTTCAATCACAAAAGCCACAGGCTATGTGGAATTCCCAAGGAGGCAATTCCACTTAGTAATTCCCGTCCACTCAGTAGTCAGAGCCATGGGCACACGGGCTCAAGCCACTCCACAAGTCAATCAATATTGCAAAGCACACCTAATAGCATACCTAATCAATATATAAATGTTATAGAGTCAACATTGCACCACAAACAAAGTGACATTTAACATGGAGAAAAAAAAGACAGGACAATAGGTTATCAAATCAGTCCAGGGACAATGACCTGAACAAAAATAATATTTTGGCCTTGGCTGGGTGGTCCAATGGTCTTACAAAGAAGAGTCTTCGATGTGGTCAGAGCCTTCACTAGCATATGCTGTGTGAATATCTCAAGTGACAGCAAGACTACGTCTGTTAAGATGGTCATTTTGAGCTGTTGAAGTCCTGCACTCTTTATGGCCACAGGGGTCTCTGGTGATGACTGATAGTGGAAAGTGTGGTTAATTATATCTTTATCTGGATAGATGCAGTCTTTACTGATTTGGCAAAACATCTGGTTCCTGATGGCAAGTTGCCTTTTGCAATGTAAGATGGAGTCTTCTTCCAAGATGGAGTTACTTATGTCAAGGGTGCTCTACGGAGGCTGGAAACAGGAAGGCCAGTTACAATGCTAAGATGATGATGATTCAGACTGGGTGGTGAGAAACAATCAGATTCCAGACATAATGAAGTGGTAGATCCAACAGGATATATAGAAAAATTTGGAATTCTGGAGAGAGGTTTGGATAAGAGTTTTGCATTTGCGAGTTGTTGGCGTATTAAATCTCTGAGGCCTGGACTAAGTGTAGAGAAAAGAGACTAAAAAGATTGAGACTTGGGGTGTTCTAATCTTATGAGTTTGGTACCCCAGCTAAAATGGCTTACATCCAAGAGACAGGCAATAACAAATACTGGCAAGGATGTGGAGAAAATAGAACCCTTGTACACTGTTGATGGGAATGTAAATTAGTACAACCACTATGGAGAATAGTTTCAAGTTTCCTCAAAAATATAAAAATAGAGCTACCATATGATCCAGCAATCCCACTCCTAGGCATATACTGAAAAGAAAGAAACTCGGTATATCAAAGAGATATCAGTACTTCCACGTTTGTTGCACTGTTCATGAGAGCCAAGATGTGAAAGCAACCTAAGTCCATCAATAGATGTGTAGATAAAGAAAATGTGGTACATATACACAATGGAGTACTATTCAGCCATAAAAAAGAACAAGAGCCTGTCATTTGCAGCAATATGTCATTTGCAACATAACATCATTATGTTAAGTAAAATAAGCAAGGCACAGAAAGACAAACATCACATGTTCTCACTTATTTGTGGTACTTAAACACCACAACAATTGAACTCATGGACACAGAGAGTGGAAAGTTGGTTACCAAAGGCTGGGAAGGGTAGTGGGGGCTGAGGGGTTGGTTATTAGGTACTAAAATAAGAGAGTTGGTGAAACTCCATCTCTACTAAAAATGCAAAAATTAGCTGGGCGTGGTGGTGGGCACCTGTAATCCCAGCTACTCAAGAGGCTGAGGCAGGAGAATCACTTGAACCCAGGAGGCGGAGGTTGCAGTGAGCTGAGATTGCACCACTGCACTCCAGCCTGGGTGACAAAGCAAGACTCTGTCTCAAAAAAATAATAAATAAATAAATAAATAAATAAATAAAATATCAAGAAAGAAAATAGTATGAATGAATAAGACCTACTAACTATAAGACCTACTATTTGATAGCAGACCAGGGTGACTATAGCCAACAGTAACTTAATTGTACATTTTTAAATAACTAAGAGCATAATTGGATTGTTTATAACACAAAAAAATAAATGCTTGAGGGAACGGATGCCCCATTCTCCATGATGTGATTATTACACATTGCATGTCTGTATCAAAACATCTCAGGTACCCCATAAATATATACACCTACTATGCACCCGCAAAAATCAAAAAATAAAAAAATTATTTTAAAAAATTTGGGAAAACACAAAATCCAACAAAGGAAGTGGAAGGGGCAAAGTATGAGGAAACGTGGAGAATCTGGTGTCTTGGAAGCCAAGTAAAGAAAGTAAATTGATGAGAAGGAAGCGAATAACTGACAAGTGCTGTTGATTCATGAAGTACAATGCAGACTGAGAATGAGCCGTTGTAATTAGTAACATGGAGGTCATTCATGACTTTGACAAGAGAAGTTTCTGCAGAAGAGGAGAAGTAAAAGCCTAATTGGAATAAATTAATGGAGAATTGGAGGTGAGGAATTGGAGTCATGGACTACAGTCAAAATTCTCGGGTGGGGATAATTTTGGAGAGAGATCTACATGTTTGTGTGCAAAACTCCTTTTCTATTTTAATAGACTTTATTTCTAGAGCAGTTTTAAGTTCACAGCAAAATTGAACGAAAGACACAGAGGTACCATCGGCCTCTATCCCACACATGCATTACCTCCCTGCTATTGACATCCCCTATCACAGTGGGGCATTTCTTAGAGTTGATAAGCCTAAAATGGCACATCATTAGCACCCAAAGGCCACAGTGTACATTAAGATTTACTCTTGGTGTTATACATCCTGTGGGCGTTGAAGAATGTGTAATGTATCCACCATTGTAGTATCATAAATATAGTTTCAGCCGGGCGCAGTGGCTCACGCCTGTAATTCCAGCACTTTGGGAGGCCGAGGCAGGCGGATCACCTGAGGTCGGGAGTTCAAGACCAGCCTGACCAACATGGAGAAACCCTGTCTCTACTAAAAATACAAAATTAGCTGGGCATGGTGGTGCATGCCTGTAATCCCAGCTACTTAGGAGGCTAAGGTAGGAGAATCGCTTGAACCCTGGAGGCGGAGGTTGTGGTGAGACAAGATCATGCCACTGCACTCCAGCCTGGGCAACAAGAGCAAAACTCCATCTCAAAAAAAAAAAGTAGTTTCACTCCCTTAAAAAGCCTCTCTACACTGCCTAATCATACCTCCCTCCCCCCAGCCCCTGGAAACAACTGATCTTTTTACTGTCTCCATAATTTCACATTTTCCAGAATGTCATAGAGTTGTAAGCATATAGTAATATAGCCTTTTCAGATTGACTTTTTTCACTTAGCAATGTGCATTTTAGTTTCTTCCATGTGTTTTCATGGTGTGATAGCTCATTTCCTTTTTAGCATTGAATAATATTCTATTGTCTGGATGTATCACAGCTTATTTATCCATTCACCTGCTGAGGGGCATCTTGGTTGCTTCCAAGTTTTGGCAATTATGAATAAAGTTCTATAAGCAACCACATGCAGGTTTTGGGGTGGATATGAGTTTTTCAAGGTTATTTGAAGAAATACAGTTATGTATCACCTAATGATGGGAACAGGTTCTGAGAGATGTACCTTTAGGTGATTTTGTCATTGTGTGAACATCATGGAATGTACTTATACAAACCTTGATAGTATAGCCTACTATGCATCTAGGGTATACGGTCTAGCCTGTTACTCCTAGGCTACAAACCTGTACAAGATGTAACTGTACTGAACACTGCAGGCGATTCAAAGGTAAGCACTTGTGTATCTAAACATCTGTATGTAGAAAAGGTACAATTAAAATGTGTTGTAAAAAATAAAAAATGATAGACCTGTATAGGGAACATATCATAAATGGAGTTTGCAGGACTGGAAGTTGTTCTAGATGTTTTTTTAGAAAAAAATTTCAGGTTTTCTGCATAGACAACCATGCTACCTGTAAACAAAGTCATTTTTATTCTTACCTGCCAACATATATACCAGTATGTGATGTTTAAAAGCAGTGGTGCCTTGTTCTTGATCTTACTGGGGAAGTTTTGAGTTTCTCCTCATTATGTATGATGCTCCCTGTAGGTTTTTTGTAGGTGACCTTTATCACCTTGAGGAAGTTCCCCTCTGTTCCTAGTTTACTAAGAGCTTTTATCATGAATGGATGTTAGCTGCTGTCAAAGGCTTTTTCTGCATCTGTTGATATGATCACATGATTTGTCTTCTTCAGCCCGTTGATGCAATGGATTACACAAGTTAATTTTTATTTATTTATTTACTTATTTATTTTTGGTTTTTTGAGACAAAGTCTCGCTCTGTTGCCCAGGCTGGAGTGCAGTGGCACAATCTCGGCTCACTGCTACTGGGTTCAAGCAATTCTTCTGCTTCAGCCTCCTGAGTAGCTGGGATTACAGGCATGAGCCACCACGCCTGGCTAATTTTTGTATTTTTAGTAGAGACGGTGTTTCACCATCTTGGCCAGGCTGGTCTCGAACTCCTGACCTCAGGTGATCCACCTGCCTCGGCCTCCCAAAGTGCTGGGATTACAGGCATGAGCCACCGTGCCCAGCCACACGGATTAATTTTTGAATGCTGAATTAGCTTTGCATAGCTGGAAAAAATCCCACCTGGTCATGGTGCGTAATGCTTTTCAGACATTGTTGAACTCTGTGTGCCAATATTTTGTTGAGGATTTTTGCATATATGTTCATAAGAGATAATGGTGTGTAGTCTTCTTGTCTTATAATGTCTTTGTTTGGTTTTGGTATTCAAAACTTTTGAGGGCTTGCTTCTCTTTCCGCATGTCCTCCTGGGTCACCCCTAGGGCATATGAGCATCATCCTGCCGGACCAAAGGAAATTCTGTGGGGATCAATAGCCCCTTGCTGGCTGGAAGGATCTCACAGCCTGCTTGTTCTCTGAGATCTTGCTGTCTGCCTATATATCTATAATAAAAACCATTCTGAAGGCTAAAAGGAATCACACTGCACAAAAGGAGGTTTGCAGAACGTGGCTGTCTAGAAAATGAGCGGATAGCTCTTAAGAATTCCAGCCTGCTATTTAAATTTTTGCTCTTATCCTATGTGGTTGACTGATCTTAGACAAAACTTATTAATAATCAGTGTTGAGTCTGCCATCAACTTATCACAATTCTTTTGGAAACTCTTAATATATTTGTCCTGTAGAGCTCCTTAGAGAAAGAAGTTGTATCTGTTTGTTATCAAGGGTATTAAGAAATGCTGTCTTTTTTCCTTTGTTCTTTGATTATCTTGCTCATGTTTGAAAATGGAAAGAGGAGGTGGGGACAGCCGATTTTACACTTAAGTGAACATCTCAACACCCATTCTGTGAATCAGAGATATGGAGATTGGAGGGAACGCTCTTTTGTTTGTTCTTTGGCTCCTTGTTGGGAAAAATGTTTGTTATCTTTCAACAAAACATGCTTGTAACTTGAGCTATCTATTCCCACTCTGTCTTCAGAGACACATCTTATGAGAACTGGCTGCAAGGCATCCATTTTTCTGATACGACAAACAAGGTTTGTGACAAAAGCTGAGATCTCTAAGGATTTGCTAAGATCAACACGCCTGTTTTTCTCCTTTTGTTTTCGATTGCAAGATGAGGTCTTACTGACACCCATTCTTCTGATGGTGCATTAAAAAAACCTCAGTTGCCCTTTCCTTGGCTGTAATGCAACCTGGGGGAGGTGGCCATTTCCCCGGCCGAGCTGTTTTCTTGTGTTTCCAAGTCTGGTCACACCTTAAGAAAATCACTGGAAAGTAATAAGTCTTTCCTTTCTCTTTATAACACCAGCTTGAAATCATTGTTGCACAGTGAATAGATGCTTTGTTTCGATGTCCTTCTTTAACCAGCAGAACATAAACTCTGCTTTTTTTTTCTTTTTCTTTTTTTTTGAGATGGAGTTTCACTCTTGTTGCCCAGGCTGGAGCACAAAGGCATTGATCTCGGCTCACTGCAACCTCTGCCTCTTGGGTTCCAGTGATTCTCCTACCTAACCCCCCGAGTAGCTGGGATTACAGGGGCCCACCACCACACCCAGCTAATTTTTGTACTTTTAGTAGAGATGGGGTTTCACCATGTTGACCAGGCTGGTCTCAAACTCCTGATCTCAGGTGATCTACCCACCTCAGCCTCCAAAAGTGCTGGGATTGAAGGTGTGAACCATTGTGACCGGCCTGTTTTTTTTTTATAGATCAGCTATTACTCTGTCACCTAGGGTGGAGTGCAGTGGCACAATTGTAACCCACTGCAGTCTCAAACTCCTGGGCTTGAGTGATCCTCCTGTCTCAGCTTCCTGAGTAGATGGGACTATAGGAGCATGCCACTACTCCCAGCTAATTTATTTTATTTTATTATTTTATTTTATGAAGACTAAGATGAAATCTCCCTATGTTGCCCAGCCTGGTCTCAAGCTCCTGGGCTCAAGCAATCCCCTGGCCTTGGCGTCCCAAAGTGCTGGGATTACAGGTGTGAGCTCCCACTGCCAGCCCAGAATGTAAAGCTACTGTTGTGGGCGACTCAAACAATCCTGCAGGACAGCTTTAGGAGATGTGTAAAACACACACTTCAGGATTATCTTAGCCAAAGGGTGAATGGAGCTGAGGCATTTACATCCCCATATCCATCATTCATTGGTTACAAAATGGGAAATTTTGGGAAGATGTTAATTTCTGGTCACTGGAAAGGTAACATCAGTCACTTAATTTTTACTCACAGTGTCCAGCATATTGTCAATTCAGGGCTCAGTACTTGAACTGTGATGACAAATGCGTGATAATAGCAGCAACTACCTTATTACAGATAGGTGGTATACCTTCTTAAGAATAAAATTGATTTCTCAATGGATATTAATGTTGTTCAGTTTAGATGACTTTTTTGTTTGTATGCCACACACCATGCATTGATTCAGAATGCTCATGGTTACTTTAAAAAAAATAATAAATTTTTTTTTTTTTTTTTGAGGCAGAATCTAGCTCTGTCTCCCAGGCTGGAGTGCAGTGGCGCGATCTCGGCTCATTGCAATCTCTGCTTCCTGGGTTCAAGTGATTCTCCTGCCTCAGCCTCCCGAGTGGCTGGGATTATAGATGCCCACCACCACACCTAGCTTTTGTATTTTTTGTATTTTGGTATTTTAGTAGAGACAGGGTTTCACCATGAATTCCTGGCCTTAGGTGATCCACCTGCCTTGGCCTCCCAAAGTCCTGGGATTACAGGCATGAGCCGCTGTGCCCAACTTTCATTTTAAGCACAGTGAGTACATGTGCAGATTTGTTATACAGGAATATTGTGTGATGCTGAGATTTGGAATATAGATCTCGTCACCCAGACAGTTAGCATAGCGCTTGATAGGCAGATAAGCAGTTTTTAACCCATTCCCCCATCCTCTAGTAGTGCACAATATCTATTGTTAACATGTTTATGTCCATGTGTGCTCAAATTCTTAGCTCCCATTTATAAGTGAGAACATGTGGTAATTGTTTTTCTGTTCCTGCATTAATTTACTTAGGATTATGACCGCCAGCTGCATCCATGTTGCTGGTGCATATACACCATGGAATACTGCACAGCCATAAAAAATGAAATTCTGTCCTACAAGACATGTGCAGTATTTCATAGCGTATATGCACCACGTTTTCTGTATTCAGTCTACCATTGCTGGGCACCTGGTTCGATTCCATGTCTTTGCTATGGTGAATAGTGCAGTGATGAACATCCAAGTACATGTCTTTTGGATGGGATGATATATACACCGTATTAAGATCATTATTATCAGAAGCAGCTCCTAAGAGGAGGATTGAGGATGCCCAGTTTATTTGGGAGTTGCAGAGGCATAAAAGGATAACATGGAGGAGACAGAGGGAGGGAAAGAAACAGCCAGAAACCCTAGCTACTTTTGTTGGTGCCTGAAACATAATCCTGCAAGGAAGCTTCAGAAAATACCATAAAACACACACTTCAGGATTATCCTAGCCGAGGGGTAAAGGAGCTGGGGTATTTATATCCCCTACCCATCAGCTATTGGTTACAAAATGTGGACATTTCGGAAGATAGCAATTTCCAGTCACTTTCATCTCTTACATGTGGGCTGAATGTGTTCTGGCAGCCTCAGGTCAGACGGCCAGCAAAGATGCTGGTGTGCACAGAAATAGTCATATAATCCAAAGAGATGCAGAAGGCGCACAGACAGAACCTGCCACAAAGACCCTGAAATGCTAATTCATAAATGATCATGCGCTTTGTTTATGCTTTTTACTCTGAAGACCAATCCCCGTTAATGTAGGAAAATACCCTTTTATGTGTGAGACAACACATGTGAATGCATCTTGGGATGCATTTTATAAACTGTAAAGTGTGATACAAGTATATTGTTATTATCATTATTATAATTATTATGATGATGATGGCTTGATTATAGTCATCAGCATTTGAGAGGGTTAGTAGAATGCCTTCCTTAGAATAAAAGTGAGATGAGAAATTTAAATACAATTCCAGTTACACGTAATCAATAATTGTCCACACCAAGGTTCAGTGCCTTGCATGCATCAGTTTAGATATGAAAGCAGGAAGATCATGCATACATTGGTTGATCGTTTCTCCCTTGGGGAATGAATGACCGTTGAGATCTTTATTAGGAGCTTGTGTGTATATAAAACAGTTTCAATGCTTGTCCTTTGGAAAGAGACCGTTAAATCTGAGTTTGACATCTAGCTGTTTGATTTCTTTTTGAGACAGGGTCTTGCTCTGTTTCCCAGGCTAGAGTGCAGTGGCACCATCATGGCTCACTGTAGCTTTAAACTCCTGGGCTCAAGCGATTCTCCTGCCTCAGTCTCCCAAGTAGCTGGGACTACAAGCACACACCACCACCCCTGGCTAATTAAAAAAAAATAGTTTTGTGGAGACCGAGTCTCACTATGGGTTGCCCAGGCTGGTCTCAAACTCCTGGGCTCAATTGATCCTCCCTCTTCAACCACCCAAAGTGCTGGGATTACAAGCATGAGCCACCAGGCCTGATCAGCATCTAGATTTACTTGTTTGCTGTTATATCGGCCGGATTCTGCTTTGCATTAGTCTTACTTGAACCAAAACAGGGACATCTGAAGCCATGGTTTAGACTTTCACTTAGTACTTGTGCATGACTACTGTGCAGAATCATGCCTTCTTCTTGGCCCAGTCCTGTTGAATTAGATAATTCAGTTAAACATTATCATCTGGATGGGATTCATTTCTGTTACATCTGTGGCATTTAGCGACTTAAACTGCTATCCCATCTCTGAGAAGTTTTATTCTTTTTCATCTAAATCCAATTCCAAAACTACTAACCTATTGCCCTTCACTTGTTCTTCCCTCTCTGCTGGGAATGTCCCAGAATGCCTTTCTGTTGGGGTTACCCGCCATGATGACTCCCACTAGAACAGGATAAACAGCAGTGCCAAGGAGAGAAAGGGATAAATATGACAGCTACATAGGTAATGGAATTAATAGGATTAATGACTAGTTGGACATGTCTGTGACAGAGGGGGAGAAGGAGGTGTCAAAGATGATGGATTGGGTATGTGTTGGTGCCTTCAACTGAAATAGGACATTTAAGGAGACAGCTGATCTGAGCAAAAAGATGCATAGATACAGATAGATGTTTTTCCCCTCACTTAGTAAAATGCAGTCACTAGCAGTTATGGGTAAAACCAAACCTCACTGTTAAATGGTTTAAATTGATTGACAACACAATTATGGATGACAGATGATTATTTTCCTGGTCATTCTCTTCATAGAGCTTACATTTAGTAGCATTCAAATAACTAATAGGGTACGTTTCCTATTGATAACGTGTCTGGAGTCTTGAGAGGATTCTCATTTGGTGAAAGGCACAGGGGAACCATTTGAGGATTGTGAATCAACCCTATTTAATTAGAAACAATAAAACCCCATTGTACTTAACCAGAAAGCTACCTGGAAGTATTATATCGGGTACAATCCAGCCTCATTTCCAAGAATTGGGCCAGGCAACCTGGGGAAGCATATCTGGTGGTGAAGCGTTTTGTATTAATGGTGCTGGCATTGCTGATTCAATTAATTTGATTTTTTTTTTCGCTCGATCCTCTGGCTGGCCTGTAACTGAAAACCTGAATATTTGTTCGTGTTACTATTGTCCCCAGACAAAGACCTCTTGAATTCACAGAGCAATCTATAATATAGCTATCTATTTCCCATCTGCTCTGTGTGTACCTTAACTGATAGCTATTCAAGCACTTATTTTAGATAGCAAACTGAGGTTCCCTTTGAATCTGGGCTTTTGAGATCCAAATTGGTAGCCTTGGAAAATTATTCTTCAACAAAGGTCTGTTGAGGGCTCCTCTCATCTGGAAGAAGAAGGAAAAGAATAAAAAAAAGGCTTACAAAACCTTCACAATCCTCTTTCTTCTACAGAATTACCAAAAATGTTCTTGGAAGAATGGGGCATGCAGACCTGCCTGGCATTTCACTGGTGTAAGTAATTTCTGATTATTTCTAGTTTCTCTGTTTGAATCTGTGTATGACCCGACAGAATCATTTTCCACTGAGTGGCAATAATGTGATTTCAAGGGAGATATACAAAGGGGAAGAATGAAAAAATCAGGTAGGTACCAAAAAAAGTGTCAATTCTAGGCCAGGTGCAGTGGCTCACACCTATAATCCCAGCACTTTGGGAGGCTGAGGCAGGTGAATCACTTGAGGTCAGGAGTTCGAGACCAGCTTGGCCAACATGGTGAAACCCCATCTCTATTAAAAATACAAAAATTAGCTGAGCATGGTGGTGCACGCCCGTAACCCCATCTACTTGGGAGGCTGAGGCAGGAGAATGGCTTGAACCCAGGAGGTGGAGGGTGCAGTGAGCCGAGATCGCACCAATGCACTCCAGCCTGGGCAACAGAAGGAGACTCCATCTCAACAACACAACAACAGTGTCAATTCTGTCTTTGAAGGGTGCATCCCAAGATGAGGGCATTGGCAAAGGAGGGACAATTTTGAGGTACAAATGGCTAGAAAGCTCTATGCCTCTATGCACTATAGCTTGAGATTAATAGCAGTGAATGAGCACAGAGGCATGAACTTGCGCCCAATGCTGTTCTATCATGCCATTTAAAAATATAGGTCCTATTATCCCAATAGATGGGGAAACTGGGGCCTGAGGAGATAAGTTACTTGACTAGTCATGCAGCAAGTAGGTGACCTCAGATTTGAACCCAGGCTGCCTGATTCCAGAGCCGATGCTGTAACCACTATGAGACATTGTCTCTCTATGTCCCAGTCCAGAAGACATAGCAGAAGCTCCTCAGACAGTTCAGGTTTCTCATCCCTGTAAAGTGAAATCTCCAGCTGGGGACAGTGGATCATCCCAGCACGTTGGGAGGCCGAGGCGGGAAGATTGCTTGAGCCCAGGAGTTCAAGTTCAGCCTGAGCAACATAGTAAGAACCCCCTGTCTACAAAAAGGAAAAAAAAAACAAGCCAGGTGTTGTGGTGTGCACCTGTAGTCCCAGCTACTTTGGAGGCTGAGATGGGAGGATCACCTGAGCAAGGGAGGTTGAGGCTGCAGTGAGCCATGATTGTGTCACTGCACTCCAGCGTGGGTGACGGATCATGAACTTGTCTCCAAAAAGGAAAAAACAAAAAGTGAAATCTTCTTAATACAGTACATGGAATTGGATATAAAACCATCTGGAAAAAAAAAGGTAGGGAAGGTGCAGTTCTAACACCACAAAAATTTAAAGTGTAAAGACAAGGGAATAATTGATCTCCTAGCATTCAACCACGTTGAAGAATTTAATCAGTGATTTTTGAGTGACTTTAATCATCTATTATTGGCAATTTGTTCTTTTTTTTTTTTATGGAGTTCCACTCTTGTGGCCCAGGCTGAAGTGCAAAGGCAAGATCTCCACTCACTGCAACCTCTGCCTCCCAGGTTCAAGTGATTCTCCTGCCTCAGCCTCCTGAGTGGCTGTGATTACAGGCGTGCACCATCATGCCCGGCTAATTTTTAGTAGAGATGGGGTTTCACCATGTTGGCCAGGCTGGTCTCAAACTCCTGACCTCAGGTTATCTGCCCACCTCGGCCTCCCAAAGTCCTGAGATTAAAGGTGTGAGCCATCATGCCAGGCCTACTAATCTATTTTTTTTTTTATGAATATACCCAGTCTCCACAAGTAGATGATAAGGAACTCTCAGACCAAGAACTTTTCTCATACATCTCTGTCTGTCTCATGGGCCTTACGTGGTTTATGGGATCAGAAGGAGCTCAATATGTATTGATTGATATGGTTAGACTGGTGACTAATGATGTTAATCTATTGATTAATCACTGGGTGTAAGTTACGTTGCTTTTTCAAGAAGTGATCAATGAATGTTAATAAATCAAATTTAAGGCAGGGCACTGTGGCTCATGCCTGTAATCCCAGCATTCTGGGATGCTGAAGCTGGTGGATCACTTCAGGTCAGGAGTTCAAGACCCGCCTGGCCAACATGTTGAAACCTCGTCTCTAATAAAAATACAAAGATTAGCTGGGTGTGGTCGTGGGTGCCTGTAGTCCCAGCTACTCAGGAGGCTCTGGCAGGAGAATCAGTTGAACCTGGGAGGCGGAAGGTGCAGTGAGATGAGATCACACCACTGCACTCCAGCCTGGGCGACAGAGCGAGATTCTGTCTCAAAAAAATAAAATAAATAAAATAAAATAAAAAATTCGCTATGTGTTTTTTTTTCTTTTTTTTAAGCAGAAAAATAAGGAGACATGTTAAAAAGGCTTTTGCACAATTTCGTCCTGCCAATGGAGATGGGGTGGTGGGCAGAGCCCAAGTGGATCGTAATGAGAGTGACTTAAATGGTGCAGTGGTCGGCTCTTATCTACAGGTTTACAGAAATGAAATTAAACTTGGGCTTCCTATTGCAAAACAATGAGCAAATTGAAGGCCAATTATACCAGCTCATCAAAAAAAGCTGGCGAGCTGTAGAGGATTTTGCATTTCTGAGCAGAACGACTTTTCAGATGAAAGAACTTATTACAAGAAATTGAGAACATCTGGGCCATCAAAGACAAAATGCAGTGAATAATTGGACAATCATAGACTGGCATCCTTTTGAATAAGAGGCACTTCCTCAGTTCCCACTAGGGGAAGTGTTCAAAATTCCTCCTCTAACGAGAAATTGAAGCTCAGTTTTGAAAACATGATTTTTCTATACCTGGTTGTTATTTGGTTATGAAAGAAATCTATTTTGGGAGCTTCTGTTCCATAAAGTTATTCTTGTCACTGTAACCAGGATAAAATAGCAGAGTCGTGATTGGTTCTATCTCTGTATTTCACCGACTGGCTTAACTCTAACCAACTGCCAGTTTATAATCCTAGCAAACATCACATTCATAAGAAGCCCTATTAACTCTGCTTCTACCAGGGACTATCTATCTTTCTTCTCTCTGACTTCTCTACATTCAGGGTCCACCCTGCTGAAATCTTACAGGTGCCAAACAGATGTTTACAAAGAATAAATGGGAATTAGGCAAGTTCGGCTTCACTCATGTGGGCAGGATGATGCCTAATTACCATTCTGCTCAATGCCATACGTCCTTCATACATGTGATAGTGATAATGTCCTGCTTTAGGCTAAACACTGAATTAGATATTTTACACATATAGATTATTTCAGGAAGCTTTTGTTGTTGTTCTTGTTGTTGAGATGGAGTCTCACTCTGTCACCTAGGCTGGAGTGCAGTGGTGCGATCTCAGCTCACTGCGACCTCCACCTCCTGGGTTCAAGTGATTCTCCCACCTCAACCTCCCAAGTAGCTGGGATTACAGGTGCCCACCACCATACCCGGCTAATTTTTGTATTTTTCGTAGAGACAGGATTTCACCATGTTGGCCAGGCTGATCTCGAACTCCTGACCTCAAGTGATGCGCCCGCCTTGGCCTCCCAAAGTGCTGGGATTACAGGGGAGAGCTACTATGCTGGGCCTTTGTAAAAGCTTCAATAGTCCCTCCAGGTAGTAATTATTATTCCCATTTTACAGCCAAGGAAACTGAAGATTAAAGACATGATATAGTCAGTCAAAATATTTCCAATTATACTGTGTAATAACTCAAATATTCAGTGGCTTAAATCCACACATACTTACTTCTCATTCATGTTACATGTCCACTGTGGATTGGTAGAGGGCTATGAGACCGTATTAGTTTGTTCTTGCATTACTATAAAGAAATACCTGAGCCAGGGATGGAGGCTCATGCCTGTAATCCCAGCACTTTGTGACGCCAAGGTGGGCGGATCAGCTGAGGTCAGGAGTTCAAGATCAGCCTGGCCAACATGGTGAAGCCCCATCTCTACTAAAAATACGAAAATTAGCTGGGCATGGTGATGGGCACCTGTAATCCCAGGTACCCAGGAGGCTGAGGCAGAAGAATCTCTTGAACCTAGGAGGCGGAGGTTGCAGTGAGCCCTGATAGTGCCACTGCATTCCAGTCTGGGTGACAGAGCGAGACTTTGTCTCAAAAAATAAAAAAGAGAAAAAAGAAAAGAAAAAGAAAAAAAAAGAAATACCTGAGACTGAGTAATTTATAAAGACAAGAAGTGTAATTGGCTCATGGCTCTGCAGGCTCTATGGGAAACATGATGCTGGCATCTGCTTGGCTTCCGGGGAGGCCTCAGGAAGCTTACAGTCACG